>NC_066584.1:10613208-10958626 GCF_024323335.1 Lathyrus oleraceus
TCATTTCCTCAGATGCTACCTTCGGACAGGTACATTTCTGAATGGTAGTCTAGTATACGACTACTCCCTTGCTCAGGTGCTACCTTCGGACAAGGTACATTCCTGAATGGTAGTCTGGTATACGGCTACTCCCCTTGCTCAGGTGCTACCTTCGGACAGGTACATTCCTGAATGGTAGTCTGGTATACGGCTACTCCCCTTTGCTCAGGTGCTACCTTCGGACAGGTACATTCCTGAATGGTAGTCTGGTATACGGCTACTCCCCTTTGCTCAGGTGCTACCTTCGGACAGGTACATTCCTGAATGGTAGTCTGGTATACGGCTACTCCCCTTTGCTCAGGTGCTACCTTCGGACAGGTACATTCCTGAATGGTAGTCTGGTATACGGCTACTCCCTGGCTCAGGTGCTACCTTCGGACAGGTACATTCCTGAATGGTAGTCTGGTATACGGCTACTCCCTTGCTCAGGTGCTACCTTCGGACAGGTACATTCCTGAATGGTAGTCTGGTATACGGCTACTCCCTTGCTCAGGTGCTACCTTCGGACAGGTACATTCCTGAATGGTAGTCTGGTATACGGCTACTCCTTTGCTCAGGTGCTACCTTCGGACAGGTACATTCCTGAATGGTAGTCTGGTATACGACTACTCCCTCTTCAAGCAGATTCAGCCTAACGGACGGCTCACTCTGCAACTCAGAACCGATCTGGCGTACGATCCGTTCTGATCTTTCATCCCCATCAAAGTCACCTGCCTAACGAACAGCTCACTCTGGTATTCAGATACGGTCCAGTGTATGACCCATTCTGATCCTTTATCCCCAACAGCATATGACACACTCCGACTCCCCAGCGAAGTTGGCAGCCTAATGGATGACTCATTATTCGGTCTAATGTACGACCCAGTGTGGCACCCATGTCTTCAAATTGGCCTAACGTACGACACAGTCTGAAGCTCCCCTCATCAAATTTCCTGGATGGCATCTTTAAGCCCATCTCCACCAAGACCAATTGGCAAGCGCAAATTTTCGGGGCATTCTAGTGTTCAATAATCTTTCACCTCCAGACCACGAACGGCACATACCATTCTACTCTCTCGGTTCAAGAATATTGAACAGGGGCAGCTGTCATACCCCAAAATTTGCCCATTAATATTTCAAGACATTTCAGGGCACTCCGACTCATTTTATGACACTTAAAGGAACAAAGGCCCAGCTCGCGAATGACCCAAACTGGCCTACACGCTCACCCAGTGATAATATGAAAGTGGTTTATTTGGAAGCGGAGGAAAAGGGGTGCAAAAAGAAAAGAAAACAAACCAAACAGCAAAGCCCAGCCCAAAGCGCAAGACACAAATGTTGTGCCTGTGACGGACGTCACAGAGGGCGTGACGAGCGTCACGCAACACAGCCTTGTGACGGGCGTCACAGAAGGCGTGACGAGCGTCACGCAACACACCCCTGTGACGGGCGTCACACATGGTGTGACGAACGTCACACCATTCCCCTACTGTGTAGGCGCAGGTAACGCTTCGGAGACTTGAAGATCCGTTGAGGAATGTTGGGCCCTGCATCCACTATATCCATGCGCACGTTGAAGACTTTTTGGGCAGCATGCATGACCTAATGACAACAATATAAATAGCCGCCTTGAAAACCTAAAAGGGGAGCTTTTGCCGAGATTCTTTTTCCTTTGCCGTTTTCGCCTTTGCATTTTCTCTTCTTTTCCAGCAGCTTAGGCATTGTGTTTTACAAGTGCTACACTATTTCTTTTGCAATTCCTGATTCCCTTTTGGTATTTAGTTGATTCTTTTTGCATAATAGTTTCTACAACGGAAACTATTGTGTGCCTTTTTACCAAATCTAATCTTACGGCGGCAGCAAGGTCACCTCCGCTCAATTCTATCCGATTGGCCAATTCAAGGTTGCGACTCAATTGCAAACAGGTTTGCGTTACTATTATCGCTTTATGTTCCTAATTCACATGTGATATCATAATCGCGATTCATAAATATATTTGAGGCTTTGCATGTAACTTAAGTCTGCCTGGATACTTTGAATTGTTGTAATGGATGCCGCTGTTTTATCATAACCATGCTTTGTTTACCTATTACTTTGGTGCAACTCTCGATTGCATCCTGATTTGGTATTCTAACCCGTTTGCTGAATTTTGCAAAGGTTCATATGTCCCAGGAAAAGATTGCCGTTAGGTCTTCCACTTTATTTGTGGGATACCATTGTGAAGGCTCACCCCAAATTGCCTAATTAATTTTAATGTGTTAATTTTAATAATTAATTTTAATGTGTTAATTTTAATAATTAATTTTAATGTAATTTTAATGTATTGATTTTAATGTGGAGGCTCATCCTAATTACCTACTTAACTTTAAAATATGACCTTTAAATAAGTGATCTTGGACCTCTCTTTGCGGCCTTACGGTACTACGGTATAAATCGGTCATGTCCCGCGAATGTGGGGATACACTTAGCAATGGCCCTTCGATTAAATCATCATAGAATAAATCATGGTCCCTCGGATGTTGCCTTCGAAAATACGATTTTGTCCCTCGATGTCCCTTCGGTGTAGCCTACGGTTAAATGATGATAGTCCCTTCGAATGCTAAGGTATCCTCACAACTGTTGCCTTCAATGACCGATCGATGACCCTACGATGACCCTTCAACATCCCAAGGATAAAACTACTTACTTCTCAATAGTAAGGACAGTTTTACCCTCATAAGGATGGGAAATGCCCGGAAAGACCTCGGACAGGTGCAACCTTAATTGCTCATTCATAATAAAAAATACTTTTCCCACCTTACACCTTTCAAACATCCTTTTTTAGAAAATCACCACTTAGCATACATCCGTACTAGGATCATTGCCAAGTTATATTTTTCTAAACCATTTTCAAAATTAAGAGGGATAACCACTTTGTATACATTCATGCAAGAATCATTACAAAGTTAAATTCTCATTTTCAAAACATCTTTCATACATTTCTCAACCACTTTTTCAAACCTAGAAAACATAAATGATTGAGCAAATAAGAGCCCATGGATAACCATGGATACGAAGGGTGCCTAACACCTTCCCTTCGTATAAAGTACCTCCCGAACCTAAGAATTCAAAATTAAGGTCTTTCCTGTTCTTTTCCACCTTTCCTTATGGGATAAAAGAAAAGTCGGTGGCGACTCTTGCTAACCGCGACATTGCGATTAAAAACATACTAAGTCAGTTCACCGTATGACAACAGGCAAATCTACACTCACCACTTTCCTATCCGCTTGCAGAGACGCAAATAAAGCGAATATCTGAGCTTCATCTTTCACAAATTCCCCCACCTGCCTAGCAGATAGAAATCTTGCCTCATCATTCTCACCAACTTCAGAAAACCGCACCGTCTTCCTATAGCAGTTGATAAACACGCCATAGAATTCTAGCCAATTCATTCCCAGAATAATATCAATTTGGTGCAAGGGCAAGCACACCAAATCAACCACGAACTCTCTCTCAAAGATCGTCAAATGACAACCTCGACAGACAACAGAAGTTCTCACCGAACCATTAGCAGGAGTATCTATCACCATGCTTCCGTCTAGGGACGACATAATCACACCAATCCTAGTCGCACACTCATACGAAATAAACGAATGGGTAGCACCAGTGTCAACAATAGCAAGCAATTCAACATTATTAATCAAGCAAGTACCTTTAATCAGATTATCTTCTTTAGGAGCTTCAGCCCCACTCAGAGCAAACACCCTACCAGTAGTATGAGCTGCAGTAGCCGCCTTCTTCGGTTTCGAGCACTGCGAACTGATATGGCCTTTCTCGCCACAATTAAAACATGTCGGGCCAGCATCCTTACATTCCGTAACTCTATGACCAGCCTGACCGCATCGGAAACATCTCAGCACTTTCTTGGTACATCTATCAGCACGGTGGCCTGGCTCGCCACACTTGAAACATTTACCAGCTATGGGAGATCCTCCCCCACTTGGCTTCTTCGCATCTACCACTTTCTGCTTACCTTTACCATTCGGAGATGCATAAGGACTACCACGATCCTTATTCTTCTTCTCACTAAGACTCTTGTAGTGAGCAGTCCTAGCCTTGCTATCTTCGTCAAATATCCTGCACTTATTAACCAGTGTAGGAAACCTACGAATCTCCTGGTAACCAATGCCTTGTTTGATCTCGGGACGTAACCCGTTCTCAAACTTGACACACTTGGATTCCTCCGCATCAGCATTATTATAATGAGGACAATACTGCACCAGCTCCTCAAACTTCGAAGCGTAATCAGCAACAGACATGTTACCCTGCTTCAGTTCTAGAAATTCCATCTCCTTCTTACATCGCACATCAGCAGGAAAATATTTCTCCAGAAAGGCCGTCTTGAACCTTTCCCAAGTCATCTCAGCACCTGGTACTGCAATTCTCTGGCGAGTGTTATCCCACCAATTTTCAGCCTCTTCGGATAACATATGCGTACCAAACTGCACCTTCTGTGCTTCAGTACACGTCATCACCCGGAAAATCTTCTCAATATCCTTCAGCCAAATCTGAGCACCATCTGGATCATAGCGCCCTTTGAATGTAGGAGGGTTATTCTTCAGAAACCTTCCCAAATTCCTAAACTCGTCGACCGGCGGATTCTGCTGCGCCTGCATAGCCTGCGCCATAGCAGCCAAAGCCTCAGCAATCGCACGGTCATTTTCTCCAGCCATACTCTGCACAACGCAACCACAACCGTTAAATATCGACAGTGTCATTTACACTAATCGACCAACAGGGAAAACCTCACATTAAGACTCGACTGGACTGACCATGCTCTGATACCACTAATGTAACACCCTTCTACCCAAACTACATATTTAAATAATTTATCAGAGTACAACATGTAGAAGAGTTTACATTTCTTTCAATTCAACATTTATCACATCTCATTATAAAACATATTATTGATTTTAATAAAACTTCGCAGCGGACAACAACACAAATATAATTTTTCATCATATAATAATTCATAGTAATGTTTCAACATTATCTCAACATACTAGTCATCATAAACAACGTAAATAATAACTAATTATCTATCGAATCCCATAACCCCGGTGTCACATGACCAGAGCATTTGACTCGACTCTGTAGAATAACTCTACACTTATTCTTCAGACCTCAACAAAGCTACTCCTCTTTATCTGCACATTGCTCATCATAGATGAACATAAACACATGCAGAAGGGGTGAGAATTACATTATTAAATAATAATATAACGACAGAAATATAAACATAAATACATTTCACATAAGCCAACACAGCTCATCATATTCATCATAATCACATACTCATGAACATCAACAAAACAACATATCAAATGCAATGCACACACCCATGCATGACTCAACACGACTCGGTATACCCATTTTGTGACCAACTACAGGATCACCACTCCCAGATTCATCACCATAGAATCCGAGTTCCCCACAAGGAACCAAGCCTCTCAACAAGCCCGGAGTCAACAACATCATTGGAACTCAGTCCGTTCATCACTAGGCATCGGCCTTTTATGAATGCATGCACCTCAAACATGCATCAAAATCAACATAGCAACAACAACATCATATAGTCATGTTATCATCATCATTAATAGCATGACATACAACTCAACAAAACAACAACAATATTTCATCGATTTCACATCATCACATAACACATTTATAATTAAACATGTAAATTCAACATCTCATCATCACCAACACTTCATACGCAATCATATAATCACTATTAATTGTTTATAATACAATTACAGCGACTTACTAAGAGTCTCGCAACTCAACGTACTCAGAACTCACCAACATCAGCTTCTGTATTTCCCAGTTCGCGCCGCCAACATAGGTTCGCGCCGCGAACTTCTCAATTACTTCAGGACGCGCCGCGAACGAAGGATCGCGTCGCGAATAACGCGTTACAGAACCCCTCTGGATTCTGCTCAGTTCGCGCCGCGAACTGAGCTTCGCGCCGCGAACGCGCGCGAACAGAACTCCTCTGCTACGAAAACCAGCGCAGCTTTGCTCTTCCACTCGCTACGATTCACACTCCCCGGCAAACAACCAAATCTCGACATTCAACAGTCATATATACACAACATACTTTGATTATAAGGCGTATAACTCTACAAAACTCACAGATCGGACAGATTCCATCCAAAAACCCCAATTTTCCCAATCTCCCTAAAATCCCCAAATTTATCAACAATCTAACATATATCATGGAATTGCTCGCATATTATCGTTTAATAAGGTTCAGACCCCTTACCTCTTTGGATTGAAGGAAGTTCTGAGCACTCTCCAAGCTTCAGCTTTTCCGTTCTTCGACCTTCGCTCTACAGCTCTTTCCAACTTCACGTGAAACTCTTCTGTTCCAAAATGAGAATCTTTCTCTTATCCCAACTTATATATTTTCCAATAATTATTATTCCAATTAATAATAATAATAATCCAATAATTCCATTTTATTTAATTAAATTAATAAAATAATATTATCAACTTAATTAAATAATTCTTTTACTTTATTTGGGGTGTTACATATTTCATCTATAGATTTGTAATCTCTACACTTTGTAGGATGTTTTTCTTTATTATTATGAGTAGCTAAACCCTCTAATGATAGGTGTCATACGGTGAACTGACTTTTGGTGTGTTTTTGCTTTGGAAAGCAAATGTCGCGGATAGCAAGAGTCGCCACCGACTTTTCTTTTATCCAATAAGGAAAGGTGGAAAAGAACAGAAAAGACCTTAATTAGATTTTGGGTTCGGGAGGTACATTATACAAAGGGAAGGTGTTAGCACCCTTTGTATCCATGGTTATCCATGGGCTCTTAATTGCTTGATCACTTATGTTTTTTTTTCTTGTCTGAAAAAGTGTTTGCGAATTGCTTAGAAAATGTTTTGAAAAGAGAGTTTAACTTTGTAATGATTCTTGTACGAATGTATACAAAGTATTTATCTCGTTTAATTTTGAAAGTTGTTTAGAAAAATATAACTCGGTA
Source organism: Lathyrus oleraceus (assembly GCF_024323335.1). Taxonomy (NCBI): domain Eukaryota; kingdom Viridiplantae; phylum Streptophyta; class Magnoliopsida; order Fabales; family Fabaceae; genus Lathyrus; species Lathyrus oleraceus. Next base: position 10,620,264 of record NC_066584.1, read on the forward strand.
ATGATTCTAGTATGAATGTATACCAAGTGGTGATTTTCTAGTAGATGTTTTGCAAAGTGTGAGGTGTGAAAAGTATTTTGAGTTGTGATTCAGCATTTAAGAGTTATACCTACCCAAGGTCTTTATGGGCATTTCCTATCCTTATGAGGGTAAAACTGTCCTTATTATTGAGAAGTAAGTAGTTTTATCCTTTGGATGTAAACGGGACATCATAGGGTCATCGATTGGTCATTGAAGGCAACATCTGTAAGGATACCTTAGCATTCGAAGGGACGATCATCATTTAACCGTAGGCTACAACGACGGGTCATCGAGGGACAAAAATCATATATTCGCAGGCAACATCCGAGGGACTATGATTTATCTTATAGGGACATGATGATTTAACCGAAGGGTCTTTGCTAAGTGTATCCCCACATTCGCGGGACATGACCGTAATACCGTAATACCGTAAAGCAACAAAGAGAGGTCCAAGATCACATATTCAAAGGCAATATTTTATAATCAATTAGGTAATTAGGATGAATCTCCACATTATAATTAATTAGGTAATTAGGATGAATCTCCACAAGGGGTATCCCACAAATAAAGTGGAATACCTAGCAAGCTACCTTTTCCGGGAATATGTGAACCCTTACAAAATTCAGCAAAACAGGTCAGAATACTAAATCAGGGTGCAATCAAGAGTTGCACCAAACCAAAAGGAATCACAACAGTAATGATGTCAGGTAAACAATGCATGGTGATAATAAAATATGTTAGATGAGCAAAGATCAGAACAGAAAAGTCAGCGACTGTCATGTTCGCTGCTGCCTCGCCTAGCGAACGCTCGCTACATGTTCGCTTAGCGATGTGCTAGCGAACGGCTGCGGGTTTTGAATTTTAGAACAGTACGATTTCAGCGAGCTCCAAACCCTATGGCGTCCATTACAGAAATTACATGGTTAAACATTCAAGATATTCAGGCATATTTAAATCCACATGCAAAACCTCAAATATATTTATGAATTCAATTATAATATCACATGTAAATTGGGAACATAAAGCGGTAATAGTAATGCAAACCTGTTTGCAATTGAATTGCAACCTTGAATTGGCAAGTCACTCTTAGGGTGGTGATAACATGAAATTATATCATATTTTAGGACTTAATTCAATTAAATTTTATCATTATTTATTTCAGTTCACTTCATTTTATTAGATATTACGCGGTATTTTCTTCCTATTTGTCTCAGGTGGCTTATTTTGAAGCACAAGTAAAAATGGAAGAAAAGGAGGTGCAAAAAGGAGAGAAAATGAACCAAATATCAAAGCCCAGCCCAAAGTACAAGAACACAGGTGTTGTGCCTGTGACGGACGTAACAGAGGCTGTGACAAGCGTCACGCCTTGCACACTCCTGTGACGAACGTCACACATGGTGTGACGAGCGTCACACCAGTCCCCTGCATTTTTGGCGCAAGGAACGCTTCAGAGACGTTGAGGGAGAGTTGAAGCCGATATCCGCACCTAAGTACTTTGCACGTTGAAGACCTTTGGAAGCGGAAACAGTTACTCAAGGCACCAATATAAATAGCCACTTGCCAAACCTAAAAGGGTTCCACGCTTTTTCCATATTTTTCCTTTTGCCGTTTTCGCTTTTGCCTTTTTCTCTTCCAGCAACTTAAGCATTATTTTTACAGCATTGCTTTTACGAGTTTTACACTATTTCCCTTGCAATTTCTATTTCCTTTTTAGCATTTAGTTAATTCTTTTCGCACAATAGTTTCTACACCGGAAACTATTGTGTACCTTTTTATCGGATCTAACCTTACGTTAGAATCCAGTTTTTATCTCCTTCGTTTTAATTTGTTGTTTAATTGAAGAATCCAAGAACAAATTCTACCGGCTTGTGGTGGAGTGTTCAAGACTACTGTTTAACTTATTCAAGACTATTGTTTAACTTATTCAGGTTCTTTAATTATTATTTAATGCTTTGTTTTATTATTTATTTATATTATCTGCCTGGGATGAGTCTGTTTATGCATGATAAGTATTTAAGTTTGTTTAGCATGTCTGGCTAATTCGCTTAGATATCGGTATGTAAAGTAAGCGGAATAAGGAATCAAAAACTAAGTCGGTTTAATTAAATTTAAAATTAAAATCACTCTTTTTACGGTCTCAATTTACAGGGTTAATAACAAAGGTTTTTTTACGAAGGTAAAAGACATAAAGAAGTTAAAATCAATAGAGCGAGAGTTTGAGGTTTTAACTGGACAGTGTAAATTAGACATTAATTCTAGATCAGGGCGAGAACAAGTTTTAGAGTTAATTAAATTCCGATCTTTTCCAAAAAGTATTTTTAAAGATTGAATGTGAGGACGAGAGTTAAGCATTCGAATTTAATTATATAACCTAAGTCAACAGAGCGAGAGTTTGAGATAAGGGTGTTTAAACGGTCAGTGTTTTCTTGAAAAGAGTTTCTATGGACTGTATTGCTTCCAAAAAATGGTTTTTTGACTTAATTATAAGTGACAGCTACATTAACATAAAATCATGGTTTATTCAACAGAGCGAGAGTTTGAGATAAAACTTTTAATCAATAAAGTCAACTGAAAAGATTTATTTTAAAACCAAGAAACCGACAAAGAATTGATTCCCTAATTACGACGAACTACATACCGATATCCGCTTTATTAATATTTAATTTAGATTCTATTTTTAGTTTTAGCTTTTCCCCCAAACAATCGAACATTATCCACCTTAGCTTTACGAAGTAACCTTAGATAACGGTATATCGATTCATAAGTCCCTGTGGGATCGATATCTTTTAAAACTACGCGATAGAACTGTGCACTTGCAGTTTGTACCCCAAATTCGACTCACGAAGTCGAGCGATCAAGTTTTTGGCGCCGTTGCCGGGGACTTTTATTTAATCGATATCGTAACTCTTCCGTTACGCTGTAGAGACTAAGGTTTCTTTTTCTTCTGTTCTTTCTTTCGTTGATTTGTATGCCACGCACTCGCTCACAAGGTGAACCGCTCTATTTACGAATCAACGATATCGAACTATATCTCCGAGTCCTACGACGAATTCGGGAATATCGTGCTGCAAACAATCTCCCTCCTGTAGAACTTCCTGATTTCAAAAACATTTTTCCTTCGATACCCGAGATGGCAGAACCAGCTCGTGCTCTTAGAGATTACGTCGCTCCATCGCAAGATGAACCGCATTCAAGTATTGCTCCACCCGCAATCGAAGCAAACAACTTCGAACTTAAACCTTCGCTGTTGCAGGCTGTGCAACAGAACCAATTCTCTGGAAATCCTACCGAGGATCCAAACCTTCATTTATCCGTATTTGTCCAATACGCTGATACTGTTAAAGCTAATGGTGTCACTTCAGAGGCAATTCGACTTCGTCTTTTTCCTTTCTCATTAAGAGATAGCGCTAGAAGATGGCTTCAGTCCCTCCCTTCCAACTCTGTCACCACATGGAACGAGTTGAAGAAAGTTTTTCTTGCCCGATACTTTCCGCCAAGCAAAACAGCTATGTTAAGAGCCCAGATAAACGGATTTAAACAGAAAGACAACGAGTCTCTTTTCGAAGCATGGGAAAGATACAAAGACATGATGAGACTTTGCCCACACCATGGTTTGGAAGACTGGTTAGTAATTCACACATTTTATAATGGTCTCTTGTACAACACAAGGTTAACAATAGACGCCGCTGCAGGTGGTGCACTAATGAACAAACCTTATGCTGATGCTTACCAGCTTACCGAGAGCATGGCCCAAAACCACTATCAGTGGGGAACCGAACGAACAATGGTGGAAAAACCTCAAACGAAAACTAGCATGTACGAGATAAGTAACCTTGATCACGTCAATGCAAAAGTGGATGCTTTGGTCCAGAAAATTGAAAGTTTAAATGTATCACCTCCAGCCGCCGTGGTTGCTATAACTCAGAATTGCGAGGTCTGTGGAATCCAAGGTCACACTCCTACGGATTGTCAACTCTTAACAGGAATCCAAGCAGAGCAAGTAAACTACACTCAAGGAAGCCCCTACTCGCATACCTATAACTCAAATTGGAAGAACCATCCAAACTTTTCATATAAAAGTAATAATGCTTTGTACGCACCTGGACAATCTCCAAATCAAGCCCTAGCTATACCTCCGGGATATCAGAAACCGAACCCATCCATGCCTAACAATAACGCCCCTAGGAAATCCAACTTGGAAATCATGATGGAAAACTTTATAGCTTCCCAACAACAAACCAATAAAGATTTCTTAAACCAGAATGTACACACTGGCGAACAACTTAAACAACTAGCAAGCAAAGTAGATGCCCTGGCTACCCATAACAAAATGCTGGAAACACAAATATCACAAGTAGCTCAACAACAAACGCCTACTGCTGCCCCAACTGATACATTCCCTGGACAGCCCCAACCTAACCCGAGAAGCCACGCTCATGCAATCATATTAAGAAGTGGAACGGAAGTGGAAGGACCGTCTGATCCAAGGATAGAAAACCAAAACCCTAAAAAATCAACTGAGGAAAGTGAACCTAAGGAAAAGGAAGAGAGTAATAAGGAAACCATAGAAAAGAAGGAACCTTATGTACCTCCACCACCTTATAAACCCCCTATCCCTTACCCTCAAAGGCTTGTTAAAACCAAAGATGCGGGCCAATTTAGAAAATTTGTTGATCTCCTTAAACAATTAAACGTTACAATTCCGTTCACCGAAGCTATTACGCAGATGCCCTCATATGCTAAATTCTTAAAAGAAATTCGTTCTAATAAGAGGAAACTTGAAGATAGCGAAACCGTTACACTCCCTGCCGAATGTAGCGCTATAATCCAAAACATGCCTCCTAAACTCAAGGATCCGGGTAGTTTCTCTATACCCTGTCACATAGGAAAATTTGTCATCGACAAAGCCTTATGCGATTTAGGAGCCGGAATTAGCGTTATGCCTTTATCCATATGTAAGAAACTGGAAATGGGAGAATTAAGACCAACCAAAATGTCTGTGCAACTAGCAGATCGTTCCATAAAATATCCTGTAGGAATTCTTGAAAACGTTCCCGTACGCATAGGTCAATTCTACATTCCAACTGATTTTACAATTATGGACATTAGAGAAGATGATATTACACCCATTATACTGGGAAGACCGTTCTTAGCAACTGTCGGTGCAATCATAGACGTAAAACGAGGACGACTCACCTTCGAAGTAGGTGAAGAGAAAATTGAGTTCATTCTTTCCCAATTCTTGAAAGCACCTGCAATAGAAGATACATGTTACTTCATGGATATCATCGATGAATGCATAAAAGAAGCAGAGTTAGGAGAAGACAAATCATCCGACTACCTTGTAGAAGACAAATCTAACCAATGTTTAGCAATAACACCGGACCCTACGCAATGTCTTAACAAACCAACCCTTGACCTGAAAACACTTCCCAAAAATCTGAGATATGAATTCCTAGACTCAGAACTTGAACGACCTGTGATAGTCAATGCAGACCTAGGAAGACTCGAAACAGAAAAACTCCTACATATCTTAAGAAAGTATCCAACCGCACTAGGTTACCACATCACCGATCTTAAAGGAATAAGTCCTTCTATTTGTATGCACCGCATCATGCTAGAAGAAGACTGTAAAACCTCTAGAGAACACCAGAGGAGACTAAATCCGATCCTGAGTGAGGTAGTAAAGAAGGAAATAACCAAGTTATTAGAAGCAGACATTATATATCCTATATCTGATAGCAAATGGGTTAGTCCTGTACACGTAGTACCAAAGAAAGGAGGCATAACCGTTATTGAAAACAAAAAAGGGGAAACTATAACTAAACGAATCGAATCGGGATGGAGAATGTGCATCGACTATAGGAAACTAAACAAAGCAACCCGAAAAGATCATTTCCCTTTACCATTCATTGACCAGATGTTAGAACGATTAGCAAAACATTCACATTTATGTTATCTAGACGGTTATTCAGGCTTCTTTCAAATACCAATTCACCCTGATGACCAAGAAAAGACAACGTTCACGTGCCCTTTTGGTACCTTCGCTTATAGACGAATGCCGTTTGGCCTGTGTAATGCTCCTGCAACTTTTCAAAGATGCATGATGGCAATTTTCGCCGACTTTCTCGAAAACATCATGGAAGTATTTATGGATGACTTTTCCGTATACGGACAAAGTTTTGAAGAATGCCTTGAAAACCTAGAAAGAGTTCTTGAGCGATGTGTAAAAGTAAACTTAGTACTTAACTGGGAGAAGTGCCACTTTATGGTACAAGAAGGAATTGTTTTAGGACACATCATCTCGAACAGAGGAATCGAAGTAGACAAAGCCAAAATAGAGGTAATCGAAAATCTTCAACCCCCAAGAACCGTGAGAGAAGTACGAAGCTTTTTAGGACACGCCGGTTTTTACCGACGATTCATCAAAGACTTCTCTAAGATAACTAAACCTTTAACCGGACTATTGATGAAAGATGCTGAATTCATATTCGACGATAACTGTTTAAAGCATTTCAAACGCTTAAGCAAGCATTGATCTCCTCACCCATAATGCAGACACCCGACTGGAATGAACCATTCGAAATAATGTGTGATGCCAGCGATTATGCTATAGGTGCTGTTTTAGGACAACGAAAGGATAAAAAGCTTCACGTTATATATTACGCAAGTAGGACCCTAGATGAAGCGCAGATGAATTATGCCACTACCGAGAAAGAACTCCTAGCAGTGGTATTTGCGCTAGATAAATTTCGTTCCTACTTGGTCGGAGCCAAAATAATAGTTTACACTGATCACGCCGCTATCAAGTACCTCTTAACAAAAAAGGATGCTAAACCTAGACTCCTAAGATGGATCTTGTTGCTACAAGAGTTCGATTTAGAAATAAAAGACAAGAAAGGAACTGAAAACGTAGTAGCAGACCACCTCTCTAGACTTGAGAACCTTGAACCGGAAAGAACATCAATTAATGATGATTTCTCGTACGATAAACTTATAGCTACTTTGGAAGAGAATAACTCTGACAAGCCAGTAGAAACCACCTTAGCTATATTTGTCACACCATGGTACGCTGATCTCGTCAATTATTTAGCCGCCGGAATAGTTCCACCTACTTTATCCTACCAGCAGAAGAAACGATTCTTCTACGACATAAAACACTATTACTGGGATGATCCCTTACTTTTCAAAAGAGGCCCCGATGGTATCTTCCGTCGATGTATACCCGAAGAAGAGGTAGAAAATATAATCCAACACTGCCACTCCGCTCCTTATGGTGGACACGCAAGTACATCCAAGACCTGCTCTAAAATCCTACAAGCCGACTTTTATTGGCCAACTATATGGAAGGACGTACATGCGGCTATTAAGGAATGTGACAGATGCCAACGCACAGGAAACATATCTAGACGTGACGAGATGCCACAAAAGGGTATTTTGGAAGTAGAGATTTTCGACGTGTGGGGAATAGACTTCATGGGACCTTTTCCATCCTCTTTCGGTAACAAATACATACTCGTGGCAGTGGACTACGTATCAAAATGGATCGAAGCTATAGCTTCTCCAACAAATGACACCCGAGTAGTAACTAGACTCTTTAAGAATATAATATTTCCGAGATTTGGCATCCCAAGAATAGTAGTCAGTGATGGTGGATCACACTTTATATCCAAGGTACTCGAAAAACTATTGTTTAAATACGGCGTGAGACATAGGATAGCGACACCTTACCACCCTCAGACCAGTGGGCAAATGGAAGTGTCCAATAGAGAGATTAAACAAATATTAGAGAAAACAGTCGCCACTTCAAGGAAAGATTGGTCATTAAAATTACCAGAAGCTTTGTGGGCATACCGAACTGCTTATAAAACCCCCATAGGGACGACCCCATTTAAACTCATTTATGGAAAATCCTGTCACCTCCCGGTAGAGTTAGAGCATAAGGCCTATTGGGCTATTAGAAATCTGAATTTAAACTATAAGGTCGCCGGCGAAAAGAGAATCCTTGACATAAACGAATTAGAGGAACTCATAAGAGACGCCTATGAAAATGCCAAAATCTACAAAGAAAGAACAAAACAATGGCATGACAAGCGTATATCAAGGAAAACCTTCAAGCAAGGCGACGCAGTCCTTTTATTTAACTCTAGACTAAAGCTATTCCCGGGAAAACTACGATCCAGATGGTCAGGTCCTTTTCATATCACTAACATCTTTCCCAGTGGAGCGATAGAAATTAAAGGCAAATCCGCAGAACCGTTCACTGTAAACGGGCAACGTCTAAAACACTATCACTATGCGGAAACCAACGAAGATTCGCAAATCCTACACTTAGACGAAATGCCTCCAGGATCAATAGATAATACTTAACAGTTTCTTTGTCGAGCTTGCGACATTTAAACAAAGCGCTTAGTGGGAGACAACCCACAATTATTTTATTATTTTCTTATTTTATTATTATCATTTTCCTATTTCTTCCTTAATTATTCTTTTAATTTCCGTTTAGTATTCATTCTCAATTTATGTTAACTTAAAAAAAAAAAAAAACCTTTTTCTTCTTTCGGCATTTGGCCAAATCCTAACTAAAACTCATGTTTTCTTTTCTCTAGCTAACACTAACCAGATGGGACATATTGATCGTATGGGTATCAAATTCAGAGGAATGGCTCAGAAACAAAAGTTTGACGAACTAGCCACTAGAGAGATGCTACCTAGTTTATATGCTGATGATTGGGCTATGACTGCCCTTGGACTAAGAGAAAGTGTCTTGTATTTGCTGAATCAGATAGGATGGGAGACATCCCCTATCCTAAGACATTTCGCCACCTACCGGAGACTCACACTAGAATTCCTTAGCTCATTAATCTATCTACCCAGCCATGGAAAAGGAATTAGCAGAGGTTTTATCCAGTTCAGAATGTTCAACATGGAGTACCAATTTAATATTAGAGACTTTACAAACCTATTGGGTTTTCCTACCTCCTTCGACACATTCACAATAAGCCAGGAAAAACTTCTTGAATATAGAGAACTTGAACACTTTTGGGGTAGTTTGACTGGAAATGATGAACCCGAGGACCATGAGTATCTCCCGGGAAACATTCACAACCCGGCCTTCCGTTATTTCCATGGGATCCTCACCCACACCTTATTTGGAGAGAAGCCAAACAGCACTTCAGTTTCACGTGATGAACTCTTCATCCTATTCTGTGCTTCTCAGAACCGTCTAGTAAACGGTACCACCTTTATGCTAGCAAATTTAGACCACCTTATCCAAGATGAGCGAGCACCCATTAGAATAGGCGGTCTGATAACCATGATTGGTAACGCTATCGGGTTACGTCAGTCGATTCTCGACCTAAGCCCTTTTTGTGGCATTACTACTATGAGTATACCCTTCCTCTTCAACACCTTGTTTATAGCAAACCTAGGATCTGATGAGTTTGAGCTTATTATTAATAACCAGGTTCTTTGCCTATTTACCTTACCCGATCCTAGGACTAGTATTCATGACCGCAACAACTGGCTCTACAATCTGAACGAAACCCCCACTCCTGCTAGATCCACTGAATCCATCCAGGACTATGAGATTTCTGATGACTATGAGATTTATAATGACCAGATCCCTTATGCTGAATCTGACCCTCAGACACCATCTGGCTATTATGATATTGACCCTCCTCCTCAGCCTATTCAGACCGAAGAATCAGCAATATCCGACCTCCGGCATCATATGCCCGGAACTGATTATAACACCGCCATTGAAGCTTTGATGTCAGAACAAGACGCCCTCAGAGAAGAATTTACTGACATGAGACACGAAGTTCTAGGATACATGAGCAGTATGACAGATCAGTTTCACGAGTTGCTACACCGTGTTAACTCTTTTGCTCCTCCGGCCAGGGATCGTGCAGATGGATAGAATTTAGTTATTTTTCTTAGCTATCTAGTTTTAAGTTAGATTATTCATTAATGTTATTTGAATTCATGTTCGCATTTGTTTCCTTTTCACATTTCTTTTGGTTTTTTTTTCTTTCCAATATTACATTATGATCATTTTATTGAAGCTATTTATTTAATTTTATTATGCAATAGCTATTATATTCTCTACTGTTGCTACCTATAACTTATTGAATTATTCATGCACTATTATGCAAAGTAGAATAGCATGCAAGATAAATTAATTAGCAAGATAAAATAATCTAAAAACAAAACAAAATAATAAAAATAAATCCATTACCAAAGTAATTCTGTAGAACGCCACTGAAGCCTTGCCAAAAAGAATGTGTGACGAGCGTCACACAATCTATGACGAACGGCACGCCAAGAGCCTGTTACGACCGTCACACCCCTGTGACGAGCGTAACACCTTTCTGACTAGGTGAACGTTACATAGCCGTTGGAGACGAACGTTACACCCTTCAAATTTTTTATCTTCCCCATTCATTCACATTTACCCACATTTACTTTTCAACCACCTTTTTTTTTCCAACTTCCAAATTCTTTTCCTATAAATACCCATCAAAACCTCCCTTCATTCACCACAAACCATTCTCTCCCATCCAATACATTTCTTTTCTCTCCAAATTACTCCTTAAAATTCATTCATCACTATGGCGGGAAATCAGAATTCCGGAAATATCATCTTCCGATCCGAAGACGAAAATTATCAAAGGGAGCAATTCGAGCGTTTCCAACAGCGAGGCGTCGTCTCCACCAGGTACCCTGATTTTACTTGTTTACACCAATTAGGATTACTCCAAGGTATCGAATGGATGCTCCGTCAAGCCGACTTAACCTTTCTATGCACCCATAACCAACCAACATACCCCTCCCTAACCTTAGAATTCTTAAGTTCATACGCATACACCACTTCCGCCGGTGAAGATGAATTTTTAACCGGCACCGCAACCTTCCGAATGTTCAACACCGAGTACTCCTTAACCCAAAACCAATTGAGTACCATGCTACAATTTCCCACAGAAGGTCAAGCCTACCCCAGAATCCCTCCCGAAATAAACTGGAGCACAATTGCCATTTCCACCCTTTTTAAGAAAATATTCGGTCTAGATGCCTACAACTGGGAAGAACTCCTTCTTTCCCACATACATAACCCAACCATCCGATATTTTCTCTAGATCCTACAAAATACAGTTTTTGGAAGACCAAACAACAGTAAGGTCAACGCAAAAGAACTATTCTTCCTCGAATGCGTCTTCGAACCGACTCCTAAGGTAAACGCTGCCTCTTTTCTACTTCATCATATCCGCACCTTATGTGCTAGAGGCCGCCAACCCTTTGTAATTGGTGGATTAATCACCACCATTGCACTTGGCTTAAACTTAGGGGACCGACTCCAAACCTTAGAATCCCTACCTCCCTTATTTATGGACATCAACTACTGTCGATCCAGCCGCATGATTAAGAATAAAGTAGGAGGAGGATATTATCTTATGGTGAACAACCAGGCCATCCCAAGCGTTGTCCTACCCAACATGGCCCTGACCGATGTCACAAACCGCAACCGCCTCCTCTATGATCTACATGCTCCCGAAGCCACCGAACCTTCACAAGCAAACCCGCCCATAGACGAGTTTGAGGAAATGGAGCAAGGTGATCAGCCTCCCGCACAACAATCCGTCCCGCTCAACCCTTCCGATAATGCAACTGGCCCATCCTCCCACCGTCGTCGACGAAGAAGGCCTGTAACCCCGAGTAGTTTATACAAGAAGTCAGCACTATCCTAATAGCAAACTACGTGGAGAGCCGATGAATATAAGTGAATGATTCCCAAAGTAACATAAATATATATATATATATGTATATATATATATATATATATATATATATATATATATATATATATATATATATATATATATATATATATATATATATATATATATCAGGAAATGCACTAATTAAGTTAGGTGATCCCTACCAGATCATTTAATCTAAAGGTTGCTGATCATACAAAAGCATAAGATGAAAGATCCATTACGAGTTGGTTCAGCAGGTATCTGGTACTGAACTTGGTAGGGCGGACTACGGTCCGATCCCCCGCAATTTGCAATGGACTGAATAACAAAGTTATCCGACTTATGTACCAGAACTTCTAGATAAAAGGGAATCAGAATCACTAACCGGTTACTCCACTATGTGCGCGAAAAGATAAAGGGCTTAATGTGATTTCGCTTGAATGAAAACGGGTGAAATAAGAGTGAAGGAACTAGGATAGCTATCGTAGTGTACTTGAACCGATTTGCATAAGGTGGGGTTATCTAGGTTGTGGCGGTGGTCGTTGATGTCAAGATTTAACTCAAGTTACTTCTAAACAAAGTTTACATGCAGCCTAATACGAATTGACGTGTGTTTTGAAATTTCATCTGGCTAAAAATTTTAACAAGTTCTATACTGTATTTTGCTTGGGGACAAGCAAAGATCTAAGTATGGGGGAGTTTGATAACATGAAATTATATCATATTTTAGGACTTAATTCAATTAAATTTTATCATTATTTATTTCAGTTCACTTCATTTTATTAGATATTACGCGGTATTTTCTTCCTATTTGTCTCAGGTGGCTTATTTTGAAGCACAAGTAAAAATGGAAGAAAAGGAGGTGCAAAAAGGAGAGAAAATGAACCAAATATCAAAGCCTAGCCCAAAGTACAAGAACACAGGTGTTGTGCCTGTGACGGACGTAACAGAGGCTGTGACGAGCGTCACGCCTTGCACATTCCTGTGACGAACGTCACACATGGTGTGACGAGCGTCACACCAGTCCCCTACATTTTTGGCGCAAGGAACGCTTCAGAGACGTTGAGGGAGAGTTGAAGCCGATATCCGCGCCTAAGTACTTTGCACGTTGAAGACCTTTGGAAGCGGAAACAGTTACTCAAGGCACCAATATAAATAGCCACTTGCCAAACCTAAAAGGGTTCCACGCTTTTTCCATATTTTTCCTTTTGCTGTTTTCGCTTTTGCCTTTTTCTCTTCCAGCAACTTAAGCATTATTTTTACAGCATTGCTTTTACGAGTTTTACACTATTTCCCTTGCAAATTCTATTTCCTTTTTAGCATTTAGTTAATTCTTTTCGCACAATAGTTTCTACACCGGAAACTATTGTGTACCTTTTTATCGGATCTAACCTTACGTTAGAATCCAGTTTTTATCTCCTTCGTTTTAATTTGTTGTTTAATTGAAGAATCCAAGAACAAATCCTACCGGCTTGTGGTGGAGTGTTCAAGACTACTGTTTAACTTATTCAAGACTACTGTTTAACTTATTCAGGTTCTTTAATTATTATTTAATGCTTTGTTTTATTATTTATTTATATTATCTGCCTGGGATGAGTCTGTTTATGCATGATAAGTATTTAAGTTTGTTTAGCATGTCTGGCTAATTCGCTTAGATATCGGTATGTAAAGTAAGCGGAATAAGGAATCAAAAACTAAGTCGGTTTAATTAAATTTAAAATTAAAATCACTCTTTTTACGGTCTCAATTTACAGGGTTAATAACAAAGGTTTTTTTACGAAGGTAAAAGACATAAAGAAGTTAAAATCAATAGAGCGAGAGTTTGAGGTTTTAACTGGACAGTGTAAATTAGACATTAATTCTAGATCAGGGCGAGAACAAGTTTTAGAGTTAATTAAATTCCGATCTTTTCCAAAAAGTATTTTTAAAGATTGAATGTGAGGACGAGAGTTAAGCATTCGAATTTAATTATATAACCTAAGTCAACAGAGCGAGAGTTTGAGATAAGGGTGTTTAAACGGTCAGTGTTTTCTTGAAAAGAGTTTCTATGGACTGTATTGCTTCCAAAAAATGGTTTTTTGACTTAATTATAAGTGACAGCTACATTAACATAAAATCATGGTTTATTCAACAGAGCGAGAGTTTGAGATAAAACTTTTAATCAATAAAGTCAACTGAAAAGATTTATTTTAAAACCAAGAAACCGACAAAGAATTGATTCCCTAATTACGACGAACTACATACCGATATCCGCTTTATTAATATTTAATTTAGATTCTATTTTTAGTTTTAGCTTTTCCCCCAAACAATCGAACATTATCCACCTTAGCTTTACGAAGTAACCTTAGATAACGGTATATCGATTCATAAGTCCCTGTGGGATCGATATCTTTTAAAACTACGCGATAGAACTGTGCACTTGCAGTTTGTACCCCAAATTCGACTCATAAAGTCGCGATCAGGTGGGCGCCGGATTGAGTTGGGCGGAGGTAACCTTTGTGCAGATGAGTTTCCTTCAGGGTTTCCTTTAGGGTTGCTCTGAATTCTTTGGGTTAGCCTCCAGGGTTTGCTGTTCCTTCTCTCTGTCTCCGTTCGTCCGTCTGTTTTTCGTCCCCCCCCCCTCTTCTGACTGAGGTCTTGGTATTTATAGTGATTTTTTGTGACCTAATGGGCTCAGAATGAAGCCCAAAAATTATGGTATTCGCAAGCTTCGCTAGGCGAGTGGTGCAGCGAAGGGTTCGCTAGGCGAAGGATTTTGCTCGCCTAGCGAGCAAGCCATTTTAAGCCATTTTCTGGATTTGGCCACCTGTGTGCTGGGTCTTTGTTCCCTTAAGATCAATGTCTTGAAAAATAAGTTGGAGTGCCTTGAAAAATGCCTTGTAATATTAACGGGCAAATTTTGGGGTATGATAGCTGCCCCTATTCAATATTCTTGAACCGAGAGAGTTAGAATGGTATGTACACCATTCGTGGTCTGGAGGTGGAAGATTATTGAACACTAGAATGCCCCAAAAATTTGCACTTGTTAATCAGCAGTTGGTCTTGATGGAGATGGGCTTAAAGATGCCATCCAGGAAGTTTGATGATGAGAGCTTCAGAGTGCGTCGTACATCAGACCAATCTGAAGACATAGGTGCCACACCGGGTCGTACGCTGGACCGTATAGTGAGTCATCCATTAGGCTGTCGACTTCACTGGGGATAAAGGATTAGAATGGATCATACGCTAGATCATATCTGAGTTGCAGAATGAGTCGCACGCTAGGCTGTATCTGACGAAGTAAGAATCAGAATGGATCGTACGCTAGATCGTATCTGAGTTGCAGAATGAGCCATACGTTAGGCTGTATCTGAAGAAGAAAGTAGTCGTACGCTAGACTACACCCCGGAATATACCGTACGCTAGGTAGTATCTGGGGATTTGAAGATCAGAATGGATCGTACGTTAGATCGTATCTGAGTTGCAGAATGAGCCGTACGTTAGGTTGTATCTGAAGACGAAAGTAGTCGTACGCTAGACTACACCCCGGAATGTACCGTACGCTAGGTAGTATCTAAGGAAATGAATATCCAAATGGGTCGTACGCTAGACTGTATTGGAATAGTTGAAGGTCATATGTTGAGCTGAATCAGAATGAACCGTACGTTAGGCTATATCTGATAATGCTTGTATATGTTGTATCTGCAATAAATATTTGGGGTGAGCTTAAAGATGCCACCATTAGGAGGATATCAGAATGCTTGTCAGAATGAATGTTCATATAGGCTATATCTGAGAGATGTGTTTGAATCTTGAACGTAATCGATAAAGATGTTCGTCTGAATGGACCTTAGTTTTGATTGTATCAGGAGGATAATTAACCTGAAAAATAAAGTTAGCTTCAAGCCATGTCATGATGCATGAGATGTTTTATGCTTTCGACAAAAAATGCGAACATTGTATGCATGCGTATGCTGTGAAATGATGTAATGAATGAATTATGCGTGGGGAAAGTTCTTCCGGGGGAAAATAAATCCCAATATTCTGGTTGGAGATATTTGTATTGATGACCCTTTCTTAGCTGGGGATACTTGATTTCTGTCTGATGGTAGAAATATTCAACAGAGCCTGGCTGGGGACGGAAGAGATGACCAGTCTGTCTAGCGATGCCAATTTCTTCTAGGGAGTAACTGGTTTTTGCTGGGGAATAGAATTAGCAACCGGATTCATTGGAAAGCATGGTTAGACCTTCTCCTCGATCCTGAAGTCTTTAGTAATTGTTATTTCCGTTTTATGCATGTATTTTGATAAACATGATCATATTCAAATGCATATATCAATTCAAATTAAATCAATGGACGTTTACGCAAACAAAATAGAGAAAGTAAAACAAAAGCATCTTTTTGGAGATAAAATTGTATTGATTTTGAAAGAGGGCCTATAAACAGGCAATTTGAATACAAGGAGACAGAAATCCTAGTAAGAGGAAATTGTCGAGAACATAAAGAATAAGCTATGAAGGAAAAGCCCTGTTGATTTTAATTCTACTACTGTCATTATGTCTTCAAGCATCTCATCTCCTGCTGTCGGATAGAAGTGATTGGCTTGTTCAGTCCCTTGAACTTGGATGAAGCTGCCTGAGAACGGGACATAGTCATACGCTTTAAATCCCTAATTTTTGCCTGGACCGCCTTTTCAGGTTTTCAGTCCACCAGGATACCCTTTTTTGCCCAAGCCGCCTTTTTAGGTTTTCGACTTGCCGGGTGTACATTTTTATATGTTTATCCCTAATTTTTGCCCGAACCCTTTTGATTCGCCGGGATGCCCTTACTTTTGCCTAGATACGTCGACCTAGCGGGTCTCTTTTATGCGTAGTATTTTTTAACTATGTCTGCGTTCACGGGATGTGGGCAGTCTTCGCCATCCATTGTAGCAAGTATCATGGCTCCACCAGAGAATACCTTCTTAACTACAAGTGGCCCTTCGTATGTGGGAGTCCATTTGCCTCTGGGTCACCTTGTGGTAGAATGATACGCTTGATCACCAGGTCGCCAATTTGATACACCTGTCTCTTGACCCTTTTGTTAAATGCCCTAGTCATGCGCTTCTGATATATCTGCCCATGACAAACAACCGCGAGTCTCTTCTCATCAATCAAATTTATCTGATCCAGTCGAGTCTGAATCCATTCATCCTCGTCTAAACCTGCCTCTTTCATGATTCTTAAAGAAGGAATCTGAACCTCCACTGGTAAGACGGCTTCCATTCCGTAGACTAAAGAGAAAGGAGTTGCCCCTGTCGAAGTTCTTACTGAAGTGCGATAACCATGAAGAGCAAATGGTAACATCTCATGCCAGTCTTTGTATGTTACTGTCATCTTTTGTATGATCTTCTTGATATTCTTATTAGTAGCCTCCACGGTGCCATTCATCTTTGGCCGGTACGGAGAAGAGTTATGGTGTTTTATTTTGAGCTGCGTGCAGAGTTCAGTAATCATCTTGTTGTTCAAATTAGTACCATTATCAGTGATAACTCTTTCAAGGATGCCATACCGACAAATGAGACTATTCTTGATGAACCGTGCCATCACATTCTTGGTGACAGAAGCAAATGAGGCTGCCTCTACCCACTTCGTAAAATAATCAATAACAACAAGAATGAAACGATGTCCATTAGAAGGAGTAGGTTTAATCTCTCCAATCATATCAATACCCCACATTGCAAAGGGCCAAGGTGCTGTCAACACGTTCAATGGAGCAGGAGGTACGTGTACTTTGTCCGCATAGACCTGACACTTGTGGCAAGTTCTGGAGTGACGGTGACAATCAGCTTCCATGGTAGACCAATAATACCCTGATCTCAGAATCTTCTTGGCCATCGTATGTCCATTAGAATGAGTCCCAAAAATACCGTCGTGTATGCCTTCCATAATCTTTTCTGCTTCCCTTTTATCCACACAGCGAAGCAAAGTTGAATCATGATTACGTTTGTATAATACCCCATTACTCAAAAAGAATTTAGCGGAGAACTTCCTCAGAAATTTTCTGTCGTTAATGGACGCCCCTTCAGGGTATTCCTGAGTTTCTAAATATCTTTTTATTTCATGGAACCAAGGTTTCTCTTCTACTTCATCAGCATTAAGTTCATAACAATATGCTGGTTCATCTAATCGTTCAATGGTGATCATGGGAGCTTCATTGTCCCATCTGACTCTGAACATAGATGACATGGTAGCCAATGCGTCTGCCAACTGATTCTCTTCTCATGGGATATGTTCGAACGTAATCTCTTCAAAGTATGGGATTAATGTCAACACTCGCTCTCGATAAGGGATGAGGTTCGGATGTTTAGTGTCCCATTCTCCTTTGATCTGACTGATTACTAAGGCTGAGTCTCCGTACACACTCAAAAACTTGATTCTTAAGTCTATAGCAGCTCTGAGTCCCAAAATGCATGCTTCATACTCAGCCATATTATTGGTACAATCAAAACATAGTCTAGCAGTGAAAGGCGTATGGCAACCCTTGGGAGAAATAATTACAACACCAACACCATTGCCCAACGCATTAGAAGATCCGTCAAAAACCATAGTCCATCAGGATCCCCTTTCGGGTCCTTCGTCCGGTCCAGGTTCTTCATAATCAGTAACAAGCATGACATCCTCATCTGGGAACTCAAAATTCATAGATTGGTAATCATCAACTGCTTGATGAGCCAAATGATCAGCTAACACGCTTCCTTTGATTTCTTTCTGAGTAGTATATTGGATATCATACTCTGTTAAAATCATCTGCCATCTTGCTATTCTTCCGGAGAGGGCAGGTTTCTCAAATATATATTTGATAGGATCCATCTTAGAAATCAATAAAGTGGTATGACTCAACATATACTGTCTTAGTCGGCGAGCAGCCCAAGCCAAAGCACAACAAGTTTTCTCGAGCAATGAGTATCTTGTTTCACAGTCGGTAAACTTTTTGCTAAGGTAGTATATGGCATGCTCTTTTCGACCAGACTCGTCATGTTGCCCCAACACACACCCCATTGAATTTTCTAACACGGTCAAATACATGATTAGAGGTCTTCCTTCAACTGGTGGCATCAGAATTGGAGGTTCTTGGAGATACTTCTTGATTTTGTCAAAAGCTTCTTGACATTCATCATTCCATATCATCTCTTGATTTTTCCTCAGTAATTTGAAGATGGGTTTGCAGGTAGCAGTCAAATGGGAGATAAATCGGGCAATGTAATTCAAGCGTCCCAAGAAACCTCTGACTTCTTTATCTGTACGAGGAATTGGCATTTCTTGAATAGCTCTCACCTTAGCCGGGTCAACCTCAATTCCTTTACTACTGACAACAAAGCCCAAGAGTTTACCGGATCTTACTCCAAAGGTGCATTTGTTCGGGTTCAATCTCAACTTGTATTTCTTTAACCTCTCAAACAGTTTGTATAAATGATCGAGATGTTCTTCTTCAGTATGAGATTTGGCTATCATGTCATCCACATATACCTCTATTTCATGATGGATCATATCATGGAACAAAACCACCATAGCACGCTGGTACGTTGCCCCCGCATTCTTTAAACCGAATGGCATTACTTTATAACAGAAAATGCCCCATTGCATCACAAACGTAGTTTTCTCCATGTCCTCAGGTGCCATCTTAATCTGGTTATAACCCGAGAATCCATCCATGAATGAGAATACCTTGTGTTGAGCGGTGTTATCTACCAGAACATCAATGTGCGGAAGTGGAAAGTCATCCTTGGGACTCGCTTTATTCAAATCTCTGTAATCTATACACATTCGCACCTTACCATCCTTCTTTGGCACTGGTACCACATTAGCAACCCATTAAGGATAAGAAGTAACAGCCAGAAAACCTGCATCAAATTGTTTCGTAACCTCGGCTTTGATTTTCTCGGACATTTTAGGATGCATGCGACGAACCTTTTGCTTAACAGGATGACAATCCTCCTTCATTGGTAAACGATGCACTACTATGTCAGTATCCAGTCCTGACATGTCTTCATAAGACCAAGCAAAAATCTCTATATAGTCATGTAGCATCTGAATCAATCTTTCTTTGACATTGTTTTCCAAGCCTGCTCCTATTTTGATTTCTTTCTTGTCTACTTCAGTACCCAGATTTATAGTTTCAATTGATTCCTCATGCGACTGTATAGTCTTTTCTTCTTGCAGTAACAGCCTGACAAGCTCTCCAGGTACTTCACAATCTTCCTCACTTCCATCCTCGGCTTGGTAGATCGGATTTTCAAAGTCATAATGAACAGTAGCAGAATTATTATCAACAGGATCCAGAGTGGATATGGATCTGCAATTTGTTACGTGAGTGTGTGTAAGAATACATAGCTTGTTTAAAAGATGACAGGAAAGATAAAGAGCGCAATATTTGAATGCAAAAAGTCCATTGATTCATTGAATGTGAATATGCTTATGAAAATGACAAAACCCTTAACAAATTAGCTATTGTGCCCCGGGCATAGACACAATGCTTTAAAAATTAAAAATTTGCAACACTAAAATAGGCAATAACAATTACTCCTGACTAAAGGAAATCGGGATAGTGTCTTCAGCCTTCCAATTATTGAGTCCGTCACCAATTGTTGGGAAAATCCAGCTATCCAGGTCGCAATCGCTATCAGTATCTTCTACAACATTAATCTGATCTTTGATTATGTTTTCAAAGCTAAACCCCAGGCCAAATTTATCAGACTTGTACGGTACATCGATCAGTTGACCCCAGCCAGTATGACCACCATCTTCAACCACAGCTTGAGCATCTTTCAGAGAAATCATAGCAGGAGGAGCATGAATAACCTTGGGCGCATAGGAAGTTGGCTTAAGGACAGGACTAGTCGGAGGAACTACTTCAAATGACTGAGAAAGAGTCTCAAAGAACTCACCGTCCATCTCGACGTATCTGAAGGTGTGCACACTACTGATAATATACTCTTCTTCTCCATACACAGTGACAATCTTGCCCTCTATCGGATACCTCAGCTTTTGATGGAGAGACGAAGCTACATCACTTGCCCCATGAATCCAAGGGCGTCCCAGCAAGCAGGAATAGGCAGGACGAATGTTCATTACATGAAAGATAGTGTTGAAAACTTGAGGTCCTATCTTGATAGGGAGAACTACTTCACCATGGACAACACTCTTCGCACCATCGTAAGCACGTACCACAACGTCACTAGGTTTCAGTTCGATGCTTTTACAGTCAAGTTTATCGAGCACAGCTTTCGGTAGCACATTCAAAGAAGAGCCATTATCGATCAGCACATGAGACAAGGTGATCCCCTTACACTCAATGGAGATGTGCAGAGCTTTGTTATGATTCTTTCCTGCTGGTGTCAGGTCAGCATCGGAAAAGCCTAGGCTATTGTCAACAGCCAAGTTAGCAACATAATTTTCGAACTGATCGACAGATGTCTCCTGAGGTACATGAGCGGTCTTCAGGAATTTCATCAATGCATTGGCATGAGATTCAGAAGATAACAACAAGGATAACATCGAAATTTTAGACGGAGTATGCCCCAACTGTTCTACCACATCAAAATCACTCCTGCGGATGATTTTCAGCATTTCTTCCATTTCCTGTTTGGCAACATCTTCGGTAGTAACTTCGACCGGTGTCCTTGATTGAGAAGGATTGGCTACTGGTTCCTTTCCTCGAGTTTCAGGGATGGGAGGTGAGATTTCTGGAGAGAAGATCCTTCCACTTAGAGTAACTTTACTAGTCCCAACAATGTCAACGTCATTAGGATTAGCAGAATTATCATCTTGCTTTATGCTGTGGATGTAAACATCGCCTCCATAATTCCACAGAATGACTTTGCTCGAGGAATACGGTATTGGGCCAGGGGCAGTAATAATTAGGGGAGCTACCTTGGGCTCAGCAGTAATCTTCACAGGCACTCTAGTAGCGGTAATCTTCACTGGAACTTTGGACCTAGCAATCACAGATATTTCTTCACTAGGCTTTTCCACCCTAGGAATCTTTTCAAAGAGAATTGTATGATCATCCATCAGCTGTTGAATACCATTCCTCAACTTTAAGCAATCATTGGGTCGGAGTATACAGAGATCGCAATTTTCAGCATAACCTGGAAATAAACCAGCTTGCGATAAATTCTTCTTGATGATCAGGAGAGGAGATGCTAAGTCAGCTACATTAGAAATGTGAGAATTGTCATCCACAACATTAACAGTCTTGTCTGATTAGGCATAGGAGCAGTGATGACATTAGGAGTCTCCAGAGGATCAAATTCAATTTCTCCAGCGTCGATCATATCCTGAATCTTATTCTTCAACAACCAACAATCGTTTGTATCATGCCCGGGGCTATCAGAGTGATATGCACACCTGTCATTGGGATTATAACGAGGAGAAGTATTGTTGGGAATTGCAGGAGGATCTCTGAGGGTAATCAAATTTGCTTTTAGCATACCCTGCAGTGCTTGTGCTAAAGTCATATTGATCTTGGTAAACTGCCTTCTTGGTCTGTCCTGTCTGTGTTGGAAGTTTTGAGATGGCGGTGCTGCAATCGTAACTGCTCCAATAGTGTGGTAACGATTTTTCTTGTTATGACCCCTTTGACCGTACACATCATTTGATTCATTCTTCCCCTGATAGGACTTTTTGGTGCTTGCAGAGGTAGCCACCTGTATCTTTCCACTTCGAATGCCGCTTTCAACACGTTCACCCGTCAATATAAGTTCAGTGAAACCCGATGAGAAACTTCCCAATAGATGGCTGTAGAATGGGCCAGTCAGTGTACCCATGAACATGTTCACTAATTCTCGATCAGTCATAGGGGGTTTGACTCTGCCAGCCAAATCTCCATTTTTGAGCATATTCTTTGAAGCTTTCTTTAGAGCCCATAGTCATATTCTGCAACTGTAGCCGAGTAGGCGCTATTCAGAATTATACTGGTAATGCTTGTAGAAAGCTGTTGCTAAATCAGTCCAGGTGCGGATGTTAGAGCTCTCGAGCTGATAATACCACTCTAACTGTGTGCTAGACAGACTCTCTTGGAAGAAATGGATCCATAACTTCCTATCAGTGGTATACGGCTGAATCTTTCTCACATAAGCTCTCAGATGCATTTGAGGACAAGACGCACCATCATACTTAGTGAAAGCAGGGACCTTGAATTTGCGGGGAAAGACCACATCAGAGACCAGACCTAAGCCTTCGAAATCCAGACCGGGCGCCTTCTGACCCTCCATAGCTAGCATGCGTTCTTCCAGCAACTTATACTTATCATCTTTTGGAGAGTAGTGTTCATTTTCATAATCTTCATCGTCGTCCTCAGGGTTGAAAGGATCAGCATTCTCATCTTCCGACTCATTTTCTGTCTCATCTTCTTAATCCTTCGGAATTCTAATCTTGACTCCTGCGGCCTGTCCTTTAAGCCTTCTTCCCGGGTTAATGTAACTCACAGGTTTCTTGTCTTTCTTCTTCTCGAGCAAGAGAGCCTTCAGCTCATCCTGCCCCTTGGATAAGTTCAAGATCATCTCCTGGATTTGAGCATTCTGAGCTTGTAGATCTTTGACAGTTTGTTCGAGAGCCATCTTTCTGTTTAGAAGGAAGACCGTGAGAACATTGATCCTTTAGAATACCTGTTATGCAATGTTATGCTATGCTATGCAATGTATGAAATGTTTTCAAGGACTTTTGGAATTTAACTTTGCGTAAACCACCAAAAAGAGAGAAACTTTTATTAATAATTTCTTTAATCGATGTTCATTACAAAAAGAATAATAAAAATACAATGAAAGCTCAAGTCTCCCAGGGACGGCTTCTTTTTGGGCGAAGATATGCATTGAGTCTTCGTTCCTCATTAAGCTGGCTGGTGAGCTCTAACACCTTCTTCCTTTCTGCACCGAACTGAGTTTCAAAAGTATCCCTTTCCTCTCTCAACTGGATCCAGGATTTCTTCAATTCTTCAACATTGGTAGGCATATCTGGATAAGGAATGATCTGAGGTGCGTCTCCTTCAACTTCCGGTCCGACAATCAGAGGTCCAATTGCAAGATATGGCATGACAAGTTCACGAGCTCTTGCGCGTACCCATCTGAGATAAGGTTCCATAGGAATAGAGTTTTTCTGTCCTAAAGTGCTTCTTTTAACCATGCTCCAAGCTCGTACAAATCTTTGACGGAGACCTTGGGAATCATTGTCATAGTCAAACACAGTGCCTTGGATAATTATCTCATGTGGACCATCTCTTCGAGCATAACCAAACTGACGTAGGGCTAAAGCTGGGTTATAAGTAATACCTCCTCTTATCCCCAGGAGTGGTACGTTAGAGAATTCTCCGTAACGGTCAATGATGATAACGTTTTCTTCGAGATGAGGACACCAACGGATGTCTGAATGGGAGAGCGGCATTATCCTTTGAGACCATTTCAAATTTTGCTCATTCTTCAAGACTGATGGAGGAAGGTGCGAAATAAACCACCTGGATAATAAAGGTACGCAACACATGAGAGTCCCTTGCCTTTTCATAGTACCAGTGTGAAGGGAATGCAAAATGTCTCCAAGCAAGGTAGGCACAGGGTTATGAGTGAGAAATATCTTAATAGCATTCATGTCTATGAATTGGTCTGGGTTAGGAAATAACACCAAACCATAGATTAGTAATGCTAGGACCTCTTCGAAAGCATGGACATCCATAACCTTTAAGAATTCTCGAGCCTTATTTATCAGAAATTTGGCAAGTAAACCCTTAATTCCACTTCTTGTTACCCAATTGGTTTCGATGTCGGACTTTGTCATGTGTAAAGCCGCGACAACTTCTTCAGACTTCGGAATCTTTTCTAAACCACTAAAAGGTGTTTGATCAAGGATAGGCATCCCAAGCAGCCTGGAAAATTCTTCTAATGTGGGTACCAACTGATAATCTGGGAATGTGAAGCAATGATGTTTAGGATCGAAGATCTGGAATAGGACTCTCATCATATCTTCTTTGAAACCAGTGGTAACCAAATTGAGGAGAGAACCATGTTTCTTGATAAACTGAGCCTGATCGGGAAGTTCTGACACTAAATCCTTGAGTTGAGGATAGATTGCTACAAAATTGATCCGGATAGTCTTCCTGGAAGCCATAGCCTTACAAAACAGAGCAAAGTTAAATCCCTAAGTCCTTGAAATGGTTAGTACAATGCCATGATGTTATGATGTTATGATGTTAAGTAAATAACAAGCACAAGCAAGTCACACAACGATCATTCCTAAGTTTTAAGGCTTGCATGAGTTCCATAGGTAAGTACCCTCCCCACTGAAGTTTGGTTGGTTCAACCTGTCCTAGAATAGTAACTGGATTCTAAAAGGATCTCCAATTATTGACCTTCCCTTAAGTCCACTTCAGTGCAACACCAAGTGGTTGACCAAAGCTTCCCTAAAGTCCAATCTCAAAGAGTGTAGTATCGAGTCTCAACCAACCCCAGTCGGAACCGAAGTCAGTTATCTCACTACTTTCTAATGGCCAAGATGAGTCAATTAGGGTTCTAAAGGTCTGGTTAATGCTTTGATGACACCACGCAGACGCCAAATTTCTCCTCAAGTAAACATGAGGAACATTAGGACATCCAAAGTGTCAATTTAACCGTAGCCATCATTTTAACCATTCCAGTATACGCCGGATAGTCGCGATGATCTCTTGCTACTTACCTAAGGTACACTAGATCCGGGTGTAGGATCTTTCACTCAAGCATAAAATACCCAAGCAATCCCTTAAAAGTAAATCAGACAATTCAAATAAGTGATCTTGTTTTTTAAGGTAACCTCTCTTTTTAAGTGTCCCCAGCAGAGTCGTCAGTTCTGTCATACGGTGAACTGACTTTTGGTGTGTTTTTGCTTTGGAAAGCAAATGTCGCGGATAACAAGAGTCGCCATCGACTTTTCTTTTATCCAATAAGGAAAGGTGGAAAAGAACAGGAAAGACCTTAATTAGATTTTGGGTTCGGGAGGTACATTATACAAAGGGAAGGTGTTAGCACCCTTTGTATCCATGGTTATCCATGGGCTCTTAATTGCTTGATCACTTATGTTTTTTTTTTCTTGTCTGAAAAAGTGTTTGCGAATTGCTTAGAAAATGTTTTGAAAAGAGAGTTTAACTTTGTAATGATTCTTGTACGAATGTATACAAAGTATTTATCTCGTTTAATTTTGAAAGTTGTTTAGAAAAATATAACTCGGTAATGATTCTAGTATGAATGTATACCAAGTGGTGATTTTCTAGTAGATGTTTTGCAAAGTGTGAGGTGTGAAAAGTATTTTGAGTTGTGATTCAGCATTTAAGAGTTATACCTACCCAAGGTCTTTATGGGCATTTCCTATCCTTATGAGGGTAAAATTGTCCTTATTATTGAGAAGTAAGTAGTTTTATCCTTTGGATGTAAACGGGACATCGTAGGGTCATCGATTGGTCATTGAAGGCAACATCTGTAAGGATACCTTAGCATTCGAAGGGACGGTCATCATTTAACCGTAGGCTACAACGACGGGTCATCGAGGGACAAAAATCATATATTCGCAGGCAACATCCGAGGGACTATGATTTATCTTATAGGGACATGATGATTTAACCGAAGGGTCTTTGCTAAGTGTATCCCCACATTCGCGGGACATGACCGTAATACCGTAATACCGTAAAGCAACAAAGAGAGGTCCAAGATCACATATTCAAAGGCAATATTTTATAATCAATTAGGTAATTAAGATGAATCTCCATATTATAATTAATTAGGTAATTAGGATGAATCTCCACAAGGGGTATCCCACAAATAAAGTGGAATACCTAGCAAGCTACCTTTTCCGGGAATATGTGAACCCTTACAAAATTCAGCAAAACAGGTCAGAATACTAAATCAGGGTGCAATCAAGAGTTGCACCAAACCAAAAGGAATCACAACAGTAATGATGTCAGGTAAACAATGCATGGTGATAATAAAACATGTTAGATGAGCAAAGATCAGAACAGAAAAGTCAGCGACTGTCATGTTCGCTGCTGCCTCGCCTAGCGAACGCTCGCTACATGTTCGCTTAGCGATGTGCTAGCGAACGGCTGCGGGTTTTGAATTTTAGAACAGTACGATTTCAGCGAGCTCCAAACCCTATGGCGTCCATTACATAAATTACATGGTTAAACATTCAAGATATTCAGGCATATTTAAATCCACATGCAAAACCTCAAATATATTTATGAATTCAATTATAATATCACATGTAAATTGGGAACATAAAGCGGTAATAGTAATGCAAACCTGTTTGCAATTGAATTGCAACCTTGAATTGACAAGTCACTCTTAGGGTGGGCGCCGGATTGAGTTGGGCGGAGGTAACCTTTGTGCAGATGAGTTTCCTTCAGGGTTTCCTTTAGGGTTGCTCTGAATTCTTTGGGTTAGCCTCCAGGGTTTGCTGTTCCTTCTCTCTGTCTCCGTCCGTCCGTCTGTTTTTCGTCCCCCCCTCTTCTGACTGAGGTTTTGGTATTTATAGTGATTTTTTGTGACATAATGGGCTCAGAATGAAGCCCAAAATTTCTGGTATTCGCAAGCTTCGCTAGGCGAGTGGTGCAGCGAAGGGTTCGCTAGGCGAAGGATTTTGCTCGCCTAGCGAGCAAGCCATTTTAAGTCATTTTCTGGATTTGGCCACCTGTGTGCTGGGTCTTTGCTCCCTTAAGATCAATGTCTTGAAAAATAAGTTGGAGTGCCTTGAAAAATGCCTTGTAATATTAACGGGCAAATTTTGGGGTATGACAATAGGGGTTGTCCCTGATTTGGATTTGTGATGATTTCTATTTGAACCTTGTAATAACAACAATTTCTATTATATTTTATTTACTCTTAATTTGTTCTTAATGATTTCTCTTTCAGAAAAATTGAGTTTGATTTACGGTTAGTATTTAGGTTGGACCACCATTGTGAACGCTCAATTGATAGCATTATGTAGTAGATATAACCTAGAACTAGGGGTACCCTATAGAAACTGAATTGTTATTGATAAATTAATACTTAAATTCATCTACAATTCACTATAGATATATGAGTTAATTTGAATGTTTAAAGGTTTACTCACTAAGCACTTATGAGTAAACACCTTTAAGAATCGATAATCTATATTATGAATTAAGTTGTTGTAAGGTTAGATTATAATTGTTAACGAATCCTATCAGACACCTTCCCTAGCATGTCTAATCTTATTGCTTTCATCTGTTCAACTGCTTTGCTTACTTTTATTTGTCAGTTTATTTTTCTTTACCAAAAACATCATATCAAAACCCATAAGTATTTTGTTTAACTAAATTAAACACGAACTATGTATCGTCAAATAGTTCTTAAGATTAAATACTTGAGATTTCCCATTATTACTATATTGAAAGATTAGTACACTTGTTAATTTACTGATCAAGTTTTTGGTCTGGCGTCTGTGTGTGTTATGTAATTTTGTTTGTATAAATAGAGGTGTTGTGTGATTCATTTTTCCACATCTCTTTTCATTATATTGCAAATGTGGTTTGTCTTCGTCGCCGCTATGTGAAAGTGATTTATTTGAGAGACAAGCCTCCGATGGAGATACTCTTTTGGAACATCTATAGTTTCAAGTAACTATAGAGGGAGTTAGTTAGTTAGTTAGACGGAGACATACCTGAAGGCGAAAAAATTAGAAGTATTGAGAGACACGATGTCGTACGTGGGTGAGTGCGAGTTAAAAATGACAAGGATGTGAGGGGAATGATGTTTGGACCAAATGAACTCAGTTTGATTGTTGTAATCAGTTAGAAATATCGTGTTTAAATATTGTGGTTAAGTATTTTTATTTGTTTTGATATCTGTTGTATGTGTTGTTTATTCAGACCTGTCACCAATGTTTGTTTTGTGATATGTGGTTTCTTGTTGGAAACTGTTATTGTTTTTATGTGTGTTTAAGTTGGGGTGATGTTTGTTGTTAACATTGTTGTAACAAAAAATTATTAATATATCAAAATCAAATTGTACAAAAATTGAAAAGAGGTACTAAATTATGATGTAGAGGTTGCTCTGAGATTGAGATTTTTTTTATTGTGTCCGGGTTGACAATATATACTACATAATCTTATCATTTTATCAGTCGTATCCATTTCTATTCTAATACACGTGCTGTTTGACTGTCCTTTTTTTTTTCTTCGCATCTCATCGTTATGCCAAACTATGTTCCCTTAATATGTAGACCAAGATTCCTCCATTGCTAGCACTAAGAAGCTTTTATTGTAGACATTCATGACAGTAATGGCCTTATAAACATCAGATAGATAGTTGTAAGCATCATGGCGAGTATGTGTGCATGCCGCAATGACATGGGAACAAGGTATACGGAAGACCTGAAACTTGCCACAGTCGCACCAACTTATGTTTAGTCTGACATCATAGGATAAATTAGGCATCACCTCATTGTGGTCCATTGTTTCCTATACACTGAAAAATTTCCTATGACGGTCAAAGATTATAATCGTGTGTGTGCTAGATTTGATAGTTTCCTCTTTCATGACTTTCATACATCATTCACTGAATAATTAACCTGACATTAACACAACACTCCATCTTTCGCCTCTGGTTGCGAAGGTCTATGCCAACCTAAAATAGGTTGTTCTCACCAATGCGGTTATTGGTATATTTCTAATGCCTTTGAAGACGCCGTTCATGCATTCCACAAGGTTTGTTGTCATGTGGACCCGTCGACATCCTCAATCAAATTCCCTTGTCCACTACTCTAATGATATGTTATCCACCCACCTTCCTGCACTTGCATTTGACAATCTAATTTTGTCACGGTAATATTGACATGATGGTTGAGTTAAAGCATACCCTCATTCACCATTTTTTGTGAAGGTTCTTGTCTTTGATTGCATGCGTGAAGTTTTATGAGATATGTCTAATGCAATAGATATGGATAGAAAGATGATTATGTCATCCGTTATCATGGTTATTATAAGCACTCTCAATAGCAGCATGTTCGTCTGAAATCAAACAGAGATTGGTTTGTGGAGAAACATGTGTTCTGAGATGACTAAGGAAGAAACCCCAACCACCAACGTTTTCACCTTCAACTACAGGAAAGGAAATGAGAAAGACATTATTATTGTCGTCTTGTGCAACAACCATAAGCAAGGTGCCATTGTATTTTCCGTATAACCATCTTCCATAAATTTCAATAATAGGTTTGCAGAATGTGAAACCTTTGATGCATGGTTGAAACACCCAAAAGAGTCGGTGAAATATTCTATTTCCACCAACACAAGTTCTGTCTGGTGTAAATGCCGACAATGTCTCCATAATTGCAACAGTCCCTGGTGCGTATGTCTTAAGTACCCATAAAAACCGAGACAATTCTTTGTATGAATCCTCCCAGTTGCCGAATACTTGTTCAACAACCTTTGTCCTTTCAATCCACGCTTTCTTGTACGAGGGAGTATAATTATATTGTGTGACAATATTAGATATTATTATACTCATCTTCACTGATGGTTCCTTGTTAACAAGCAACAAAATGTATTGACATATCAATTCAGCGCTTAATTTTCGACAATCCTGTATAATATTAGTGACGGTGCAACTGTGAGGTGAGTATATAGAAGCTATCTACCAAGAATCACTTATCTTCCTGTTAGACGCAGTCAGCCGAAACTTGCAAAGAATGTTACGACATTCAATGACATACCTTATTGAATCAATGCGTTTGACGCCAGGTAACTTACACAGAAGAAGGTTCAACATTTAACCCCCCACAACATTGTCAGACCGGTTACTCACAACCCCTACCCATCAAAATTATCGGTCCACAAACAGACAAATCTATGACCATAACATGTTAAACACTCAACCACAATACCAAGAGTATCCTCGTACTACAACCAACAAGAAGATCATCATCAAGACACCCAACATCGATATGCACCCAACATATCACCCTACCATAGTCGCCTTAGCCAAAATACCCAGTGATCATTTAACACAAATCGTCCCTCCTACCATAGCCAAAAAGCCCAAACATCGCAAAACCAAAACATGTAATAACCATATGCCTACCAAACACCACAACAACCATTTCAATCTTTCCTCGACACATCATTCACACCAATGTCGCCCTTCAATCATCTCGGTCGCCCTCCAATAACTCAAACACAACCCAACTACTCTGACATAGGTCACAAACTCAGCTATGACGGTAGCGCTTCATTGCATACACATGACTACACAGATTTGTCTGAATATCTTAGGTAATCTCCTGCAGGTGGTGGTGATGTTCCTGGGCCCTCAAATCCTTAAACACTTAGGGTGAATCATCAACGTGGGTTAGGGCCACACATTCAAGTAGTTAGGGGATGTGGTACCGGAGGTTGGTTGGGTCATCCCGGTCAACGACATTAATATTTTTGATATTCTTATGTAAACACATATTAATATTAGTACCAATTGGTCCAATTTTGTTAAATGAAATTAAATTTTTGTTATTACCTTTTCCAAAAATAACAGAATTTAATTGTTGCGTCACTTTAGTTGTATTTTGAGTTGTATTTTTTGTTATTCTCTCAATGTATAAATACTCTTGTAATATTCCCAATTCCAATTAATGCCAAATTTACTATTCATCAAATATCATTTTATTCTCTCTAATTCTCTCTCAACTTCATCTTCCACAATTTCTTATCTTCCACCATTGTCAAACCTTCAATTTAATTTTTATGTTCTAACATTTGGCATCAAGAGCTTTGGTTATTGATCCTAATCCGCTGCAACAATGGCAACCGTTTCCAATGATCGAATTCCCACCAATCTCCTGATTCTTAATTCGAAGAACTATGATAAATGGGCGAAACAAATGAAGGTCTTGTTTGGTTATCAAGAGGTGCTTGAGATTCTCGTCAATGGAGTTACACAATTAGGGGCAAAGGCTACCGACATTCAAAGAGCTACACACAAAGAAGAGAAGAAGAAGGATTACAAAAGCCATATTCTTGATTCATTCATGTGTTGATAACGACAATTTCGAGAAGGTCGGAGATTGTGAATCGGCGAAGCAAGCATGGGAAATCTTGGAGAAAGCATATGCTGGTGTCGTCAAAGCGGAGGTTGTAAGGTTACAAACTTACAAGCGACAATTCGAGTTAACATAAATGGAAGACAAAGAAACGATCAACGACTACATTGCGCGTATTACCCGATTAGTTAATTAAATCAAATCTTGTGGGGAAACGATTTTTGAGTAGAATGTTGTATCGAAAGTATTGCATTCGTTAACATCACGTTTCGACAACATAGTTGTGGCTATTGAAGAATCAAAGGATCTAACAACTTTGAGCAAGGATGAATTGTAAAGTTCATTAGAGGCACATGAAAAAAGGATGGAGGGGAGAGGCGCCGACAAAGCCAAAGTGGAGGTTGCTTTGCAAGCGCGTTTCAATGAAAAGAACAAGAGGTCGAAAGGAAAATTTGCGGCGAGAGGTAAATCAAAATTTCAGAATTTTGGTTCAAACAATTCGCAAAATTCAAAGCATTCGACGAGTGAAAAGGGTGAAAGTAGCTCCAAGGACAGTGGTATAGCAATGGTTTTAAGAATCGTGATATGAGTAAGGTGCAATGCTACAAGTGTAGAAAGTTTGGACACTTTGCAAATTCGTGTCGTGGTAAATCAAATGAGAATCACAATAATGAAGCCAAGGTTGCTAGGGAAGAGGTGGATGATGAGGACACACTTCTAGTAATGATTACGGAGGAGAGTTATGGCATTACGGATGTTTCGGGCAGCAACTACAGTAGTGACAGTTTGCGGGACAACAACTGTACCATTCCGGAAAATAGTGAGAAAACGCATTCGGATCGAAGTGCATTGGTTACCGTTCGTGACGGAGTCCAAGGGAGAGATGAGTGGTACTTGGATTCCGATTGTTCAACACATATGACGGGTCGAAAAGATTGGTTTGTGCAAATCAATCAAGCGGCAAAAAGTAAAGTCAAATTTGCCGACGACACCACTTTAAGCGCCGAAGGGGTAGGAGATATTTTGATCGGAAAAAGGAATGTTGGATATTCAAGGATTAAAGATGTCTTGTATATACCGAGAATTAAGTGTAATCTTTTAAGCATTGGCCAATTACTTGAAAGAGGATACAAAATTCGTTTGGAGGACAAGATTTTACGCGTTTTGGATTCAAAAGGTGTGTTGATTCTAAAAGCACCGATGGCTGCCAATAGAATCTTTAAGGTTGAGTTAAAGGTTATGGAGCATCATTGTCTAGCTACCGCGACAAGTAGAGATGAGTGGTTATGGCATTACCGTCTTGGTTACCTTAATTTTAGGGATCTAAGAATGTTGCAATAAAGTGAAATGGTAACAAGGTTGCCACACATTAATATTCCAACTGAATTGTGTGAGGAATGTGTGAAGGCTAAACAACACAAGAATATGTTTAGCAAAGATGCGGGTTGAAGAACCAAAGGCTTACTTGAGGTGGTATGTTCAGACGTTTGCGGACCGATGCAAGTAGAGACTTATGGTGGCAATAGATATTTTGTTACGTTCATTGACGATTTTAGTAGGAAGCTTTGGACATATCTTATCAAGAGAAAAGATGAGGTATTTGGAGTTTTCAAGAATTTCAAATCCATGGTGGAGCGCCAAAGCGGTCGGAAGCTCAAAATTCTCAAAACGGATGGTGGAGGTGAGTATACCTCTAGTGAGTTTGGGAAGTTTTGTGATCTTGAGGGAATTGTACGTGAGGTGGTGCCTCCGTATACGCCTCAACAAAATGGGGTTGCCGAGAGGAAAAATCGTACAATAATGAACATGGTGCGTAGTACGCTTTGTGGGGAAAATTTGCCTAAGGAATTGTGGGGTGAGGCCGTGTCTACAGCCACCTACTTGTTGAATAGGTGTCCCACTAAGAAGCTGGAGAAACTCACACCGGAAGAGGCTTGGAGTGGCTTCAAACCGAATTTGAATCATTTACGCGTTTTTGGATCGATTGCATATCGTCATGTACCGAACCAACTTCGGAAGAAATTGGATGATAAGGGTGAAAAGATGATATTTGTAGGATATCACTCTACTGGAGGGTACAAGTTGTTCGATGAAAAAAATTGGAAGATCGTCATAACCCGGGATGTGACTTTTGATGAAGTCAAAAGTGCAGAAAATGCAACAGTAATCGGTTACCCTACTTGCAGTAACCGGTTACTCACAGAAAAATAGCAACAACAGTTTTTTGAAATCGCTGATCCGGAGGCTTCCGACACCGTTGTACCAGAACCTACAGTAGCGCAAAATGATGCTGTTAATAATGGTAGACTAGTGAGGCAAAGAGCCTTGCCTCATAGACTCTGAGATTATGAAAGATTCCAAGATAACAAAGTGAATAACGATGGTGATTTTGTTCATTTCGCGCTTATGGCCGAATCCGAATCGGTAAATGAGGAAGAAGCCTTAAGTGATCCTAAGTGGATATGTGCAATGAAAGAGGAGCTGGAATCCATTGAGAAAAACGGTACTTGGGAGTTGGTCGATTTACCACTTGGAAAGAAACCGATAAGTGTGCGATGGGTCTATAAGGTTAAAGCAAATCCCAAAGGTGAAGTAATCAAGCACAAAGCTCGATTAATGGCGAAGAGGTTCTTGCAACGAGATGGTATAGACTATGAGGAGGTATTCACACCGGTGGCTAGATTAGAGACTATTCGTTTGGTTGTTGGTATTGCGCATAACAGCAATTGGATGGTGTACCAAATGGATGTCGAATCTGCATTTTTGAATGGTCCTCTTGTTGAGGAAGTCTATGTGGGGAAGCCACCTAGTTTCGTGATAAAAAATCAAGAGATGAAGTATTACAAGCTACACAAGGCGTTGTATGGTTTGAAACAAGCTCCAAGAGCTTGGAACAAACGTATTGACGACTTTCTTATTGACATTGGTTTCAAATGATGTGTATTCGAACATGGAGTTTATGTGAGATCGGATACGAATGATGATGTTATTATACTTTGCTTGTATGTTGATGATCTCTTGATTACGGGCAGCCATGACAAGGGTATTTCAAGGTTCAAAAGTGAGCTCATGAGAGAGTTTGAGATGACAGACCTTGGTGTCATGAATTACTTCCTTGGCATAGAGTTTCACAAGTCAAAAGTGGGATTGCTTATTCACCAAAGGAGGTATGCTCTAGATATTTTGAAAAAGTGTGATATGGAGCATTGTAATGCTTCTATTATACCTTGTGAGGCTAGAGTGCAGCTGTCCAAAAGTGATGAGGAGGAGGATGTCGATCCAACACTTTACCGGAGCTTGATTGGATCGTTACGGTATTTGTGCAATAAGCGGCTGGATTTGGCTTTTAGTATCGGTATTGCGAGTAGATTCATGGAGAGACCTAAGGTGTCTCACTTGGTGGCGGTCAAGAGGATCCTTAGAAATGTGAAAGGTACTCTTGGTTGCGGAATTCTCTTTCCCGCATCAAACACGGGGCGTAAGTGTAATTTACTTGACTACACCGATTC
Source organism: Lathyrus oleraceus (assembly GCF_024323335.1). Taxonomy (NCBI): domain Eukaryota; kingdom Viridiplantae; phylum Streptophyta; class Magnoliopsida; order Fabales; family Fabaceae; genus Lathyrus; species Lathyrus oleraceus. Next base: position 10,655,579 of record NC_066584.1, read on the forward strand.
TAATTGGTGCGGAGATAAAGATGACCGAAAATCGACGACGGGGTACATCTTTATGTTTGGTAGTACACCAATCTCTTGGTGTTCGAAAAAGGAACCGGTTGTAGCACTCTCTTCTTGTGAGGCCGAGTACATTGCGGCGGCGTTAGGTGCGTGCCAAGCTATGTGGCTTATGAATCTATTGAAGGAATTGAGATGTGGTGATGCTGATGCCACCATACTGTTTGTAGACAATGTTTCCACAATAAATCTTACGAAGAATTCGATTGCACACGGAAGGAGCAAGCATATTGAGATGCGGTTTCATTATTTGAGAGAATTGGTCGGTGATGGAAAGCTTAGACTGAGTTATTGCCGAAGCGAAGACCAAGTCGCAGACTTGTTGACAAAGGGTGTGACAAATGATGTGTTCAAGAGGCTGAAGAAGTGCTTGAGCATAGTGGACTTAGAGCAACTAAAGTGAGGTGGTGTGTTAAATACAATTATATTTCTGTTATTACCTTTTCCAAAAATAACAGAATTTAATTGTTGGGTCACTTTAGTTGTATTTTGAGTTGTATTTTTTGTTATTCTCTCAATGTATAAATACTCTTGTAATATTCTCAATTCCAATTAATGCCAAATTTACTATTCATCCAATATCATTTTGTTCTCTCTAATTCTCTCTCAACTTCATCTTCCCCAATTTCTTATCTTCCACCATTGTCAAACCTTCAATTTGAGTTTTTATGTTCTAACAAATTTCGACTTCTAAATAAAATTTCTATTATTTAAAACAAAAATTACACAACACATACATGCGCCAGACCAATTGGCGTTTTCTCTCATTTCTTACACAGAGACGCCAATTGATTTGGCAACACTAGGTGTAGAAGTCAATTCAATTGACGTCTCCTCTTTAAAATTAAGGGTATATGTCAATTAACCTAGAACACATGTTTTAATATGGGATAATTTGAGAATCTATTTGAAATGTGAGTTATTTTAAAAATAAAAAACTAAATTATTTAAATAAAAAATTCGGTGTTTCACACGTTAAGTATTCGAGAATGAATAACATGTATTAAACAAAACTTATAACATAATTTATAATAACTTATTCATAAATTATACATATAATACTTATTAACACCTTTTTATATAAAATTATATATATATATATATATATATATATATATATATATATATATATATATATATATATATATATATATATATATATATATATAATACTTATTAACACCTATTATTCATAAATTATACATATAATATTTATTAACACCTATTAATTATTATGTACTGTAAAAAGTTTTACCCCGTCGATTCATCACCATCACTCATTTGCTTTACTTTATAGATTTTTAAAATAAAAGTCAAAATCCTTTTACACTTTATTTCAATTAAATCATATATATATATATATATATATATATATATATATATATATATATATATATATATATATATATATATATATATATATATATATATATATATATATATATATATATATATATATATATATATATATATATTGAAGGAGAAGAGCGATCCAAAATGCTGCGGAATTTAAAATTTCTCCTTTAGTGATCCTTACGAATGGACATGATCAGTGATAGAATCGTTACCTCTTGTGGCGATTGTAATCTTTGATGCAGATTTACGGAGCGATCACGAACGTTGAACGATGACAACAACCTCTACTCAGTCCACACGAACGAATTCCTTCAATCTCAGTGGTAGCTGTTACGAATGAAGGCTTTGAGTGAGAGAGAGAGAAACGAAATTGCAACTGCACAAATGCTTCTACGCAAGGGTTCTATTTAAGTGCACCGTACATTACGGTATTCCTTAGTTACTCTATCTCTCATCAATCTGTCATTTTGTGTGTGACCTTGTAGGTTTTCGCGGCATTGACAATTATATTAAATCACGTATTTAACATAATAAACAGTGAGCGGTGTCTAGCAACACATCACTGCTATCCAAGACACGAAAATGTCATATGATTTGACAAATTCTTTTGTGATAATATTTATGTGCACAATTATCCTTTTGCCCTTATGTCTATATTGAACACAAGGCATAGACCGTGTCATCCTTGTCCAGTTCAATATTGAGCCCATAGACATTTATCCTGTTACGTAGGATGAACAAATTCCATCTAGGTCACTCATGTCCCTCAGCATGCTTCATGGAGTACCCATCAACTGTCTTTATGGTCATCCAGTTACGGACAATGTTTGATAAGCAATAAGGCACTCGACTCTACATCTAGGGTCCATAGTGGTTTCAGGTCGAAGGGTGGTATACACCATTGTCATCATGAGAATAACTTATGACACTTTGCATAACATTCTATATAGTATTCTCATAGCGGGTCAATCCAGTATAAATATTACTCTTAATATTCATACCTATGTTTAAAACTTGATAACTCCTTATCCATGATCCTTGAGATGTGATCATCAGTCTATATACATAATAGTCTTAATGCTTTAATGTTATCCCACTTTACAATAAAGCTCGACTATTGATACTTTTAGAATAATGTCCTTATGTTTAATGTGATTTCATGATTAAGTTACATTCGATACATTAAACGGACTATCTATTCTAGGGATTTTATTAGACAAACATAATAAAGAAAAAGCATTTTATTATTAATAAATAATTCGATACAAGTACCAAAAGTATTGACCTCTAGAACTTACACAAATATATATATATATATATATATATATATATATATATATATATATATATATATATATATATATATATATATATATATATATATATATATATATATATATATATATATATATATATATATATATATATATATATATATATATATATATATATATATATATATATATATATATATATATATATATATATATATATATATATATATATATATATATATATATATATATATATATATATATATATATATATATATATATATATATATATATATATATATATATATATATATATATATATATATATATATATATATATATATATATATATATATATATATATATATATATATATACTTATTAACACCTATTAATATGTAATTTTATATTTATTGAGTTAATTATATTGTATATTTCAATTTTATATTAATTAGTCATTGAATGAGACAACTCATTTTCGTGCATCGCACGGGCACAAGAACTAGTAGTTCAATTAAACCGTGGTTCGCGTAAAATAAAAGTCTAATAATTATTTGAACTTCCTAGAAGATGAGAGTGCGAACTACAGTACATAGAGAGAGTACTACTAGTAGTACTCAATAACATAAAGCGGCGCGCTTCGTTTTCATAGAGGTTGCCGGAGACGGTAGTGAGTAGTATACTCTACTTTCAGTTTCCGATATGGTGATCGCCGACTCCGACTACGACGGCGCTGCTATCCACTCCCTCGGTTCTCTCTTCAGTGTTACTGAAGTCTTTCTCTGGTCAGTATTGTTCTTTCACTCTTTCTTCTTCTTCTCTCTCTGTATGTGCAATACTAGGGTTTCTTTACTTTATTATCCTTTCTTACAGGGATGATGGCTTCCAGGTTAAACCTTCGTCTGAAGCTCATCACAACAATCACGAATCAAATTCAATTCCTGGCTAGTGCTTTTTCATTCTTTATTTCAACACTTATTTTTTTATTATTGATTGAATCATCAATTTTGCTTATAAACTATGTTACTATCTCCAATTTAGTTCCTAAACTGTATAAATATAATAACCCGTCCCTAAAGTATATGAAAAATCCTCAAATTTTAACTAAATTGATTTAGTGTAGGTTTGGTTTAGCTTTTGGAAGCGGAAAAAGAAATTATAGAGGTATATAATTGATTTTGGAATGATTTTGTGGTGTTTGGTTCTTCTAAGGTAGAATTGATTCTAGTTGAATTTAGAATTTGTAGCTTGAGTTTATACATGATTCTTATCCTGGAATTTGTTGTTCAACTCACTTTTCCATAAATGTATCCAAACATAAATCACTTTACATCCAACTCACTTTTAAACAAAATAAATTCATTCAGAATCAATTCTCGTCACCGCAGAACCAAATATATACTTATTTTCATCCGAGATTGGTTTAAATTGATGGATTTTATATATATCTAGAGACTACTGATTACTACTATGAGAAAAAAAGGAATATTATAAAAACAGCCATTTTGGTACTTGACGTTGTCATTATAGTCTCTGAATGTATTGAAATTGCAAGAACATCCTCAAATGTTTCTTTAATTAGTCCTTGTGTCATTTTGGTCATCAAATTTGTTTTTTACTTGGTCAATTCAGTTCTTAAATTACAAACAAAAATGACACTTGAACAAAAATTTGAGCATGTTACACGATTCTCGACCAAAATGACTGTGTACAGTGTATTAATATAGTTTAGTAACTAAATTGAAGATGCAATAAAAGTTTAGGGACTAAATTGATAGTTCATTTTTATTTATTTGTTTTCACTGAAACTGATTCATTAACGAAAGGGTTTGTACATTGTTTTTCTTTTATGTGTTGTAGATCGGAGTAACATTGTTATAGTACCTGAAGATTTGGAACTGAACAAACAAATGAATGAATTGGGTCTCCCTCTCTCCTTTGAGACAAACAAGGTAGCACCTAGATGTATAGATTAAACTGACGTTTCCTGATATATGTTTTAGTTAATAGAAGGTTAGGTTTGCATATTCATTCAATGTCTAGGAGTGATAATGCTCAAGTTCTGCTGGTTTGGCTCAATAAGAATACTGGCTCAAGTTAGGTTACTCTAAGCTCACTAGGATCATCTATCATGTTATTCTTTCAATTCTTTTAAATCTCAAATACATATAAAAAATTGACTTAGGCTTCCAAAACTCTCCATTCAAACACACCCTTTAGCAATGAGCCAGACTCACATTTTTGAGTCAACATATCTTACATATTTTAAGATATAAAATAAACCAGTTTAATTTTTCCAAAAATAAAACCAAATACATACTACTTACTTGAGTGATTCACTCATTAGAAAAGTGAACCAAACTATTACTAGCTCACAGGTGGGCTTAGCACTTTTCCCACCCTTGTTTTGATTAAGAAAATGTTCGAAGTGCACAGGGTTATGAAAGGTAATTAAGATGTGATTTTGTTGAGTTATATAGTTGATAATTTGCCTCTGCAGTGAATAAATTCAATAATATTAATAGGTGTTGTTGATACCAGAGGCAATCTAAACTATTACTATCAATGGGGTATATGGGTAAACTACTTAATTAAGTGCCTATGTATTAATTGTTTTTATAATCAAGCTGGAAATGAGGATCGAATTCAGATAAACTTTGTATAAGCTGTTTTTATAAGCTATTTTGGAGAGCTTATGAAAATAAGTTTAAAAGAGTTAATTAAGCTATTTTATAAGCTATTCAAATACTTACTGTCTTTTGGTTGGTGAAATAGTATCAACACTCTTTCTCCTCTATCATTCATATTTTGCTCTAACATATATGATTGTAAATTTGCTTCCAACCATATGTTTCTATCTTGTTGTAGAAATGTGGATCGGTAAAAAGCAAAAAGAAGCGTGTACGATCCAAGCATCCACGTACTTGTAACAACCCTGTTGATGAAGCTCTAAATGAAGTGAGCACAGAGGAGGTTATATCTCCTGCTAAATTTCATGATAAAACTAACAGTTCTTTATCTTGTATATCAATGCTGGGCCAAAGTGAAAAATCCTACTGTGATGGTGCAGTGGAGGTTGACATGGCCCAATGTGTCTCTGATGAAGGAGATGATGCACCATGCTATGTTGGGTTAGCTAATGGCATTTCCAAGGAGGAAAATAATAGTATAAAAGTTGTAGAAACTAATGATGTCCAGAATAGTGACTTTGATTTGAAAATTGCATGTGCCTTGGATACAGGAGTCTCTGCTGGAAGCCATTTGACAGGTGCTGATGTCAGTTTTTGTGGGATAGAATTGGACGAAGTTGACAATGAATGTTTAGAAAGTTCACCAATTGTTTGCAAAACTGCAGATTGTGAGACTGTTTTCAATGATGATGGTGCTGCCACATGGCAGCCACAAGCTAATGAATCAGAATCACTTCCCATGATTTTGGAATGGAATGGATGTGACAGAATTGATGGGTCTAATGATTATGGTGAACTTGAAGATTGGATGGTGTTATGGGATACTTTTTATAAGCAAAGATACTTCTATAATGTCAAAACAGACATTTCTACATGGGACCCACCCCCAGGGATGGAGCATCTAGCATTTTGTGAGTGTACTGAATTAGATGATAGTGAAGCTTTAAAGTCAGCAGAGGAATGTGAAACACAAAGCAGCATTAAACCACCTGAAGAAACCTTGGTGGAAGAGAACTTATCAGGAATGCAACATGAAGAGTATTCGGCTGAGATTGGAGTTGCTGCTGAAAATTTGGTCTCTGACATTGCTACCAATAGTGAAGACCAATGTCTTCATCATACAGATGAGAATCTTGAGAGAAGTAGTTGCAACGACGGAGTTACATGCTGTTCAGTATCGAATACTCTGGATCACGTCATTAGGTATTTTATTTTCTAAACTTATAGTTTTACTTCAAGCATAAATGAAATAGTCATTATAGTATTAAGCTAAAGCAGTTTTTTGTTGACATTTTATCGTGCTTGCAAATAACAATATAAGTGCTGAACCAAAGTTTTCTTAGACAGCTACCATACATTATTGCTTGATAAAGCTTTTCAAATATAAAAACAAATTCAAAAGTTAGAAAATGTCAATGCTTAAGTTGTTATATGATGTAAATTGTTAAGCTTGAACAAAGTAGCATAGGTCCAGTCACTATTATTATTATTATCACTTAGAAAGATCACTGGCAAGAATAAAAGCCAGGAGGCTCTGATATGATGTTGTAAACCAAATCCCTCGAAAAACTTAAGCTTGTAAGTGCAGGCCAATGAATGGTTTATGATTCTAAGAAGAAAATGAAAATGGATGTCTGCATAGCCTTTCTGATTATGTAGATTTATCTACTCTCCTAACAACTTCTATGTTTTGCAGCTCTAATGATCGATGCAGTCAAGCAACATCAGAGGTCGATCATACACCAATGGAAAACATGGTAATAGATACGCCTGGGTTGGATAATAAAGCTGATCCTTTCATGTCAAAACAGGAAAAGAAAGTGAAAAGAAAACCCAGGCGGAAGAAATTTGATTATGAAACTGAAGGTTTGAGATAAATGCTTTATTATTGGACACTGCTTCTACCGCATGTGTGGCTTCTGCAATATGTTGCTATTCTACTGAACCTTTAAGCTTTGGTGCCAAGCTTATGACATACTTTCTGAGTCAAATGCATATAACACTTGATACCTGATAGATGCTTAATTAGTACTTTGCTGTTGTAGTAGTTTTTTTTATTACTAAAGCTGTTGTAGTAGTTAAATAGGTAGAATATTGGATAGATGTTTGTATGATTTGATAAAAACTAATATGCCAATGTAATGCTAGATATTAATGCCTGCATATAGATTCTGTTGACTAGTTGCAATATATTGTCCAAAGTTGACAGCAATATCCCGTAATAAACATTTTTCATTTTACAGATCTCGAACTTCAAAAAATGCCTGAAGCTTATTCTGCAGTCATTGCCAAATATTGGTGTCAGAGGTATATTTTATTCACTAGATTTGATGATGGTGTTAAAATGGACGAGGAAGGGTGGTTTTCTGTCACTCCAGAGGTTATTGCTCATTATCAAGCATCCCGTTGTGCAGGCGGCACAGTAATTGACTGTTTTACCGGTGTTGGTGGAAATGCTATCCAATTTGCACAACGGTTAGTAGTGTGTATTAATTAGTCATGTACATAGGTGATAAATTAATGTGGTTTTTGGTTGCTGTACTGGATAATACTTGGTAGATGTTTTGTATTCATCAAACAGAAAGATTTGAAATTTTCCAAGGAAGAACAAAAAAATTAACACTTGGTTGTTTAAGATTATTCTATGCTTATAGCAACTTGAATAATAACACTAACATAGCAAGGGAGAGACAGTAAACATGTCCTTGGGTTTGTTGATATGCTCAAATTTTTACACAATACCTCCTTGTGTTCCCAATGGCTTCGGATTCATTATGATGATATTGGCCTATCTGGGTGCCTTCGTATGGCACCATTTTGTGAGCAATCATAATTGTTTATGCATAAATAATGTGATTATAGGTGCTGTAGTCACCAAATGCGTGCGGTGAAAAAAAATGGGATATATCCATATAATGCCTCTTGTCTTTAGTTTACTTATGTATTATATTTCACTTTATTTTAGTCGAGTAATTGCCAATATTCATTTTATATAAATCTTAATTATACTGGATAAAATGATAACAAAATTTCTTGTTTTATGTTGATAAGTGATTCATGTTGGATCCTTGATGTAGTTTCACCATAAAACAATATTCAAGATGACTAATCTATTTTGTAGCTATATATTGTTATACTGGTCAAATACTTGAGTCTTCCTCTGCCAAAGTAATTTGAAAATGATTTTTAATTCTATTAATGGCAATCAATTATTTGATATTACAGGTGCAGAAATGTGATTGCAATCGATATTGATCCATTGAAGATTGATTATGCTAGACACAATGCTTCTATTTATAGGGTGGATGATCAGATTGACTTCATAATGGGTGACTTCTTCCTCTTGGCACCAAAGTTAAAGGTACTAAAGTTTTCTTCTTGCACGTTTTTCTGTTTTGCACAAGGGAGTTGATGTCATAATTGATATGTTTTGGTCGTGCTGGTTATATTTTGGATTTATTTTTAAGTATTTGCAACATTAGAAATGCAAAAACATAATTTCAGATTTTTGTCCCATCCTTATCTGTCTAACTATGATCTCTTGCCTCTGCCTACCAAAACTAGTTGAAACTTGTGTTATGCACTGTTGCTTAGGTGACACCTTTTATTCTCATTTGTTTCTTGCCATGACTGATTCTGTCCATTCTGCTCTATCTTTTCAGCCAAGTTAGGAGGCAAGAAGATGCAAATAAGATGTTACTGATTATTGATAACCACGTGCTTCCTACCTATTTATAATCTGATCTACAATTCTAAAACTTCAGAGTTAAAAGATGTTAAATAATTATGCTAACAAACACCGTTATTGCCGTATTCTTCATAATAGCTGTTAAGAGTCTCACATCAGAAAATATATGGCCTGAACATGTCTTTATAAGTGGGGGGTAATTCCACCATACAAGCTGGTTTTGTAGGGTTGAATTAGGCCCAACCACATTTCTTAACAATAGCTTATTCTTCTTTTAGAATGATTAATTTTCATTTCATATGTATGCCTCTTTGACCAAATAGTCAAGGTCTCCAAGATCAAATCCTTACTTCCCCCATGTATGCCTCTTTGACCAAATAGTCAAGGTCTCCAAGATCAAATCCTTACTTTCCCCGCACTTCTAATTAAATTTAAAATACATATGCCTGAGGTTAGAAGGGGCCTATATGTGATTTCTATTTGCAAATTGTGTTTTCAAAATATTGATGAAAGTCATTTTCGGAATCATAATAATAGCTTATACTTCTGGGATAGTTGATGACAAACTATATTGTTTTGCAGGCTGACACCGTTTTCCTATCTCCACCTTGGGGTGGACCTGATTATGCTAAGGTTTTGACCTATGATATGAAGACAATGCTTAGACCGCGTGATGGGTAGGTAGATGCTTGTCTACAGTCCCTCCGGTCTTGTACACAAGCAAAAATAAACTACTTCACACCCCTCAATAAAAGTAGTTAATCGTGTTTAGTTCTATTAAAGTAATCAAGAAAGTAATTTTAATATCTAAGGAAATTTTGTTTTATGAGAATAAAATGGTTATTGAAAAATAAAAAAAATCTTAATTTAATCGAAGGATATTTTTAGAAATAATATCTTGAAATATAACAGAGTTAGTTAACATTTACTTATATTTTAAACCAACAAACATGATTTTTTTTGTCGTTTATATTCAAGACCGAAGGGAGTAGTTTTCCTTTTGATTTTATCTTCTAGTTATGTCTATATGACTATAACACAGTTTTTGCTGCATATATAGTTAGATACATAAATTTCCCTCCCATTTTAACTAAATGCTGCTTCTGTGTAGATATACCTTGTTCAATGCTGCTAAGGAGATTGCTTCCAGAGTTGTCATGTTCCTTCCTAAAAATGTTGATTTCAACCAATTGGCAGAGTTATCTCTATCTGCCCGTCCGCCATGGTCGCTAGAGGTACTTTCAACTTATTGTCTGTTTGATATGCTTTATTTTGGAAGTTTAGTTTAATCAATAAACCCTCTTACCACTTTGAACCCCCTGGAGATTTTTATTTGCACCATTAATTTGTGTGATCTTGAATTTATTTATTTTTGCACCCCTTAGACCAGGGCCCTGGCTCCGCCACTGACGCCATGGTTCTCAGCACTACATTACGTTAGTGCTTTTATGTAAAATATATTGACAGATGGGGAACTTATTATATGTTCTATCTGACTGCATAACATCATTATTTTGGTTGGTAGCTTTTCCCCTAGCAAACTAATTCTTCAATCATGGTTGCAGGTGGAGAAAGTTTATTTAAATGGAAAATTGAAAGCAGTCACAGCTTATTTCTGCCGTACACCAGTTGGAGGGTGCTGAGTTAACTGAATTCACTTCTACTGCTACAAGTGAATCAAAAAGGATAATCATTTCCTTTCAGGACAAAGACTATAGCTGAAGAGATTTTGAAGTTATGATCCTGATATTTTATACTACATGTTTTCTTAAGCGGTCATAACTTACAATATGTTTGGATGGAGGATTTTGGAGTAGCGTGGAAGAGAGTCTATTAAGTATTATTGACCCTTCAAAACCTCAAATATATATCAAAATATAGACTTGATTAACCCTTCAAAATACTCTCTTCCAAAATGGCTCATTCAAACATGCCTTTAATTTTATGTATGTGACAATGACTCGGTTCGATAAAAATAGTTACTTGATAACTGATAGATTGATAGTTTATAAGTGTGCGGATAGTGTATCTTTTAGGTGTGCAGACAAGAGAATGGTTTGTGGATTGTATGAACTGTATTTATTATCAGGCAAGGGAACATAATAGTTATGGATGTGAATTATGTAACAAAATAGATTGCCACTAGTGTGATAAAATGGAATCAAATAATTGTGCTTTTGCTAGATATTTTTATGATGGAATAAAATAAAGTTTCATATGGTCTCTTATACTACAAGTTAGAGGCTAGAAAACAAAGACATTCAATGAAATTGAACGAAATACATTCTTTTAGGATTCATTTCATTGTTTATATTTTAAACAATTCAAACAGTATTCATTTTATTTATTTCATTTTGTTTCATCATTTCCCATAACTTTGACATGACATTTGGATGGCAATGAAATCGCAATGATTAAATCTTCATTCATAAGTGTAATGGATAATGTTTTACCAGCACACATATTTTGGCGTATTGTAAAAGAGGATCAAATTCTATCTTGTGAATCTTTGCAATTTTATACTACTTATCTCCATCATTGGTATCTGATACTATTAATAATGTCTTATTTCTGTCTTAATAGTTGCCAGATAGTAGCTTTGGCTATTTCCTCTTCATTGATGAAAAAACATACTAAATACAAGTAAATTTATTCAAATATGCCGTACTATCTTTAAGAAAAAAACTAAATTGATTCAATATATTATGAACATGAAAATAGTAATAGGATACTTAAATTTTCACCAAAAAAAGCAAGGATATTATAATTGTTTCACAATTTGGAAGATTGTTAAAGGGTTTTGAAAGAGGGTGATTTTATTTCGTGTACAGTATCATAGGTGCAATTAATTCTCCGTGATTAGTGGATAATGATGGGTCAAGGTAGAATTAATGACAGTACTATGCTAGCTACCAATGCCTCTCAACTTTTAATAGAATAAAACCATTTTTTACATACATATTATTGTATTTTTTATCAACTATACTACGGTAGAAATTAAATTCAGTGTATTAAAATTCGGTTAGACTCCGTCGTTAGTCGATCAGACCAGTCGTATAGTAAATCATGGGTTGGGCAGACTGGACACATAAAAAATTGTTAATTGATTAGATCAGTGATGCAGTAATCATGAGTTGGACAGATTGGATACATCAAAAGATTAAATATGTAATTGATTGGATAAAAATCAGTATGATTTAGCCTGCTCATAACTAATGAACTTGCGAGTTTATTTGAACCGATAGATTGCATATTTTTTCGTTAACACATTTTCTAAAGAGTAAAAAAATTTAAAATTGAGATGAAATCCTCTCCCTTTTTCTTTCTTTTGTCTCAACTTAAAATATGAAACTTCTAAAATGTAAATCTACCTCTCATCCATTAATCTAACCACAAACTCTCTGTTATTATAATTCATCTCCTTTTTTATTGAAGAATTAATTTTATTATTTAATTTTGTTATTATTTTTTAATTTATTATTTTTATTTGTATTATTATTATTATTATTACTATAGTTATTAGTTAATTTTTTTTATATTCAGCATTTCATTTGATTTAGTTGATTTTATTAAAGACTTAAGACTTCTTATTTTATTTTTGTTTGATGGTAAGATTAGTAATTAAAATGATTTGAATATCATATAATAATTCAAATTCATTTAATTGAATTTGGAGTTGATTTGAATTTTATTTAATTCTGTGTATAAGTAAAAACTGAGTTTTCATTATCTTAGAGATATTTTATTGTAACAAAATTTCAATTAAGTAAAAGTTACTTATAATTTTTCTCTCTTCTCTCTCTTTCATCTTGTCATCTTCATTTTTTTCTCTTGTGCACCAATAATTGATATCTAGAGCTCCGATTCGGATTCACGAGAAACACCAAGAAAAACACGAGTGAACGGTGAGACGTGTGTGATTGATTTCGTTTCTTGAATTCAGTTAAATTTACGATCGAAATCGTAAAATAATCATATTTTTTGATTCTGCGGGATTGGGAAACACGAGTGTTTGATGAGATCTGAGTGAATTCTTGCACAAGAACGACAATGAACGGTGGAAACAATAGCTTGAATATGAAGCTTTCAGTATTTGATGGAAATAACTAGAATCAGTAAATGATTCAGATGCGTGTGTTGTTTGACGCTCAATATGATCTTGATCTCGTCAATGACGATTATGGAATGGTTGCAGCGGATGCAATTGAGGCACAAAGGAACACGTATAAAGAGTTGAGGAAGAAAGATCAGAAAGCTCTATTCTACATCCATCAGTGTGTGGATGTGGATGTGTTTGAGAAGATCATTGATTCGACGAAGACGAAGGTTGCGCGGGACACACTGGTACGGTGTTACGACGGTGATGCATCAGTGAAGAAGGTGAAGCTTCAGTCTCTATGTAAGTAGTATGAGAATATCAACGTGAAGAACAATGAGAATGTATTAGATTATATCTCTATAGTGATTCTAATCACAAATAAGATGAAATCTTGTGGAGAGACTCTTTATGAACAAGTAATCATCGAAAAGATATTGAGACCTATTACTCCTCAGTTTGATTACATTGTTGTAGCAATTGAACATTCTAAGAATCTGAGCACCATGAGGATTGAAGAGCTACAAAGCAGTCCAGGGGCACAAGAGTTGCGTCTGACTGAGAGAACCTCTGAAAGAGAGGTCGAGGAGGCTCTGAAGGCATCTTTTGGTAAAAAGAATCAGAAGTAGTCTTGTTCAGAGGTCAAGAAGAGACATGATGGTTATCAGAAGTCATAAGTCTCTAACTCTGATGGAAAAAAACATTAAAATGGAAAAAGAAGTTTGACAAAAAGAAGGTTCAATGTTACTGTTGTAAAAAGTTTGGTCAGTGCGTTGCTGATTATTGGTCAAACAAGGTAAGGAAATCAGAAGAAGCAAACATAGCCAGAGGAGAATCTGATGATAAACTTGTGCTATTGATGACTTCTGAATCTTATGATGGATATTTCCTAGACTGGTGGTATATGAACATTGGCTGCTCAAATGACCTAATTGGAAACAAACAATGGTTGGATGACACTTTAAATCTAGAAAGAGGACAAATATCATATGTACTGATAATAAGTATCTGAATGTTGAAGGAATGGGAAATGTCAAGTTCAGAGTGAAGAATGTAAAAATTGTTTTGATCAAGGATGTTTGGTACGTTCCTGTCATGAAGAGCAGTTTGATAAGTGTAGGCAGCTAATTAAGAAAGGTTTCTCAGTTAATATGAAGGACAATCTCTTGAAATTGTATGATTCTAATCAGAAGATGACTCTGTAGTCTGAATAGAGAAGCAATAGAACATTCAAGATGAATGTGGAAACAGTTGAAGCTAAGTGCCTTAGTGTGAAAGGTATTGAAGGTGACAGTGAGTTGTGGCATAATAGATTGGGAAATCTGAACTTCAGAAGCTTAGGGTATATGAGTTCTAAGAATCTAGTACATGGAATTCCTAAGATTGTGAAGCTTAAGAAGTCATGTGATATATGCATGAAAGGTAAGCAACCTAGATTTTCATTTACATCAGAAGTAGCTCTAAGAGTAAAACATGGTTTGGGAGTAGTGCATTATGATGTATGTGAATCATTTGAAGTACCTTCACTTGGAGGAAACAAATATTTTATGTCTTTTGTGGATGAGTTCACAAGAATGATATGGATAACACTCATAAAGTTTAAGTATGAGGGGTTTTCCAAGTTTTAGAAGTTCAAGGCAAAGGTTGAAAAATGGAGTGGTCAGAAGATGAAAATTCTCAGAACTGGTGGTGGAGGTGAGTACAAATCTACAAAGTTCAGAAGGTTATGTGAGGAGAATGGAATTGAGCATGAGTTTAATGATACATACACTCTTCAACATAATGGTCTTGCTGAAAGAAGAAACAAAACTTTGCCTAATATGACAAGGAGCATGCTGAAGAAGAAGAAGTTTCCTCACACTTTGTGGGGAGAAGTTGTTGCCACTGCAAAATATTTGCTCAACAGGTGTCCAGCTAAGAAGATGGAGGAAATTGTTCCTACTTAGAAGTGGACTAGAGACAAGAAAAATGTGAGCCATCTGAAGGTGTTTGGTTCTGTTTGCTATAAATATGTTCCAAATGCTAAGAGAAGGAAGTTCGTTGACAGAAGCAAAGTTATGTTGCTTGTAGGGTACCATAGTACATGTGTTTATAAGCAATATTGTCCTGACACTAACAATGTTGAATTCAGCAAAGATGTCATTCTAAAAATATAAGAAGCGTGGGATTGGAATAAGTCTCAATCCAACTTTGGTTCAGTGTTAACACCTGAGTTAACTTCTGAAGACATTTTAGACTCTGAAGGAGAATCAGTTGGAACAAGATTTGTTCATGCCCTTAAAAGGTTTTGATGATAACAAAGTATTTAAAGAACAATAGGGGTTGCTAATAGTTGTTCAAGTGTGCGGGTTCTAAAGTCAAACTATATCAAGGGTTCAAGTAAAGACTCAATTCCTTATAGAAGTGGCTAAAATTATGATTGATCTGAAGCCGTAGTTATCCATCGCCTCTAAAGGCATCAAACTCTGGTCTCATTACCCAGTTTCTGATGATGGCTAAACTTCTGAAATACTGAAGAGCATCTGATTCGTACACTATACCAAATAAGTATTGTCTTATCAAAGCCCCATAAATTTTGGATAAAGTTTACTAAGATTTCATTTTACAAGGCAAAAGAAATAAAGACGTGATATCTTCAGTCTTCTCTACCTGTTGGTAGATATCTAGTACCTTGAAAGGTACTGAGAGCGCTGCTATTATTCAATGGACAAAGCTTCAGACTAAATGCTAGCTTCCAACGTCTCTCTTGGCATACTTCTTCACCAAGCTTATCCATTATGATTCAAATCTTCCAACGACTATTTTACAAGTCCTATAAAAAGAAGTTCAAAGTTTTGAAGAAGTTGTCGAAGATGATTGGTCAAGTTGATCAATATGGGTTCATTGACTTTAGCTGAAAATCTTAATGTGCTAAAGATTAAAATAGAGTGGAAGTCTTTAAATAAGCTGTAAACAAGAACCCCATAACATAAAGATGATATGATACAAGCAATAGCACTTTTGTACATTTGTTATCTTATACAATAAAGTCTTAAGGTTTCTTATCATTGTTAATTTTAGAAATCTTAAAGACATCATAATCTATGTTTTAACTATGCACCACTGATCAGAGTATCAAGTGCATTTGTAATTACCATCCTAAACTGCTGTTTAGAATATGTAAGAAGCCCCCTGATGAGTGCTTGAGCAAAGAAGTCTCTTTATGTTAGATTGAGTAAAGAGGTCTCTTGTTCAGTGCTTAAGAAAATAAGTCTCTTTCTGGATAGATTGAGCATTAAAGTCTCATGCTTGTGGGTAAAGCAAGAAGTCTTTCTCTCGATAAGTTGAGCGTTAAAGCCTCATGCTTGAAGGCAAAGCAAGAAGTCTCTTTTAGGGTTTGATTGAGCAGAAGTCTCTTTTTTTGGGATTGAGAAGGAAGTCCTGAACATGTTGTTCAAGCAATGAAGTCTCTTGCTTGAGGGCTTGAGCAAAACTATCTTTCTAGTTTGATTGAGCAAATTGTAATCTGATTGATTATAATGAAAATCTCATGTGTTGCAAGGGGAATGGACTACTCTCGGTTTGAGAGGAACCATGATATATTATGTGTCTCTTTATTTACCTCTGCATTTATGTTCATATGTGCAACAAACTTTGAAGTCAGACTCTGATATGATTCAAACTCTTACTTGGATCAGAATATGAGCTTGACATCTCAGGTTCTGGTCAGGTTTAAGAAAAGGAAGTAAATTTCCTTATACATAATTCAACTCTACTTTGTTGTGTATATTTTCTCACATTCAATTGGTATTAGAGTTTCGTTATGCTTATTTCACTTAATAATGAAACATAAATTATCCAGTGATAAAAACTGTTCAGCTAGTGCTTCATCTTTAAATAAAGTTTCCTTCATTGGTCAAAGAATGGAAGCTAAAGAAAGTAAAGAAAGGTGAGATGCAGAAATTATGAAACTTGTTTATACTCTAAGTAATCTATTTTATGAGTATGAAAGGATTTTTAATCTTTAAGACTGACTCATGGGACAAGTGTGCTTGTTGAAGAAATCAAGATGCCTTTTCTGCTTTAGGGGATTTGCTTTGTGAGTATGAAAGGATTCTTAAATCCTTAAGACTGACTCATGGGGAAAATGTGCTTGTTGCAGGAATCAAGGTTTAATCTTGGTATGCTTGTTTAAAAGGAAGACTGGTTAAACTTCCAGATTCTCAAAAGTCAAAAAACCCATAAGAAGCTTCTATTGGAGAAGATTCTAATGGGATTCTGATAATAAGGAAATGGATTTCTTCATCAAGAGGTTTTCACAGATAACAAAGAGAAACAAGAGATTATCTGATATAAGTTATAACTTTAAAGGTTTCAGTTCCAGAAACAGAGATGATGGCCAAAATATCTGCTACAAATGCAACAAGCCTGGTCACTTCTAAAATGATTGTCCTAATATACAAAATGACACATCATATATGGAATGCCTTATGAAGGAACGTTTCAAGAGCAAGTTCAAGAAAGGTCTCATGGAAACATGGGATGAACTTGATAATGAAGAAGATTCATACATAGAAGCTGAAGAAGTTAACCTTGTACTGATGGCTCCCACACTCTCTGATTCAGAATCTGAGTCAGGTTCTGGCTTTGAATCTGATGAGAAATACGAGGTATATTCTAACCTATCTTGTTATGATCCTATTCATGATCTCATGATTCGTTGTCAAGATTAAGCAAGGCACATGAAGGTTGTTTAGAAATAATTTGAGTTTCTTAAAGAAGAATTAAAATCTTCTAAAGAAACTGTTGAGATATTGGAAAAAATCTAGTTGTTAAACCTAAAAAGGATTCCAAGGAACCTTTAAATTAGCAATATATGGCCCTCCAAGATTTCTTGACAATAGGTCTCAACAAAACTAAGCTTACATCCATGATCTATAGAGTAATCAAGAGGAAAGGAGGAGGTTTGTAATTTCATGAAAAATGTTTTATTTCCAGAACCTTGATATGAAAGAAATCTCAGAATCGTCTTCTTCAAGCTATGCTGATAAAAAGGTTTAATGACTAATTTTTGTCTGATGCTGAAGGGATCAAAGTTCTAAACCTATCAGAGTCAATAACAGAGATGTCAAAGATTTTGATTAAAATGAAACCAGAGATATCAAGGTCAAAGGTTCTGCAAAAGTTAGAATATGAGATCTCAAAGTTCGTGATTTTGAATAAATCAGACACTATGATTCAAAGGTCAAAAGGTTAAAGGTATTCAGAACCTAAGACCTTCAAGTCAAAGGTTGTAAGAAAACCTGTACGTAAGACCTCTGGATCTAAGCTTCTGAAAAGTTCAGAAACTAATGTCAAAGCTTATCCAAGACAAAAGTTCTATAAAAGGAAAGTCTGGAATGAGCATAGACTTTACCTTAAGGCAATGACACAGAATAAGAAAAAGCCTAGAATAACTAACACAAAAGGACCTATAAGTTTATGGGTACCAAAATCTGAAATTGTGTTTGTAGATATGCTAAAAGGAAAAGATAATGTGTTTTTCCTAATGTCTAGACAATGGTTGACTACATCCTACAACAAGAGGAAAACACATGTTCCAAATCCTAACTCTGAAAGATAAAGGAAAGTTGAGGTCTTTAGAAAAGCAGAAAAAGAGTACCAGGGTTGCTAGTACTACTGAACTTCAAGATTATGGTGAACAATGACCAGGTTCAACAAAAAGAGTGCTTTAAGACCGATTCTCATTAGTAAGAACATTATTGAAACCAAAAGTTGTTCAGAAGCTACAATAAGGTATGTCTAAACTTTTTTTCTAGACAACTTCTGTGAATGAGATATTATTTACTTTAGTATATGTATCTATATCCTTGATGCATAACTATCTTAGATAATATGTTTGCGTAAGAATTTCCAGAACAAGTGGAAAATGATTTAACTGTGGCCTTGTTTCTATTATTTATTCAGAACCAAACATTGTGGGTTCAAAAGTTTTGATTAGAAAGTGTTGATGTTCAGGTCAATTCATTAACGAATTGTCTTGCTTGTATTACCCTTTGTCTTTTAAAGACTTAATTCTTTTCTAAGAAAGAGTTTCTGATCTTGTCAAAAAACTTGATTTTGAATATGGAGTATCAAAGACTAATGTTGATCAGAAGTAGTCTCATCAAAGTCTTTGATGACACGTGGCTCCTGGTTTATCAGAAGTAGTCTCATCAAAGTCTTTGATGACACGTGGCTCCTGAAAAGCACCAGGCTCTAAGACTTAGAAAAGGAATAAGGATTTTTTTTAAACTGAAGAAAAAAAACTTCATTTGCTTTATAAAAATCCATGTGTCTGAAAATTCCTATGCTAGTTGTGAAACTATATAGGCAGAATCTGTAGAGTATAAATGTTTTACTCTTTTGATTCTCTATGGTCTCTCTCTCTCTCTCTCTCTCTCTCTCTCTCTCTCTCTCTTGTCATTTATTTCTTTTCCTTTGTACTTGTTTATCTTACTTATCAGTTTTCCAAAAGATTTTATATGAATTGTCTTTTCAAAATTTAGTTGTCGTAAATCTTTTTCTCTCTTGGTTTTGCCTTTTATTATTTAAACTGATCTTCTTCTTCTCATTTTGTATCATCTCAAAAACTCTTATGTCTAAGTTTTTCTATCAAAACTTTCCTCCTAAACCATTTGTCTCAACCTGAGATGACTTTTAGATCTAACCCTGGCCTGAGAAACCAACTGGTTGTCATCAATGAAAAGGTTGACAATGATCTTCAAAATTGTGTTTCTAAACAAGGTTAGGATGATTATTCCAAAAGAATCTTTGGTCATACTTGCTCAAGTTTGATCAAAGAATCCTAGATTAAAACTTCTGATGATAAGCTTACCACCCTCTTTGAAACTTTTGATGTACATTTCATCATCACCTCAGCCACTTCTACTTATGCAACTAATTGTGAAGTTGATGGAGTTACCTTAGATGCTCATGTTTCGAAACAAACTCTATGTTTTCTTAAGGTTATCTCTAATATATCGAAGATATCTAATCTTTGTTCTAAAAAAATGGTATTATGGAATCATCTTTTGATGTCAAACCACTTGAGTACTTAGATTAAATGGAATCCAATGAAATAGATCTCCCGCTTCTTCTCAATGCAAATATTGAAGATTTATCCTCTTCACGTTTTAAATGTGAATGAAATTTCATCCAATATCTGGGAAATAAGCTGATAGATGACATTGGGATAATGCAAATTCTTCTAATGTACAACTTTAGGATTTGCCTTCTGTTTAACTTCGACAGACAGAGTGTCCTTAAGTTTCTCTTTTGCGCATTTCTTTTCTTTTTGGTTGGATTTTTTAAATGTAATGTTTATGATATTATTCTTGATTTTGGATTGTATGACTTGTAAAGCATCTCCAATCAATGAATATTGTAACACATTATGCCAAAAGAATTCCTTCATGTATTTCCTGTGTAATTTTTTTTGCTTAAGAGTGTTGTGTTTTTCCTTATAAACTATGTACTTCTTAATCAGTCTACATTAAAGGAAATAATTATGATTAAAAGCATGGTATGCAAATTAAAAAGGGAAAGTTTTATAACATTAGTCCTGATCATCCCTAGGTCTCCAAACTTGGTAAAAGTTTCCCCAATCTAAATCTAATTCTTCTTCTTCATCTGAATCAAAATAAATCACTTCTCTTAAACTTCTTCTTCTCTTGGACTTATTCTTTTTCTCCTGGACTTCTTCTTCTTCTTACTAATATTCTTATGTGGCTTCAGTACCTCAACAAGAGAGGTTGAAGGAATTTCTTCAGAGGGTCTGACCTTTTGATCCGAAGTTGCCTATGAGACTATATGAGCCTCTGAAACAATGGAAGTAGTTGATTGTTCAAAAGTTGTATTCATCTTGAACCAAATGTATGTTGAGTGAATTTGGATTTGTGATTTGGCCTGAACTAGTTGAGAGATTTTATAACAAAAAAAATTCATAAGATCAAACACTTTGCGTGTTTCAGTTTCAGATCTTTGAAATTCTCAAAGCCAATCACTAATTAAGTATGTCATACTGGATCATAATTACTCTTTGGAAACTGAAATAGTAGTGATTTACCATAAGAAGTAAATAATTTCTTTCTTATTCTTGAAAAAGCTTTAAATTATCTTCTTCTTTTGAAAAATATTTTAATCCTTTACATGCTTTCAAATATTTCAGTGTTTTTAACTCTTTTAAAATTATGTGCATTTAAACTGTTTTAAATTTCTTTATATTTTTCTCCATTTTATCTTTTTTCTCTTTCTTTTAAAATATTTTTGATAATGATAAAGGGGGAGAAAATGCATGAAGTATTTAAGAAGAGATTGAAGCATCAGAATTTGAACAAAGTAGTTTCTGACAAAATAACTTATGAGTTATAAACTTTAAGTTATTTATATTTTTCAGTAATTTATCTTATTGGGTGTAAATGATTAATTTAATTAACAAATACAAGACTTAATGAAGGCTTACAAACATTACCTTAATGAACTGTCAGACTAAAGGAGGAGCTTACAAACCTCAACATAAGGTCTGTCAAACTCAGGGGGAACATACAAACCTCAAACCTTGATGTTAGAATTTGTTAATTATAATTATAAGATTAAACTAACATAGATAAAGAGTTAAGAGGAGCTTACAAACCTAGTCTGAGTGGACTATCAAGCTTAGGGGAAGCTTACAAACCTCACCTTAATGGTCTGTCTAACTTAAGGGGAGCTTACAAACCCCAGACTCTGATGTTAGACTGTCTTAATTAAATCAACAACCATTGTTCTTAAATACATTTGTTTGTCATCATAAAAAAAGGGAGATTGTTGGAACAAGATTTGTTTATGCCCTTAAAAGTTTTTGATGATAACATAGTATTTAAAGGAAAATAGGATTTGCAAATAATTGTTCAAGTGTGCAAGTTCTGAAGTCAAACTATATCAAGGGTTCAAGCCTATCAAAAGACTCAATTCCTTAAATAAGTGACTCAGATTCTGATTGATCAAAATTTGTAGTTGTTCATCGCCTATAAACCCATCAGACTCCGGTCTCATGACCCAACTTCTGATGACAACTCAGCTTCTGAAAGACTGAAGAGAATCTGATTTGTACACTGTACCAAAGCAATCTTATCTTATTAAAGCCCCCAAAATTCTGGATAAAGTCTACTTGGGTTTCATTTTACAAGGCTTAAGAAATAAAAATGCGACATCTTCAGTCTGCTATACCTATTAGTAGATATATAATACCTTGAAAGGTACTGAGAGTGTTGCTATTATTCAATGGATAAAGCTTTAGATCAGATGCTAGTTTCCAACGTCTCTCCTGACATACTTCTTCACCAAGCTTGCCTGTTATGATTCAAATCTTCCAACAGTTATTTTCCGAGTCCTATAAAAGGAAGTTCAAAGATTTGAATAAGTTGCCGAAGATGATTGGTCAAGTTGATCAATATGGATTCGTTGACTTTGGTTGAAAACTCTGAATATGCTAAATATTAAAATATCGTGGAACTCTTTGAATAAGCCGTCAACAAGAACCCTATAACACAAAGAGGATCTGATATAAGTAAGAACACTTTTGTATATCTGCTAGCTTATATAATAGAGTCTTAATATTTCTTATAATTATTAATCTTAGAAATCTTAAAGACATCAAAATTTGTGTTATAACTATGCACCGCTGATAAGAGTATCAAATGAATTTGTAATTACTATCCTAAACTTCTATTTAGAATATGTAAGAAGTCATTTGTTGAGTGCTTGAGCAAATAAGTCTCTTTATATTACATTGAGAAAAAAGTCTCTTGATGAGTGCTTGAGCAAAGAAGTATCTTTCTGGATAGATTAAGCATTGAAGTCTCATGCTTGAGGGCAGAGCAATAAGTCTCTTTCTAGATAGATTAGGCATTGAAGTCTCATGTTTGAGGGATAAGTAAGAAGTCTCTTTCAGGGTTTGATTGAGTAGAAGTTTCTTTCCGTGGGGTTGAACAGGAAGTCCTGAACAAGTCGTTCAGGCAATAAAGTCTCTTGCTTGAGGGCTTGCACAAAAGTCTATTTCTAGTTTGATCGAGCAAATTATAATCTGATTGAATATAATGAAAATCTCGTGTGCTGCATGAGGATTGGGTTACACTCGGTTTGATAGGAACCAATGTATATTGTATATCTATTTATTTATCTCTACATTTATATTCCGCTGTGCAATAAACTCTGAGGTCAGATTCTGACTCTTACTTGGATCAAAATCTGAGCTACATATCTCAGGTTCTGATTAGGTTTAAGAAAAATAAGTAACTTTTCCTATACACAATTCAACGCCTTCTTATGTATATTTTTCTCACCTTCAGAATCTCTCTCTGAAGGAGATATTGAGTCTGAAGATTAGTCAGAGTCTAAAGGTGACACTGAATTTTGAAGTTAAGTCTGACTCTTAAGGGGAATCTGATGATTCGGATTCTGATGGTGACAAAGATTTTGATGATGATCCAGACTCTGGTGGTAATCCAACCTCTGAAGGAGGACCTTATGAAGGTGGAGATTATGAAGTTATAATTTCTAAAGATGGAGCTTCTGAAGTTGTAGCTTCTAAAGGTGGTCTTGCTTTTGAAACTAGGCCACATAGAATTTAACAAATTCCACAAAGGCTTGCAAATTTTGAATTGCTGCAAGATATTGAAATAGACTATAAATGGGAAGTCAATTCAGTGTGCCATGATGGTGGACTATGAACCAGTCAGTACAGAAGAAACTCTCAAGAAGAAAGTGTGGCTGAATTCCATGAAAGAAGAACTTGAGGCTATAGAAAGAAAAAATACCTAGGAGTTGATTGAGCTTTCAAAGAACAAGAATTCCATCAGTGCCAGATGGGTTTACAAGGTGAAACTAAAGCCATATGGATCAATTGAAAAACACAAAGCAAGGTTAGTAGCTAGAGGATTTCTACAAAAATCTGGTTTATACTACTTTGAAGTGTTTGCACCTGTAGCTAGACATGAAACAATAAGACCGATGATTGCTATAACTGCTAGTAAGAATTGACATCTGATGCATTTAGATGTGAAATATGTATTTCTGAATGGTTCTTTACAAGAGGAAGTTTATGTATCACAACCTCCTGGATTTGTGAAAAAGAATCAAGAAGGGATGGTGTACAGGTTACATAAAGTCTTGTATGGACTGAAACAAGCTCATAGAGTCTGAAATTTGAGATTTGATTCATTTTTCAAGCTTCAAGGAATCATAAAATATGAGATTAAGTATGGTGTTTATGTTCAACATACATCTGATAGCAATATGATTCAGGTGTATCTCTATGTTGATCACATATTGCCAACAGGGAGTTGTTCAAATGAAATAACTAAGTTAAAAAAGGCGTCGATGAATGAGTTTGAGATGACTAATCTAGGAAAAATGATATATTTTTTAGTGATGGAGATTATGTACTTTGACAAGGGTATAATTCTTGCATCATCTGAAGTATGAATACGAGCTTCTAAAGATATTTGAGCTAATGAATTGCAAGTATGCAATCACACATACTGAAATAAATCACAAACTTGATTATGATGTTAAGATTGATTATATAGATGCTACATATTTTAAATAGTTGGGTTAAGTTCACTGAGATATCTTTGTAATACCAGACCTGATATTTGTTATGTGGTTGGAATTGTGAGTAGGTTTATGAACAAACCAAAGTGGTCACATTATCAAGCTTATGTCAGGATACTGAGGTATGTTAAGGGGACTCTGAAGTATGAAGTTTTGTTCTCTTCTAGTGTTGAAACCGAGTCAGAGTTGATGTGCTATTCAAACTCTAATTAGCATGGAGTCAGAGTTGACAAAAGAAGTACTTTTTGATATTTTTTCAAGTATCTAAGAGGTTATATTTCTTGGTGCTCTAAGAAGAAACTAATGGTTGTATTGTCTATCTGTGAAGCTGAGTACATTGCTAGAGCTTTATCTTCTTGTCAAGTTGTATGGATTCTGAATTTGCTGCAGGATTTGAAGATTAAGGTGAGAAAGCCTATGAAATTGATAATTGACAACAAATCAACTATAAGTCTTGTCAAGAATCCAATGTTGCATGAAATAAGCAAGCACATTGACACAAAGTTTTATTTTATGAGGAACCAGATTCAAATTTGGATGCTTGAAGTTGTGCACTGTAGCACTTAGAAGCAACTGACAAATGTTCTAACCAAGACAATGAAGAATGGACACTTTATCCATTTAAGGGATGAAATTGATGTTGTTGATTTTAATTAGCTGAATATGAATTAAACAATGATATTAGATATAATTCAAATTCATTTAAATTGAATTTAGAGTTAATTTAAATTTCATTTAATTCTGAATGTGTATATAAATAGAAGTTGAGTTTTCAGTTGTTAGAGATCTTTTATTATAACAAAATTTTAATTCAGTAAAAATTAATTATAATTTTTATTCATTCTTTCTTTTTCATCTTCATCATCTTGATCTTCTCTCTTGTGCACCAATAATAATATTGTTGTGTTATTTTAACAAAATTATCTTTGTTTTATATGAATTTGATTATGAGATTAATTATTATACACTGTCAGTGTAAAAAGTTTTACACCGTCGATTCATCATCATCATCCGTTTGTATTACTTTATAGATTTTTAAAATAAAAGTCAAACTTCTTTTAATATCCGACGTCTATGATTAACTGATGGTGTAAAATCTCTTTACACTGTTAGTGTATTTCAATTAAACTATATGATTATTGTCTTTCTTGAATTTAGTTATGACATTTTACATAAGTACTTTTAATTACATTATAATCACACTTTTATGTAATTAAATTTATTATTACTTTTTATATATTAGATCAACAATTATGTGATCTGACCGATGCCACAATAATTTAGTTCTTTAACCATACTATCTCGACTTTAAAACATTAATTAAATTCACACTCTATTTGAAACACCACTTTTATCAACATTAATCACAATAAAATATCCACCATTATTTAGACACAAAAAGATTAAAGAAGCTTGTGAATGAAGATTTGCCAGTATAGCATGAGTAGGTCTAGCCATGTCTCGTTTTTATTTGAATCACAATACCATATGAGTATGGATACTAATCAATAGGATATGAATATAGTACTATAATACTCCGTTTCTATATCTATTGTTTAAAAAAATTCCATTCTCAAATTTATATATATATATATATATATATATATATATATATATATATATATATATATATATATATATATATATATATATATATATATATATATATATATATATATATTGTGTGTGTGTTTGACACTAATATTTATATATTCATCTATATTTATTTACCCGTATTCTTAATAAAAATAATTAATTAATTATAATTTTCATGTGATTTTAAATTTTTGATAATATTAAAACAAATTTAAAAATATTATTATTTAGTTAAAAAATAAATAAATATTTATATAAAAATAAATAAATATAGATGAATATATGAATATTAGTGTCAAATATATATATATATATATATATATATATATATATATATATATATATATATATATATATATATATATATATATATATATATATATATATATATATATGTATATGTTTGACACTAATATTTATATATTCATTTATATTTATTTATCCGTATTCTTAATAAAAATAATTAATTAATTATAATTTTTATGTGATTTTAAGTTTTTGATAATATTAAAACAAAATTAAAAATATTATTATTTAGTTAAAAAATAAATAAATATTTATATAAAAATATATATATAAAGATATATTTTATAAAATTGAAAAATTAAATTGTATATATAATAATAAAAATAAAAATATATAAATATATATTATACGTAATGATATTGGGGTTAAGACTTAAAACCTAATTAACATTTTTTTATCCATACCCTTCAAAGATCACGTAATGGATGCTGCTTTAGCTACACCTTAGCTATAATATTTACTCCAAATGGAACTATGAAAATATTTAATATGACAAGCTGCATTAAATGTTGACAAATAAAATGTCAGAATCAGACATCACATGCCATAGCCTATATAAATATGTAAGAAACATTATTTCATAAAATTAGTAAAAAGGATCCAAAGAGTTGATATTTTGTGGGAACCCAAATATATGGTTGCCAATTATTCACTTTTATTTTCACCCAAGAAAGAAACTCAAAATTAAACTTTTTTCCCCTCTTTTTCTTTTTTTCTTTTCCCTGCTCTTCGTAGATTGCAAAATTAAATTTTAGGAAACACTAAAATTGTGCTCCCCACCTACCTTATATTCAAAATACCGACATTATTATTTTTTCCGATCAGATTTTGTCATTTTCAGCTATCATTGACCCTGTTCTTTTTAAAAAGAATATACTACTACCTTTTAATGAAATAACTATATAGGTAAATGAATAAAAACTTTACTTTTTTTTATCACGAAATATAATGCATTAAAGGGCATTTGAATTATTGTACCAAAAGAAAAAGGAAATTTGAATTTGAATTCAAGCAAGTAGCACTTACCTCTGTTTTTTGTTTTGTTTGTGTGTGTGTGTGGATAATGCCAATTGCCATAAAAAAGTAGTAACAAATTTTAGAGTGAGAAATTTAAACACTTAAATATTGACATTATTCTAACACATACAGTACTATAAATATATCATTTATAATTGCTGATGTGTATTGAATTAATTAATTATTTTTAAAAATGAATTACTTATATTTTTAAATGTAATTAATTAGGTGTTAATATCTTTACTTAAAAAGTAATCCAACTTGGTACTTTAACACCAAAAGTTGGAAGGAATGGTCATAGGCAATCAAGTAGAACCTCCGAATCCTTAAAAGTAAAATGCATGCTTCTCATAATACGTAATCATTATCACCAAGAATTGGTTTTCAAATTAAATTAAAAGACAATGATACCCCCATGTAATTGACCTTCCAAAAGCTATACACAAAGGGTAAAATGGACCTTATAGTTATTTTATTAGAGTCAAATTCCACAATCAAGGATAATTAGCATCATTTTAGCATAAAAAGAAAACATGTCTAAAACACCCAAAGATCACGCTAGACCCAAATCCTAATATCACGTCCTCAACAATTTTTTTTGTATAGTTTCAAATTCTATTAAATCAACTTAATTAGAAATTATACAAATAGATCAGATACAGTTTCGAACCGAAATCCGATTTTTTTTTTTTTGTTAAAACATTCTAAAGTGCACCAATGATTAGTTGGGCACTATGTATAAAGACATTGTAGGAGTAAAACAACAAGACATGACCAAGTGTGAATAAATAGACCAAGATTCAGTCTCACTAACTATACTCCATCACATTCATTCATCTAAAAATATAAGCTATTCTGTTGCAATAACTCATTGTCCTCCAAAAATACATGCGTACCTTACCTTAACTTATCTCACGTCATCACATCAAATTATTTGACTCAAACGACAAAGACGCGTTAAATTAAATACTCCAAAACCATATATTATCTCATTTTATATACACAATAAATACTAATACCCGCCATATTTACTCTAACTCTTTTGTTTTTCTTTCTGTAACTCTTTCTTACTCTCTCTCTCTCTCTCTCTGTCAAATGCAAATGAAAATCCAAATGCAAATGCAAATGTGATTACGAATCGATGTTCGTTCACAATGCGTGATTTAGGGTTTCATGAACAACGTAGATCCTGGAGGCGTGCCGGTTCAACACGACGTAATGCCACCACCACTGCCACCGCCACCGCCGCCGGTGATACAAGTCCTGACTCCGTCATCTTCACTCTCGAATCTAACGTCAGTCTTTTCTCCTCTGCCTCCGCCAGCGTCGATCGCTGTTCCTTCGCTTCCGATGCTCATGACCATGACTCTTTGAACTCCGAAATCTCACTGGTAAATCACTCACTGCATTGCATTGAATCGAATCGAATCGCTCAGGTTTTAACAATAACAATTGAAATTCGTGTAATGAAGTTCAAATTCGAGTTTCTAAGTTTATAACGAAGATGAACTTGCAGCATTTGGCTGGGAACGGTGATTTTGCTCCGAGTGAAAGCTGGAGCGGTCCAGATCCGGATCCGAGTCCGAATCTGAATCCAAGTAGACAGCACCATGCAGTTGCAGATACAGTACAGAAAAAGAAACTTCACGGAGAAAAAACAAAAGGTGCGTTAAATTAACAGTCGCATTCACATTCACATGCACTTTCACTTTAATTTTTGAATCTTGTTGAAAAAATATTAAAAAAAAAACAAAGAAAAAGTGATTATGTTTGTTTATGTTACTTGCATTTCATTTCACTATCCACATCACAGTTCAAAAGGAAGACAGTGACGTTGACACTGAAGACGGTAATCAACTATCGGAATTTGATTCTGCGAGAAACTCTTTCTCTCTAGCTCTCAAAGGTAATTTAGTTACAATTACTACTTAAATTATAAATTTACCATTAGTTTAGTTAAGTTTTTTTTTTGGATTGAGTTTGTTTTTTTGTGTTTGGATTGAAGAATGTCAAGATCGTAGATCGAGATGTGAAGCTTTATTTAAGAAGCAAGATAGGCGAAGACCTGCTTCTTTAGATCTGAATAATGCCAATGCTATTGGAACTGTTTCTTCTCCTCGTTTGGGAATTGGAGCTATGAAGAAGAGTACGCTTCCGTCTCGGAAATCCGGCACCGGAACTGGCACTGGCACTTTTCCGAGTCCTGGAACTCCAAACTATCGTCACTGTCAGGGTGGTGTTGCAATGCAGAAGGGTTGGAGTTCTGAGAGAGTTCCTTCGAGTGGGGCCCGCAAGCAAGTTGGTAATGGTGCGGCTGCATTGTGTTTAAGCAATGGGAGAACGTTGCCATCTAAGTGGGAAGATGCTGAGAGGTGGATTTTGAGTCCTGTTTCGGGTGATGCAGCTGGAAGGGCTTTGGTTCCACAGCCACTGAGGAGGCCAAAGTCGAAGAGTGGTCCTCTTGGCCCACCTGGTGTTGCATATTATTCGTTGTATTCACCTGCAGGTCCTTATTTTGATGGAGGAAGTTTTATGTCAGCTTCACCTTTTTCTGCTGCCGTTAATGCTTCAGCTGATGGGTTTACAAATAGTTCCGGAGGCAATGGTGGAGTGCTTCCTGCACGAACAGATCCTTGTATGGCTCGCTCAGTTAGTGTACACGGCTGCTCTCAGATGCAGGGCCAGTCGTCAATTCCTGCCCGAGGTTGTTATGCTATACTACTATATATTATATCCCTTGTTCGGTTTTACCTTATCTAGTTCTGAGTTTTAATTTTGATGTATTCCTTAGTTAAGTTATGCTTGAGCTTGAGAAATGTCTTTGTGTGTGTATATTCAATCCTAGAGATCACTATTTCAGTTAAATAAGTTCATGTATTATATTGCTTGATCGAATTTTACCTTAACTAGTTTTGAGTTGTGATTTTGATGTAGTTTCGTTACTTAAGTTATGCTTGAGCTTGAGAAATTTCTTTGTCTGTGTGCAATCAATACTAGGGTAGGGAGATCACATATTTCAACTAAAAGAGTTCATCAACCATCTTTTCTGAATTCTTCATACTTTGTAATTCTGTTTTAACTATTGCTGCAATGTGATGTGGATGTAACTCTTGGTTTCTTAAGATGACATTCATGGTTTAGAATTTGAATATGCTGTGATAAAGAAAACAACACTGTTATTGCATTCAGTAAATCAGAGTCTTGTGTTGGAAATTGGACAGCTCATATTCTGAGCTTGTATTTTGAATCTGATTTAATGAAGTCAGAATGTGAGCTGTTGGATCTATGGTAAGCATTCTGATTTGTTGACTGCGTTATTTCTTGACTGCAGTAAATCCGGGTCTTGAAAATATTGCGCATAATGATGTTTTAACTGGTTAGATGACATATCATACTAATTTTGTGTGATTTTGAAACTATACTTTTATGCACATGATATAACATTTTTTTCCACATTGTTTCCAATTTTCTACAGAAGAAAAGTTTGATAGTTTCAAGGATGCTGGCACCAATGTATCTCCTGCTGTTTCAAGGAGGGACATGGCTACCCAGATGAGCCCAGAGGGAAGTTCATGCTCCTCTCCCAATAGGAGGACTTCTTTCTCTGCTGCCACTCCCCCTGCCCTGCCTGTCACCGAGTTGCAGAATGCCTCTCTCTCTAAAATGGATATCAGGGATGTGCAGGTAGATGAACGTGTAACCATGACAAGGTGGTCCAAGAAACACAGGGCCTTATTCATTGGTAGAGGTTCAGAGAGTGTTGACAGCTGGAAAAAGAAAGAAACAAGCACTCGATCTGCATCTTGGGAAATTTCTGAAAGCTCAAAGACTATTTCAAAGTACGTTTACTTTTGTATCGCATCAGTTTTGTTCAATTTATTTATCAGGTAAATAAAGGAGAATGATTCAGACCAACTTTAAACTGAAATTAATGTCATAAAAAGAATCTGCTAATAAGAAGTGAAGTTTTCTCTTTGAAGTGACTCCCCCCTTCTCACTCTACTCTTGACTAAATGCAATGAGCTACCTTGAAATTATAGTTTATGATGGTATCACAGTAATTGGACTTTGTAGTATTTATGGTGATCGATTCACTAAATTTTCCATGTTGTTGGCAATGACATGATTTAATTGAAATGCTAAGTGTGCAGTTGTCAGTAATATCTCTTTATTACCTTTCGAATATGACACAGATTGACCATCCTATCCAATTGAAACTAGAAAATAGAATCCTTTTGAAGAATTTGATCGGACAGTTGTATACCTTCTGAGAAAACTCATCATTTTTTTTACTATGAAATATATTTGCAAACTTTACATTGTTTTTAAAATGCCAGTACTTTTACTTGTCCAGGGCTAAAAGGGAGGAAGCAAAAATCACTGCATGGGAGAACTTGCAAAAGGCGAAAGCTGAGGCAGCAATACGGAAACTTGAGGTTAATCCCTTGTATTTTCTTTCATAGGAGAATGTCAGTACGAAATTCCTCCCAAATGTTTATTCTAAAACAAAAGTTATTGCTTGAAGTGATTTTTACGTACAACAATTTGCTAGCTAATTAGTCATCCAAGCAGTTATTGCTCTTTCATATAAATATATTATTATAATTTTCATTTTGGAATTCTCCCTTGTTTTCTTTATTTCAGGGTGCTGAATTTTTCCCTTTTTCCCTAAGTTCAATTTTGGGCTGTCTAATAGGATTGCAAATGTCTTAAATTTTTTCACTTCATCATAAAAAATCTAACATGATGTATGGATTATATTTTTTTAAAATCATTTCACAGCTACATGCATTGAGAATTATTTTCTCCCTAAATATTATGACTCAGAATAAAGGAGAATAATTACAAAAGGATTATGATCTCATTATATTTTTTACTTCAGATGAAGTTAGAAAAGAAGCGAGCATCTTCCATGGACAAGATTATGAACAAACTGAGATTCGCTCAGAAAAAGGCTCAGGAAATGAGGGGTTCAGTTCTAGACAACCAGGCTCATCAAGTTGCCAGAACTTCTCACAAGGTTATGTCATTTCGGAGAGCCAGCCAGATGGGTTCTTTGAGCGGTTGTTTCACTTGTCACGCCTTTTAAGCTTCTCCAGCATTATTTTCTGTTCAAGTGAAACTGGGTAATTTTTCTGTAATCCTTGTTCTAGTTCAGAGAGAAATTGTTTGCTATTCTATTTGAGGTTTCGAAGATCTTCAAAACAACACACTTCCATATCAATTGTCTATATAATTTTAAAATTGAGAAGTTGTTTTTGTCAATTATACCTCAGTTTTATGATATGTGTAAAGGTTTGTTATGCAAGTTATATAGGCTAAGGATTCCATTTAGTGCTCCAGTTTCCTTCTTTTACATTCCAAGCTTATCTATGAGTTATATAGGCTCAAGTTTACTAAATTACTTTTCCCTACCTACTTACCATGTAGATTTGCACTATTTACACCCTTGACTATTTTTATACATTTGGATTCAAGACTGTTACATGCCTCACCAGGTTCCAGAAATCAGAAGGATTTAAATCTGGACATGCTACAATTAAAGATGGATAGAGAGCGGCTTACTATGTTGGCATTAAATTGGTGTCACTGTAGTTTTGCAATGCATGAGGTACGAGCACTTTAGCCGGTAGAATCTAAACGCCTTGTAGCCTTGCCCTTCAGAGTTCGTATTCAATGATAAATAATATATGTATGTACCTAGGCCAAACTTTAGAAATAAGCCTCTTTTTGTATTTTTTTCCATGTCTGGTTACTTGACAGTTTCCTGTTCAATTGTAATCTATTAACATGAATGTTACCTATAGTAGAAAGAATGATGAATTAATTACAACCTATGCGATTTAGCCTTTACTTATTTAAATCACACATGCTTCAATTTGTTCTTCACACATGCTTCAATTTGTTCTTCGTTCTTAGTTTGATTTATATCTATTTCTTGTTCCCTATTGCATACTAATATTGCTTCAATGGTACACATCTTTGCATGAGTTGCTATTATACTTGCATGTGTGCATGTCATGATATCTTTAACATGATTGATCAAATGAATATTCTAATATTAGAATGGAAAAAGAGTTATGTTATTCGAAATAAACCAATACACCCAAAAAAACAATGGGACACCATATGGTGTACCAATTATGAATGTTCTAATATCAGAATGGAAAAAGTAAAACTGAAATGCATGGTTTCAGTTGCTGGTTATGAAAGCATTGACATTAGTCATCTTTGAAAAAATCTTGAAGCTCTAGATGTTCGTTGAAGGATCCCAAACGCACAGCAGTGACATAATCTGTAGGGAAATGAGCTGGTACTCCTGGGAATGTCAATCCAACGAGCCTGAACATCACCATCAACCAATTCTGTTTATACTCTCTACCTACAACAAAAGGTAGTAGGAAACCTCTAACCACCTCCCAAACTGCATTCAACATCTTGGGTATCACCCATAACAGAGAGTAATAATTCTTATTTGGCTCCTCCTCTAGAATCTGTATTTTCAATACATAAAAAATCACTCAATCAGATTATAAATATAACACAAAAAAACATAATCAATATTCACATTTCATACCTTCCCTTGGTACAAGCTGTTGAAATAGAGGCAAGGGCTAAAGTGCTTAAAGAAGAGGGATTGGTCATCATAAGGGACCCTAGGAACCAAATCATTACAGTAAACATATCTAAAACACTTGACATCATACATTTTCATCTTGCTTTTCATGAACTCCCCAAACTTCTGGTCTCCTACTCTTGGTTGCCCAAATGTATAAACACCTTCTAACTTTTCCAACAACCATTCTTCCTCATGGATTATAAGCACAGCAGTAAACAAAATAGCCAACGCTCCTCCCAAACTATGCCCTGTCAATATGAATTTTGCATCTTTATTCTCCCTCAATATTGCTCTCAGCTCCTCTCTAATTGTGTAGTAAGCATAACGATGCGTGCCTCTTTCGTCTATTTCTTTGGGCCATCCACGGTTCTTTAAAAGGCCCAATGCTTTCATGAACCCACCATGTATCTTACCCACGTTGGGTAGGTCAAACCATGAGATATCTATGTCTGTTTTCCATTGCTCAGCATCAAATGGAGTTGTGCCTCTAAATGCAACCACAATCAAGTTGGGTTCAGATTTTGTATCTTTCACTATCATTGCTTTTGTGGACTCGTGCTTTTGGTAATCTGCATGTTCATCATTCGGATTTGATGGTCAAATATGCCGCTAATTCCGTTCAAATAGTATTTCATCTTTTAAATTAGGTGGCAGTGATTAGTACTTATGGGCATACAAAGTAGTACTATTAAGCACATGCAAACCACACACATAGGTTGTAATGATCTGTAATTGCGCGAAATTGTTTGCTTAGTAAGACTAAACATGTCACATGTTCATAGATATTATACAACTGTAAAAGTCAAACATGTGTAGGACAAGGGACTAGGATTAGCTTGCAATTATTAATGTATGCATTTCTCTCTTCAAAATATTTGAAGTTATATTTGATGTTTTATAATCCTTTAGTCTCTATTCATCCATGGATTAAAAAACTTTGGTTTCTTAATTGTTTATTTTCTACATATTAATGATGTTTGATAACCATTATAATTTATAATGTTACTATGCAATTTTTCCTAGAAATTTGATATTTTTCAAGTCCAAACAACACCACCAACACTTCTAACTCATTTTTTTCATTCATTCACATACTAAGTTATTTAAGTGTCTCCTCTAATTTTCCCTTCAATATCAAAATTATGTATTCTAAACTCTTTCCACC
This sequence comes from Lathyrus oleraceus, assembly GCF_024323335.1. Lineage (NCBI taxonomy): Eukaryota > Viridiplantae > Streptophyta > Magnoliopsida > Fabales > Fabaceae > Lathyrus > Lathyrus oleraceus. The sequence goes on from NC_066584.1 coordinate 10,691,056, forward strand.
CTTTTTCTTTTATGCCATGTTCTATTAGTCTTTGTATTGAAGTTGATTTAATTTATTTAACTAATAAAGTCTCTATAATTATATAATCCACATAATTGATAAAAAAATATATCTTACTATTATAATTTCAATTTTGTGATCATATAATAATTATGAATTATATGATGATACACTTTAATTCAATAAGAATTCATTTTATATCAATTATTCTGACTATCAATGTTTAGATATGTCGTGATATTACTTTATGTGATAATTATTATTCATTTGGTTTATATATTAACTATCGTTTTTAAATTTTACACATGCTATGTACATATCTAGAGAGAAATGCATGTACATATCATTTCCTTGTTATATAAAATACATGTATATATCTAGATAGTAAAATGTGTGTTGAATCTATTATAACGTGTGTTGAACTTGAACCTATCTAGATATCATTTCCTTGTTGTATAAAATACATGTACATATTTCCTTGTTGTATAAAATACATGTACATATCTAGATAGTAAAATGTGTGTTGAACCTATTATAATAAAGTTTTAAGAAGAAGGAACAATAATACTATCTTTAATACTATCTTTTAATTGGAAGAAACACATCTAGATCATCTAATTTAAAAATAAATCCCATAAAGTTTATGGTATTTCATCCATAGAAAAAAGAATTAAAGAAAGTTTATGGTATTTATTACCTCCGATTTTTTATTAACTAGTATTGTTTTGTGAGTTAATACATACTAATACAATCAATAGTTTTTCTTTAATTTTTAATGAAATTATTTATCTTTTTTATATAATACCCTTATTCATTATTATCTCATTATACTTTTTTTTCTTTGCAGTAAAAATTTAAATTATTGACAAAAATGCATCAAACTATATAAACAATAAAAAATATGAATATAATTTTTTAATGTATAATTATCAATAAATGAAACAAACATTAACATATTAAACAGAGGAAATAATAATTTTGTACAACAGGTCTATTTGGTTTATGGATCTATCCCACTTTATATAATTTGAATATTTATCTATATTATATTTTTGGAGCGTGTTTAGATAAAGCAATTCAATAACTTTTGGAAGAAGAAATTTAAAATAATTTGATAAGTTTTTTTAGATAAAAATATCGAAATTTTATAATGATAAAAATTTATGAATTTTTTTATCTAATTAAATTTAAAGAATTTAAAATGACATATAAAAGTAAATTTGAAATTCTTTTCCCACTCTATTTAATTTGATCCATGCAAAATTGATTATTATTATTTAAATTTTTTTTACATGTTCGTCTCCATATATTTTAAAAATTTCAAAATAATTTATAAATTTTTCAAAAATTGAAAATTGAAAATTTATAAAAATAATTCAAAAACATTTAACAATGAATAATTTTAATATTCTATTCAAACAATTAAAAAAAAAGAAGAAAGTAATTCAATTGAAGCATTTAATCTATCTAAAATTTTAAAATTTTAATTTTTTTTAATTACTTCATACAAACGCGTCATTAAAAATCTCTTATTTTTACTATAGTATCTATATAAATATATTTTAAGCTACTTATTTAATAAAATTAACATTATTTTTATATAAAACTGAATTGTACACTACTAGCATTAAGTCGTAATTAATGTATGTTATGTTATAATTGAAGAGTCTTATAAATAAATTAAAAAGTGACCAAAATTCTAGGGAAATGAATACTCTCATTTGTCAATGGTGAGAAACTCAAAAAGAAATCTAAATTTAAGGCAGTCACATCACTTAATAGAGAACTGTCAAAAACTTGAAATCAACCATGAACATGAATGCAATGATGAAAATATATTAAAAATGAAAATAACATGAATGACAGTGATAAGAAAATTATAAATTTATTCATGTGAGGTGTATATATATAAATATGATGATGATTTGACTTATAAATTTAAGAGTGTGCAGAAAAAAAACGACACATTTCCATCATAGTAGATATGAGGTGTGGTAAAACTTTGTCTTAATATTATTATTACTTTATCATATTGTTATATATAATTATTTTCTCACTATTTAAAATGAAATATGCAGTTAATTAACATGATAATATAATCTCATAAAAAATGCTAAGATATGTGCTTACCATTCCAAAAGCTGTATTGCCCTAAAAATTCCATCTGCAACCGAAAATGCATATAAGTATCTTCAAAAGTAAAATAAAATAATGCATATAATTATAAGTAATTAGAACTTACGTCCCAATGATTTGTAATCATGGTGCTAATAAATTGTTCATTCTCGTAGGCAAATTTTGATGCCATAATAGATAGTAATCCTTTATATTTTGGATCCTTTTCATGAATATTTTTGTCTAAATCAACTCTCGGGTCAAGATATCCTACGACCGTTGAGAACTCCGCAGATGATCTTTCTGGTGTTATCATTTTCCCTACAGTATAATTCAATTTTTTTTTATATAAAAAACGGCATATTTAAGAACAAAGATTCAAATAAAATTAAATAATAAAACTAAAACACTTGATAGATATAAATCTATTTATTTCGAATTGTTAAAAAATTGTGAATAAACAAATGTTAAAATTATCATGAAAAATAATCCATGAAAAGTGATCATGAAAAAAGAAATAGTAGTTAGTGATGAAAAGCCAATTAACCTCTAAGAATGTTGAAGAAGAGCCTAATGATTCCTCCATTACTTGCTATACGGTTGAGCCACAACTCCAACATGTCTCCTACTATTTTCAAGAACGGTTCCAAGGCAACAAGAACCTTTTGTGCAACAACAGAAATCAGAAGAAGCCATCTTTGTCCAAACTCTCTAATTTCAAGTCCTTCTGAGCAATCAATGAATCTTCTATTTGTTATGTTTGATGAACACAAGAGACAACATAGTTCTAAAACACTTGCTTCTTTTGGTTTCAACAAAAGATAATCTTTATACAATTGTGGTTCAGAATCCATAGCTTTAAGAAATTTCAAAGAAAATTAGAAGCAAGAAATGTGAATTTATGATGATAATGATATAGTTAGATAGTGATATATAGAGGTATACGAATCATGAAGCATAAACGTGTGACACAGTATATATATTAATACACGTTTATATATAGAAAATGGAGTTCAGATTTAGAATAATTATTTTATAACGTTGATTAAGGAAGATGCTGCAAAGGTATATTAACGGGAATAATTAATTTATGACTTGTATTTTGGTGTTTTGTTCTTTTAAGTTGATTTTCGTAAAGTTACGCAAGTAGGAGATTAAATAATTAATCAAGAATGGTAATTAGTCATAATTATCTTCTCTAGTTTTAATTTTTCAGTGGGTCTTTTTGGGTAAATATGGTTTATTGACTAGGACTTTCTACCAACCCCATAGAAATTAAAGCAAGGGACTTGGATGGTTATTAATTGTTACACAAAAAGCATGCAAAAAAAAAAAACTAGTCAATTAGTCTAGATTGATGACTTATAATTAATATATAAATTTGATATTATAAAATGACGAAAATTTATAAGGTTTACAAGATATTAAAACCAGTGTTTTTTTATAAGCAAAGAGTGTATTGAAAGGAGTAGTAACTCACACTATATTTACAATTGAGTAAACTATTACAATATATGAATTATTTTAAGTTCTCCAAACGAGTCGTACACCATTCATAGAAACTGCAACAATAAACTTTTTTAACAAAAGATAACTATAACCAAGAAACGAGTTTGATCTTAAACTCGATATCTCCGACATCTCCTTATGTCCTCTTTAAATAACACTTTTTTTTATGCCAAATGCATCAATATGTGATCATCCAAATGAGACTTTTTTGTCCATAATGCCCCTTTTTTGAATTTTTTTTTCCCACAATGTCCAATTCTGATTTTTTTTTTCTAGAATGTCATACTTTTCTTTTTGGTCTCGCCCATTCATTGGACTAGAGGATGATGCGTTGCAGTTGTTGAGTAGATTCGGCCATTGATTGACCGAGCTTATGAAGTAGAATATTTTTTTATTATTTTATTTATTTTAAATATAATTATATAATTAAATAACCTTATTAAAATTATTATTAAATAGTTTTCTAATTAATTCTATATTTAAATAATAAAAATGATTTTTTTAAAATAATAATAATATTTTTGTAAAATACTAATAATAGTTTTCTATTTTTTTTAAATATTAATAATAAAAATGATTTTTTTTTAAATATTAATAATAAATGATTTTTTTTTAAATATTAATAATAGAAATAATTTTTTTAAAAATACTTATAATACAACTATAAATATTATAAGAGACATATAATGAATTGTAATGATTAATAATTCTTTTATTGATATAATGGAAGAAATACATTTTATTTATAGTGACCGCCTGTTCCACATCTTATGCCAACTTTTTTGCGTTTTCCCTTGCCCAAGTCTTCTTGTCTTTGTCTTGCGGGAGACGGAGATGAGTCGGAAGACAGATCTTCATGTAGATCTTGTTATTGATCTTGTTGTTGACTTTGATGTTGTTGTGATGTGTTTGGAGGCATATCCATACCGTCGAGTTCTTGAATGCGAAAAGAAGGCGTATTCATTAGATGGTCATCGGTGAGTTCAAAGTTGGGTAATGAATGTGTGAGTTGTGCGTAGGTGCTGAGTTGGGTGTGTTGGATAGGAGGATAGTAGACATCATCAGGGTTGTATGTAGGAGTGGGTTGTGCGAATGTGGTGTTAAATGTTTGGGGTTGAGAATGAGGGTTTGAGTATTCAAAGTTGGGTTGAGGAATTGTAGTGTATTGTATGAGTGGGCGTAGGTTGGTTTGTTGTTGATATTGTTGGTTGTAAAAGTAGTTTGTTTGAGGGAATGGAATTTGGAGATTATGGTGTTGGGTTGAGGTGGAATAAATGGTATGTTGTTGGGTGGTCTGGGTGTGTTGGTAAGTTTGTTGAGCTGATGATGATGGTTGTGCCCCAAATGGGGATGTGTATGTGGGGGGAATGTCTTGATATGAGGGTGATGTTGTTTGTTGGATTGAAGAAGCTACACGTTGACGGGGATCAGTCAAAAATTGTGTTGGAGCAACATGCATAAAAGGAATTGATAAAAACCAATTCATGTATTCTCTACCCGGCTTAGACTCACCAATTACCGTGTTACCTTGTAATACCAAATGCCTTCTCCTTTTCCATTCTTTTAGCTCTTCTTTGTTTAAATCTTGCCAATGTTTGTCCCAAGCTTGGACCATAGTCATATTATGGTGTTCACTTAGACATCTTGGCTGAGACGGTATTTGTTGTTCAAATCCAAATTGTAGTTTGACCCGATCCGTCTGATGCATCTCAACGGTAAAGAAACATACTATATATGTCGTTGCACTCCAAACTCGACTGTCACTATAATCAGGCACTTAATATTGTATGTACGACCTCCATATAAACTGTTAAAAGAAACATAACTATTAGAATGTATACAAGAAATTTAGATAAGTTGAATATTATAATTAATCATTCTTACATCGTTTTCTTCCATGTGTTCGATTGCAACACGGTACCCCCGTAGATGACGATGAGGATTATTTCCGTAATGCATACCTCGTTTGCATCATCTTGCATATTAAAAAAATACCTTAAAGCGACGTATAATTAATTTTGAGAAATATAAATTACATTTCAATGAAAATCAGTACCTTAATGCATAAGGATGTGATGGAACCTCGTTACTAACTGGGGCTAACAAGGGTATGCGTGTGAATGCCCATACACTTAGTAATACGACACAACCTCCTATGCTCTTGACTCCTTTATGGGTTTCCTTACACATATGTCTATATAGTGTCGCCAGACAAGCAGAACCCCAACTGTATGTGTTACATTTTTCTAGGTCTCCTACTAAAGGTAACCAAGAAGAATGCAATAAATTGTGACTCTTATCTGGCATTAAAAAAGTAGCAATTAATAGTAAGATATAAACTTTTGAATGAAGAATATTTTCCGCCTCCGTCGGGTTAAGGTTATTTTTTAGTTGTGTTAATATGGCTTCTAACCAAACAATTTTGACAGAAGCCCCATTTTTATCTGAAGCTGTTGGTTCGACGCCCAAATTCTCCATGTAAACATCATTGGTTACATTTGTTGGGCCATTAACAACTTTACCATTAATTCGGAGACCGAGTAACATACTCACATCCTCTAGTGTGATAGTACATTCACCCGTTGGTAAATGAAATGTATGTGTCTCGGGTCTCCATCTCTCTAACAATGCAACAATTAGTTTAGAATCTACTTTTAAACTTGCTATCTTGGCTACATTTGCAAAACCAGCTAGTTCCAAATACGGTATTATAACCACACTTGGTTGAATGTATGCATGTGAATGGACCCGGAACCTACTGTCTTCCTGAATTTCAAATAAAAACGGTAATAAATATTTGATGTGATATTTACATATTGAATTTGTGAAATAGATTTGAAAGAGACTTACATATTCGGCAATGTTCGCTGCCGTCCCACAGTGTGATTCACCCATCCACAATAAAGACATTTTGGAATAGAAGAGAGTGAATATTTGAAGAGAGTAAATATTTGAAGAGAGTAAATATTTGTGAAATAGAAATTGAAGGAAGATTATGAGAAAGAATTGTAGAGGAAAGGTTAATTCATAGTGGTGAAAAAATATTAAATATATAGGTGAAAATTGTATAAGTTGATTGGACTAGTTAGGGAATGCATGCAAAAAATTTATGTGTTGAATTTGCAAGGAATCCCTGCAAGAACGACTCCCTTTCTGATTGGAAATTTCACTGCAAAATTGCATGCGTGCAAACTCGCCCCTTTGATGGCCGAGCTAAGCCTTGTAACGTGTTGCCTCGTCCAATGGAATGACGAGCTAAGCCATGTAACGTGTTACCTCGTCCAATGAATGGGCGAGCTTATTCTTCTAGGGTTTTGACTCATCCAATGAATGGGCGAGCTTAGTCATCTAGGGTTTTCACGTTTTCTTTCTCTTCCAATTGAAGGACGAGCTACATGTGACATTTCTTTAGGGTTTGGTTTACTAGGAATTTGTTTTGTTGACTATAAATTACATTCATATCTTCATTCATTCCCATCAAACCAAATCTCCTACATTAATATCTTTATTTATTGTCATCAAACCAAATCTTCTACATTCATATCTCATACATTCATGGCTCAAAGAAATTTAATTACGTCTATCCATTCCAACGGGTCCCTTTTCACAGATGTAAATGAGGGATTCTCATTTTGCAATACAAATTTGCATTTGTTCAAAATCCACATCAACTCCGACTTCCATCATCTAAAAGATCGTATTGAAAAAAAGTTACAAAGTTGTATTGAAGACATCATTTATCGCCATCCATTAATTAATGGAGACGATAATACCGTCTTTTACATAATAACACCCATTGAGACTGACGAAGATGTCAAGTCGATGTTTCAATGTCATATAACATTTTCTCAATTACTCACCATTGAGATATATGTTCGTCTAGTCGAAAATCTTGAAGAACAACAGACTCAAAATGAAAATCTCAATTATCCAACACAATCTATACAGTCACACCAGTACGAAATGAGTCAAGCCATTGACGAAGAACTAACTCAAAATAATGAACCTTTCATACCAAATGAAAAGGCAGGCGAGAATAGTGAGGATGATCAAGAAAAGGCTCGATTTGAAGATCTATTTGGTGTTAGCGATGACAATGGAAATGAAGACATATTCGACACACCGACCGTTGCACTAAGAGCTCAACCAATTAGTTTGTACAACCCACCTGTTCACATGCAAAATATAAGTTTGGATGATGCTGAACCAATCTCCATTTTCGGAAGTTTCATACCAACTCACAATGCTGACGAAATAGAGGAGGACATCGAGTATGAAAATAAGGAAGAGTGTGTTCTGGCGTTGCAACAATGGCATATAAAACGTAGTCTAGATTTTTCTGTGACTAAATCTGATAATGTACGTTATGTCATCAAATGTAGAAATTCAACATGCAATTTCAAATGCAAGGTTTCTTTGCGTAAGGGCAACTCAAGGTGGAGAGTTGGTAAGTCTGGTGGGCCTCATACGTGCACAACCACTTCTATGTCACAAGACCATACAAAACTCAATTCAGAAATGATTAGTAAGAGCATAATGGAGCTTGTAAATCGGGACGCTTCTCTTGAGGTGAAGGTGATCATCTCTCATGTTGCTGAAAAATACAGATATATCATATCCTACAAAAAGGCATGGATTGCAAAGTGTAAGGCAATTAAGTCGCTGTATGGAAATTGGGAGACATCTTACAACGATCTGCCGTAGTGGATACTGGTAATGAAAACATATCTACCAGGTACCATTATAGAATTGCAATCTTTACCTGTGATTTCAAATGATGGTTCACACTTAGGTGACCAAAGGATATTTTATCGTCTTTTTTGGGCGTTTCGACCATGTATACGTGGTTTCGCGTATTGTAAACCTATTGTACAGGTTGATGGAACATGGTTGTATGGAAAGTACAGAGGGACTCTATTGATGGTTGTGGCACAGGATGGGAACGGGAACATTTTGCCGATAGCGTTCGCATTGGTTGAAAGTGAGACAAAGGATGCTTGATGTTTCTTTCTTAAGAATTTAAGAATACACGTTACTCCCCAAGCAAATATGTGCCTAATATCAGACAGGAATGAATCTATAAAGAGTGAATATAACAATCCGGAAAATGGATGGCAGTATCCTCCGTCATCATACGTCTATTGCATTAGACACATTATGCAAAACTTCATGCGCGAGATTAAAGACAAGGATCTGCGTAAAATAGTTGTTAACATGGGTTATACGTTGACAGAGGCGAAATTTAACTACTATCGGGGGGAAAATCCGAAGAACAAACAAATACGCTTTATCATGGATAGACAACATCCCTCGGGAGAAGTGGGTAAGGGCATTTGACGGAGGGCAACGCTGGGGTCACATGACAACTAGTCTGGCAGAAGCAATGAACTCGGTGCTCAAAGAAACCCGAAACCTTCCAATCACTGCATTGGTCAAATCTACGTACTATCGATTATGATCACTATTTGGTAAAAAAGGCCATCAATGGACAAAAATGTTAGCCTCTGGGCAGGTTTTCACTGATAATTGCAACAAGGGGATGGCTGAGGAAGTCATGAAAGATAACACGCATAACGTCATGCAGTTTGATCGCGAGAGATTCTATTTCATGGTCCAAGAGAAGATTAATCATGATGAAGGTCGACCAACCGGTACATTCAGCATTGATCTGAGGAAACAACACTGCGATTATGGGAAATTTTAGGCATTTCACTTACCTTGCTCCCATGTAATCGCAGCATGTTCGAGCATACGCCAGGACTACTCCATTTACATTCCAGACGTCTTCAAAATTCTTAACGTCTTCAAGGTCTATAAGGAGAGCTTCCTAGGACTTCCCCATGAGGAGAATTGGCCATAATATGAAGGATTTACTCTTTGCCACGACGACTCTATGAGAAGGAGGAAGAAAGGGCCCCCAAAGAGCACCAGGATTAGAACCGAGATGGACGGCGTTGAGAAGGAAAAGAGAAGGTGTGGAATTTGCCATGAAATAAGACACATGCATAGGAAATGTCCTAATGTTGCAGGACCATTCAGATGATTATGTTGTTTTTTTAATTATCTGTCCAGATGATTATGTTGTTTTTTTAATTATTAATTACTATGCATGTACTATATATAAACCATTGTGTATTTCTAATGTCTTTTGGAAACAAACATTATGAAATACATTTGATAATCAAAGGTTTCTGGTTACAAAGTACGATCACATCAACTAAAATTCTTAGAGGTAATTAAAAAACTAATCAACAACAACAACCAACACAAGTGGACCTTCAACTCCTCTATTAACTTCACCACTATGTGCCGAAAACATACACTGAACATCTTCATCATTTTCTATACGATCCAGGTAATACATGTACGTACCATCGGGGCTTGCATCAGTCAACGTTATGTATGGACAACGATACTCTACTTTCCTCACCTTTATACGGCGCCCGCCCAACTGTCGGAAGCCAGTGTGGATGGCTGAAATCAGTGTTCTGAAATTCCATTGCGGATCGAGGCAAACACTGATTTTTTCCCATGTCCATAAAATACAAGACCCCAAACATACATTTTTACCAAAATAAAGGATTTTGTGCTCTGAGTTAATTTTCTACAAGTCCTTCTATTTATAGAAAATTAATACTTGAATACTCGGCCAATCATTGGCCGAGACAGTACAAACACAAAGCAATTGCTCGGTCATTGAAAGTCTTTGATAGCAACATATTATTCAAACAAATATTAATTCATTATCTTTAAAAAAATATTAATTAATTATCTTTTTTTAAAAAAATAAACAAAATGACAACAGTATAGACTCGGCCATCCAATGGCCGAGTTCAAGCATTGGTATTTTATGACGTGTCCACTCGTTCTTTGATTGGACGCGTTCATGCAGTAAAACGCACACTTTCAGCCTCTCGTCCAATGAATGGGCGAGACCAAAAAGAAAAGTGGGGCATTCTGGGATTTTTTTCCCAGAATGGGGCATTGTGAGATTTTTTTTTCCAGAATTGGGGCACTGTGGGCAAAAAGTCTCCAAATGAACCCTTCACAATTTTTTCTTTCTATTTTACCTTTGAGCAAATCTACAAATTTTAGAAAATACTCATAGCTGCAATCTGTCTCAAAACCTTTGACTCCAATCTATTACTAAACATTCCTCCATACTTGCTTTGTTGGAGAGCAATGCTACATCATGGTCTATGCTCTCTTCCTCCTTGAAGCAGAAGACACAAACTATATCATGAGGATCCTGAAGTATTCCTCTTCTGTGTAACTTCATTTTTTGTTTGTAACCTGTTTTTCATAAATCTCCAACAAAATATTTTAACTTTCGAATGTACCTTAGATTTTCACAGCTTTTTCCACTATTAAGGAAAAAAACATGTAATAAAGAGTGTCATGAAAAGCTGTCACTTTACCCTCGATTTTAGAAGAACCGAGGGGATAGTTTAAATTGTCATTAGTTCGATCCCTAACAATATCTTTTTTATATTTTCAAAACTAGCACCATATACCTCTCGATTTATTAACAAAAATAGATGTGAAAAATATATTCTTTTTTTTAAATACTTATTACATTATTTACACAAAATACTAATAAATTAATTTATTTACAAACTATATTGTTTACACAAAATATTATATTGTTTACACAGAATATTAAAGCAAAAATATTAAATCCGGTTCATCGTCATTGTTGTCGGTGAAGAACAAATGTTGGACATTTTGAAGAAGAGCAAATGTTAGGATCCTCTTTTCATTAATCTTGAGGAATGTCAAATGTATGATATAAAACAAAAAAAGTTAGATAAATAAAATAAATAGTCAGTTATATGATAATTTAAGAACACAAACCTTAAACCCAAATAATTTTTTACTATTACAATCCATCACATAAATCTTTTTTCAAATAAAATAAACGTTTTTTTAAGTTTCAAAGTTTTCATGTCAAATGTTTCATTATGAAATTTTAATATTCAAAATGCTTTTATAATAAGGGTTTTAGGTTTCACGCAGATCACTAATGACAGTGTGTTGAGCATTAATACTCATTTAATATGGACAATAAATATTTGTTTAAAGACGGTGAAGTAACTTGAATAAACACATTTATATTTTACCTTGATTATTATTTAAAGATGAGGTAAAAAATATTTTTCTTTAGATAAAAAATACAATAAAATATGTTCTATCTCAAACGCCAAATACCTTTCGTTTTCTATAAAAAATCGAGGGAAAACAATTTTTTTTTTAAAATTACATTCTTTATATAGAATATTAAAATAAATTGTTTAAACAAATCCAAATTTTGATAATGAATTTTTGGAGAACAACATATCTTTTCAAATTTCTGATAACTTTTTTGTTCCAATAAAGAGAATTTTTTTTCTGTACTGCAATCCATCACAGAGAGGTTTCATTATCTTGAGCAAATGTTTTCATGGAAAATGTTTTCACATGAAAGAGAACAGAATGATTGTGTTTAAGAATAAATTTCTCAATGTTGTCAACCGATGAAAACAATAAATTTCTCAATATTTTCTTTGATTGAAAACATAAAAAAGTTATTTCAAAAATACAACAACAACATCAACACCATTATGTTGAGATGGATTACAAGAGCAGAAACAATATTTTGTTTAAGATAGAAGAACATTGCATATTTTTTTCTTTCTATTTTGCAATTCATTCCAAAGAATGATGTGTACAAGTTTGGAGTGGATACATATAAGTTAAGTTTAGGGTAAAATTTGATTAATGAGTATTTTTATAGTAAAATATGATAATCTAATCCCTCGATTATTAAATATAATCGAAGGAATAGATCATTAATTTTAAAAAATAAAAGAAAAAGAAAAATATCACTTTTAAAGAAATAAAAACGTAAACTGATATTGTTGAGATTCAAAGCATGTCTCGAATTATTTTTTTCTCAGTAATATTTAGAAATTGAGAAAATGTGTGGTATTTATTAAATAAAATAAAACATGGTTCGCCTTAATATTTTACCTCGACTTTTGGTTAGATTATATTTTACCTTGATTATTACTTAAAGATGAAGTAAAATATATTTTTCTTTAGATAAAAAATACAATAAAACATGTTCCATCCCTAGCGCCAAATACCTCTCGATTTCTATAAAAAAATCGAGGAAAAACCATTTTTTTAAAATTACATTGTTTACATAGAATATTAAAATAAATTGTTTAAACAAATCCAGATTTTGATAATAAATTTTTGGAGAACATATCTTTTCAAATTTTTGATAACTTATCTGTTCCAACCAAGAGAATTTTTTTTCTGTACTTGCAATCCATCCCAAAGAGGTTTCATTATCATGAGCAAATGTTTTCATGGCAAATGCTTTCACATGAAAGAGAACAAAATAATTGTGTTTAAAAATAAATTTCTCAATGTTGTCAACCGATGAAAACAATAAATTTCTCAATATTTTCTTTGATCGAAAACATAAGAAAGTTATTTCAAAAATACAACAACATAACCACAATTATGTTGGGATGGATTGCAAGAGTAGAAACAATATTTTGTTTAAGATACAAAAAATATTGTATATTTTTTTAGTTGTTCCTCAGAGATATTAGAAACATTCAGATAGAACTAGCACGGTTAAAGTATGATTTGAAAATTCAACTTTTATAATTTACTTATATAGCTGTAGATTACCCTCTAAAATTGATAGAGGCTCGTGGCATCGTTATAGTTTGCACTTAATTCGTTTAGTACATGCTTTGGGTTTTTGTAAAGATACGGTGAAAAACATATGCTTACTTTTATGTTGGGTTTCTAGAACAACCTTAGATTGGGAGCAAAACTAAAAAACTTAAAAGGCCAAAGATTAGAGATGATACAATGGAGTATATCTTGAAACAAATATATAAAATTAGGGTCAAATTTTAGATTATCAACTCTTGCCATATTGATGCATCATATTCATAGTTCATGACTTGCTCTAGTATATCTTGAACCTAATATAAAATTAGGTCAAATTTTAAATCAACTCTTACCATATTGATGCATTGTATTCGTAGTTAATGACTTGCTCTTTCTTGTGAATTGAAACATCTGATGTAATTGTTTATTGAACTATTAATGCAGTTTCTATCGATGTCAGTTTGATTCTGCAACCGGTGGGGAGATGACAAAACTTGAATATTACAATTCTCAATTTTGGATCTAAACTCTTTTCCTAATTCATCATCTTCTCTAAAATCTTCTTCATCAAACCCATTGAAAATCACATGAACTCTTCTACTTGGAATTTGGTAAACATCTCTTATCATAAGGAAATTGTTCGAAGATTAAGTCGAAGTTGCTACATATTAGTTACAATTTTAGCTACCAATTAGCTATAAATTTTCTTGGAGTCATGAATAATATTGACTTTCTTGGCATGTCATGTCAGCATCTTGCCACGCTGGCACTACCATGTGTATGCTCCGTCACAAAAAACTTTCACGTGGCAATGTCAGATCAGTTCCTGTTAACGACCGTTAGCAGAAGAGACCAAAAGTGTGGATGAAAAATATTAGGAGGACCATTCTTTGAAGAAAACTTTTAGAGGGACTAAAAGTAAAATTGATCATATTTAAAAGGATAAAAAACTTATTTAACCTAATTTGAATGTGAAGTATAAATATGAGAGAAATGAAAGTTTAAAAGAGAAAATAAATAAATAATAATAATAATATGAAGAAAAAATAACGAGAAAAAAAGAGAGAAGAGAAATAGAAAGAAAAAAATAAAAAATAAAAAAAGTAAGAAAGACACCAGAAATAAAAAATAGAAAAGATAATATTGAAATAAAATAAAAAATATTAAGTTGACAAAATTTGAAAAATCCTCATGTAAAAAAAAGTTAGATCCCTCCCTTCATTATATTCTATTATTTTGATCCCTCATTAAACCCAATCATTAAAATATATTACATGACATTTTGACATTTTACAATTAAAATTATTTTAACGTGGATTTATATTAATAATTAGTTCTAATCTTGCATATTAATGTAATTTTAATTTCTAAGAGATACCAAACCTATGTCTAAAACCTAATTTTTCAGAATATCCTCTTTCTTTTTCATTTTTGACCCAACAACTAGAGATGGAAAACAAGCGTACCGCTCCACAAAAACTTGCAAAAAAATAGGAAAGGACGAGACATACATAGTTAAGGGTGAAAGCCTAAAACCTTATCTCACCCTTAAAAAAAATGACGGTGAGCGGGAATGACCCGTATAAACTACATTTCAAAAGCCTAAAAATAAAAATAAAATATATTAATGTCTGCGCCTGCAAAAGTCCACAAAAAAATGAGGCGATGCATACACATTAAATGATGTAAGTCTAAAATCCTGGCATGCCCCATAAAAAGTGCGGGTAAATCAGGCTTCTCGGAGGGTCTGATACGTTTTGCCATCCCTACATGTAACTCAAACCAATCCCCTTTGAATCTTCATCCACAGAGCATTTCGTCTAAGGTTGAAGGCTAATTCGTCATTTAGCTCCCCCTCATCTATGGTGACATTTGCTTTTCATTGGTTTCAAAAAGGTGCATGCTTTATACATTTCTTACTTTCTAGCAGTCTCAAAGTCATGTCCATGTTAGTATGTACGATTTAATAAGCCAATTATTTAATGTAATGGGTATGTCAAAATTAGGTTTTCACCATGAGGGGTAATTTTACAATGTTTTGAGATTAGCTTTATTAAACTGTGTAAGTTAAGTGGTTTAACCCTTGTATATTTGTTTAATTGCATACATGGGCCTTTTCAACATCATATTTTATCACGTGGATAACTTTGTGCATTATAAGTTCATATTTTACATGAGAGGGAATGAAACGATAGTAGAAGGTCAAGATCTTGATAGGTGGAGTTATTTCGAGGTTGTTAGCTTAGTTAGAGATAGAGGTTATAAATGATTTAAATTATCGAGAGAAATTTCAGGATTTAATGAAGGATATCTCCACTTCATTGATGACTTATAAGCTGAAGAAATTGTCAAAGACAGTCTTGATAATAACGTTGATGGTCATATATGGGTTGAAAATGATGTTTATTACATGTTAATATATGGTTTGGAGCCTATTGTTTATCATGTTAGTGAAGGAAGTGATTATGGTAGTAGTGATGATGATATATATGCATTAGGTTTGATGACAATAAAGAAGAAAAAAGGCTGAAACAAATGATAGATTTATGAAAGTTGTAGTGGACAGACCAGTCCATGTATTATGGTTGAGGTAAATGGCAACTCACAAATATTCAAGACATTAGGTACTAAAAATGAAAATAAGACAAAATCCCTATCCAAGCTCAATATATTTGTTCCTGTAAAGTGTTTAGGTTCTAGTTCAAAAAGGAATCCAACTAATCTTGGAAGAGAAGAGGCTGACTATGCTAGTAGAAAATTTGGAAGCTCATACCTAGATGATAGTGACAGCTAAAAGCTTCCCAAGTATGAGAAGTTTAGTGGATAATTGTCGAACAAAGACTTCCAATTTAAGTTAGATATGGAATTTAATTCATTAAGTGAATTCAAAGATGTCATTAGGGATTTGTCAGTTATGAATGGGAGAGAGATAATATTTTTAAAAAATGAAAGCTTTAGGGTTATGGTAGAGTGTAAGGGTAAATGTGATTTTTAGAATTGTGTAGTAAAGTAGGTGAATGAAACACGTACCAATTAAAGACATGGGTGGGGACACATGTGTTATAGACTTTTAAACAAACAAAATTCTAATGCCAATTGGGTATCCAAGCTAGTGGTAGAAAAAAGGAAGTAAATGATGAAGGTTAAAGTGTCTCAGATAATGTATGAGCTGAGGATGAACTAATTTGTGGGCATCACCAAAGGAAAGTCATGGAGATCTAAGACCATGGCCGATGAAATTATAGAAGGATAAGAAGAATAGGGAAAAAAGGAAGCGACAATGACGAAGAATTTTCAGTTTCGGTCTCAATTAAATGTGTAAAATAGTTTCTCCGTTCTCAAATTTTAGTATGTTATTTCTATCAATTAACTAAATAAACTTTTGTATTCATTACATTTTTCCAGTCTTCTTTTACCTTGTTTGAAATATGGTATCCTCGATTCGATTAATGATGTTGTTTTGGCCGTATCTTCTTCACGTTACTCAGATTTCCGCGAAATCAATGCCAAAACAATCGAGTGAGTGTAAGTGATATTTTAATCGAGTTTAAATTATGTTTTAGGGAAATTTTATTTTACTTAATTTCCAAATTGATATTTTTAGTGTATTTTAATATTGTATTTTTAAATATTTATTCATAAATGGCCAAAAACAGAATGATTTGAGGATGAGGAGTCAAGAGAGCAATTTTTTTGCATGTGAACTCAAATCAATGTTGATGATTTTAGTATCATCAATGTATTTTAGTAGTAATGTAATTTACTACAGGCCGATGCAATTATGCGTTAAAGCTTGGAAACGAGTTAGGGGTAGTGCAGAGTGCACGCTCGTCGAGCCAACGTATAATTGAATGCGAATAATTGAAACGGGGTTCCAAGGGGCGAAGCCCCTGGCTACGGAATTTTCTTTTGAACAGTTGAATCCTTTCCCAACCGACGTAACCGTTTCTGAACAGTTGCGTCTTTTCGGTTTCTGTTATTGATCTCCTATATAAGGAGTCATTTGGCCTCAGTTTAAAAGAGACAACGAAACCAAACTTTCTCTCTACATTACTGAACATTTCTCTTTGCCAAAAACAAATTGTTCTTCAAGAATTATCCCCACAAAGATTTCGTGAACCCAGGCAAGAATAGGGTCGAAATACTTTGTTCGGAAAGTGTACGAACACGATTCTTCGAAGTTATCCAGGATTATCATACCCGAATCTCTAACAAACGAACAAAGTAATTTCTGATAATCATGGCTGGAGGAAGCACCGTCAAGGAGATGACTACAAACTTCGGAAAATTGGACAAGTTTCAAGGACAAGACTTCAGGCGTTGGCAGAAGAAGATGCATTTCATGTTGACAACGTTGAAGGTGGTGCACGTCCTGTCTACACCGATTCTAGAACTTCTGGAGGAAGACACGGTTGAAAATCTGAGACGCAGATCAAAATGGGAGAACGACGACTACATATGCAGAGGGCACATTCTTAACGGTATGTCTGATCCCTTATTTGATATTTATCAAAACATAGAATCTGCAAAGGAATTGTGGGATTGTCTCGAATCCAAGTACATGGCAGAGGACTCATCCAGTAAAAAGTTCCTGGTAACCGATTTCAACAATTATAAAATGGTTGAATCGACGTCTGACATGGAACAATTCAATGAACTCCTCCGAATCCTTGGACAGTTCACACAACACGGATTGAAGATGGATGAAACAATATCTGTCTCAAGCATCATAGACAAGTTGCCTCCTTCGTGGAAGGATTTCAAACACAATCTGAAGCATGGAAAAGACGAACTGTCTTTGATCCAACTTGGAAGTCACTTGCGCATAGAAGAATCTCTAAGAGCGCAGGAGGATGACAAAGGAAAAGGCAAAGAAATTGCTGGACCCTCGGTTAATATGGTCGAAGAGGGTGGTAAGAACGGTAACAACAAAAACAAAGGAAAGAAGCGTGCTTTCAAGAACAATAAGGGCAGTTTCGGTGCTAACAAGAAACCGAAACTAGAATGCTGGAAGTATGGCGAAACATGCCTCTTCAAGAAGGATTCCCGTTCCGGCAAAAAGCATGATAACGCGAATGCAAGTGGTTCAGGAAAGGGGTCTAAGGACCAATCCGAAAACCAAGGTCAGAAATCAATTCGTGATTTGAATAGTTTGATTAAACATTCGGTTTCACTAAATTCTGAAGCATTCTATGTGCAGGATGATGCTATCGCGTGGTGGATTGATTCTGGCGCTACAACACATGTTTGCAAGGATCGTTTCTGGTTCAAGACTCTTGTTCCAGTGGAAGATGGTTCTGTCCTCTACATGGGAGATGATCACTTCGCTCCCGTTGAAGGCAAAGGAAACGTGGTGCTAGAATTCAGTTCTGGAAAGACTATTACTTTGTTTAATGTTTTGTATGTTCCTAAACTACGTAAGAATTTAATTTCTGGTCCTGTATTAAATAAGCTTGGATACAAGCAAGTGTGTGAATCCGATAAATATGTTTTATCGAAGTCTGGTGTGTTTGTAGGATTTGGATATTATAATAATGGTATGTTTATGATGAATTTGAATGGAGTTCCTAATGATTCTGGTTCTGTATTTATGTCCTCTTCGAATGTTATCAATTCATCGTTATGGCATGCTCGTCTAGGACACGTACATTATAAAAGAATGCATGAAATGTCTAAAGATGATTTAATTCCTGTTTTTGATAAAAATGTAGAAAATTGTAAAACTTGCATGTTAACAAAGATCACTAGGCAACCTTTTAAAAGTATAACAAGGAAATCTGTCATTCTTGAGTTGATACATAGTGATTTATGTGATTTGCATGCTACTCCATCATTAGGACATAAAAAATATTTTGTCACTTTCATAGATGATGCATCTAGATTCTGCTATGTTTACTTGCTGCACGCTAAGGACGAATCCTTAGATAAATTCAAAATTTATAAAACTGAAGTTGAAGTGCAACAGAATGTGTTGATTAAAACATTACGTACAGATAGAGGTGGTGAATATTATGATCATGTATTTTTCCAATCCATAGGAATCATTCATGAGACTACGACACCTTATACACCTCAACAAAATGGTGTGGCTGAAAGGAAAAATAGAGTGCTTAAGGAAATGGTGAATGCCATGTTATCTTACTCTGGTTTGAGTGAAGGGTTTTGGGGAGAAGCTATGTTAACGGCTTGCTATTTGTTAAATAGGGTTCCTAATAAAAGGAACAAGACTACCCCATATGAACTTTGGTATAAGAAACGACCCAACTTAACATTTCTACGTGTTTGGGGTTGTAGGGCCGTGGTTAGACTCCCGGACCCAAAAAGGAAAACTTTGGGTGAAAAGGGTGTAGCTTGCATCTTTGTTGGATATGTTGATCACTCCAAGGCCTATAGGTTTTATGTTATAGAACCTAATGACTCGATTTCTATTAACATAATTATAGAATCGAGAGATGCCATATTTGATGAGAATTGTTTCTCTTCTATACCTAGACCAAAGGACTCTATACCTAATTCAGATGAATCTCTAAGGGATGATCATTCAAATGATGTGCCAAGTGAGACACTTGAACCCTGTAGGAGCAAAAGAGCTAGAAAATCTAGATCTTATGGATCTGATTTTCAACTATATTTAGTTGAGGGATCAAAGGATCAGATTGACACTCAATACTATTATTGCTATAGTATAGAGGAGGATCCAAGAACGTATGATGAAGCTGTGAAATCTCGAGATTCTGCTTTTTGGAAAGAAGCAATTGACGAAGAGATTGGTTCTATCATGGAAAATAATACTTGGGTATTATCTGATTTACCACCAGGTTGCAAACCATTGGGTTGCAAATGGATCTTCAAAAAGAAGATGAAAGTCGATGGTACAATTGACAAGTTTAAAGCTAGATTAGTTATCCAAGGCTTCAGACAAAAAGAAGGGATTGATTATTTCGATGCCTATGCTCCTGTTGCCCGTATCACTACTATTAGATTGTTGATTGCCTTGGCGGCTATTCATAATCTAGTGATTCATCAAATGGATGTCAAAACAGCATTTCTGAATGGTGATTTGGAGGAAGAAGTGTATATGAAGCAACCTGAAGGATTTGTAATGCCTGGTAATGAGCATAAAGTGTGTAAGCTAGTTAAGTCGTTGTATGGGCTGAAACAAGCTCCGAAGCAGTGGCATCAAAAGTTTGATGAGGTTGTTTTGTCTAATGGTTTCATTCTAAACCAAGCTGACAAATGTGTATATAGCAAATTTGATACTTCCGGTAAAGGAGTTTTCATTTGTTTATATGTTGATGACATGTTGATCTTTGGCACCGACCAAAATCAAGTTGATAAAACGAAGAATTTCTTGTCATCAAAGTTCTCCATGAAGGATATGGGAGAAGCAGACGTTATTCTTGGTATTAAGATTAAACGGGAGAATATGGGGATTGTAATTACGCAATCTCATTACATTGAGAAAATACTCAAGAAGTTCAATTATGAAAGTTGTTCTCTAGTAAGTACTCCCATGGATCCGGGAGAAAAGCTTATGCCAAATACAGGTAAACCTGTGGATCAACTCGAATATTCAAAAGCTATAGGCTCTTTGATGTATGCTATGATTAGCACTAGACCGGATATTGCTTATGCGGTTGGAAAGTTGAGCAGATTTACTAGTAATCCTAGTAGACATCATTGGCATGCGATAACTAGGGTACTCAAGTACTTGAAGGGTACAATGAATTATGGATTGTCATATATGGTATTTCCTTCGGTGTTAGAGGGTTATTCGGATGCTAGTTGGATAAATAATGCTGAAGATTCATCCTCTACAAGTGGATGGGTGTTCTTGCTTGGGGGAGGTGCCATCTCATGGGCTTCCAAGAAGCAAACATGGATAACTGGTTCCACAATGGAATCTGAGTTTGTAGCATTAGCTGCTGCTGGTAAAGAAGCGGAATGGCTAAGGAATTTGGTATATGAGATTCCGATATGGCCTAAACCGATATCACCAATTTCTATCCGTTGTGATAGTACTGCCACATTGGCTAAAGCTTATTGTCAAATATACAATGGAAAGTCTAGACATTTGGGTGTTAGACATAGTATGATTAGGGAATTAATCATGAATGGGGTGATATCTATTGAGTTTGTTCGGTCGCAACAAAACTTAGCTGACCACTTGACGAAGGGGTTAGCTAGAGACTTAGTGAAGAAGTCGGTAATTGGGATGGGATTAAAGTCCATTTAAATCTATTAGCTATGGTATACCCAATTCCCTTCTAATACAACATTAGAAGCAGTATTCAATGTGGAAAGATCATAGTTAGAGATTGGAGCAATTGTGTTTATCTTCCCAAGGTATGTGCTCAGACCTGCAAGTGATGGCTAGGTTGAATTATATCTTCTTAATGGTTCTTTTGGAAAATTGCAAATGCAGGTGCAAGATTAAAAGAATCACCTATGTGAGCATGAAGTTTTGCCGCTTCAAGAAGCTTGGACTTGGCTTCCTATATGCTTATTAATGGATAAGGACACATGGCTTGTAAAGTGTCAAGTATGAATAGTAGAGTATTGTAAGAAACATATGTGTACTATATCTTCAGACACTCAAATGGATTGACGGGTTCAATCGCTATGACACCCCGATTTTCGAGTATTTGGAATGTGTATTTGTACTAAGATGAAAATTCAATCGCAAGACATTTTCATTTATGCATTTGTTTGATCGTTATACCTGTGTGTTATACCCTTGTATATATTATTGTATATACTGAGTAACACTAAAATGGGGGGGATTTGTTGGTGATTTTAGTATCATCAATGTATTTTAGTAGTAATGTGATTTACTACAGGCCGATGCAATTATGCGTTAAAGCTTGGAAACGAGTTAGGGGTAGTGCGGAGTGCACGCTCGTCGAGCCAACGTATAATTGAATGCGAATAATTGAAACGGGGTTCCAAGGGGCGAAGCCCCTGGCTACGAAATTTTCTTTTGAACAGTTGAATCCTTTCCCAACCGACGTAACCGTTTCTAAACAGTTGCGTCTTTTCGGTTTCTGTTATTGATCTCCTATATAAGGAGTCATTTGGCCTCAGTTTAAAAGAGACAACGAAACCAAACTTTCTCTCTACATTACTGAACATTTCTCTTTGCCAGAAACAAATTGTTCTTCAAGAATTATCCCCACAAAGATTTCGTGAACCCATGCAAGAATAGGGTCGAAATACTTTGTTCGGAAAGTGTACGAACACGATTCTTCGAAGTTATCCAGGATTATCATACCCGAATCTCTAACAAATGAACAAAGTAATTTCTGATAATCATGGCTGGAGGAAGCACCGTCAAGGAGATGACTACAAACTTCGGAAAATTGGACAAGTTTCAAGGACAAGACTTCAGGCGTTGGCAGAAGAAGATGCATTTCATGTTGACAACGTTGAAGGTGGTGCACGTTTTGTCTACACCGATTCTAGAACTTCTGGAGGAAGACACGGTTGAAAATCTGAGACGCAGATCAAAATGGGAGAACGACGACTACATATGCAGAGGGCACATTCTTAACGGTATGTCTGATCCCTTATTTGATATTTATCAAAACATAGAATCTGCAAAGGAATTGTGGGATTGTCTCGAATCCAAGTACATGGCAGAGGACTCATCCAGTAAAAAGTTCCTGGTAACCGATTTCAACAATTACAAAATGGTTGAATTGAGGTCTGTCATGGAACAATTCAATGAACTCCTCTGAATCCTTGGACAGTTCACACAACACGGATTGAAGATGGATGAAACAATATCTGTCTCAAGCATCATAGACAAGTTGCCTCCTTCGTGGAAGGATTTCAAACACAATCTGAAGCATGGAAACGACAAACTGTCTTTGATCCAACTTGGAAGTCACTTGCGCATAGAAGAATCTCTAAGAGCGCAGGAGGATGACAAAGGAAAAGGCAAAGAAATTGCTGGACCCTCGGTTAATATGGTCGAAGAGGGTGGTAAGAACGGTAACAACAAAAACAAAGGAAAGAAGCGTGCTTTCAAGAACAATAAGGGCAGTTTCGGTGCTAACAAGAAACCGAAACTAGAATGCTGGAAGTATGGCAAAACATGCCACTTCAAGAAGGATTTCCGTTCCGGCAAAAAGCATGATAACGCGAATGCAAGTGGTTCAGGAAAGGGGTCTAAGGACCAATCCGAAAACCAAGGTCAGAAATCAATTCGTGATTTGAATAGTTTGATTAAACATTCGGTTTCACTAAATTCTGAAGCATTCTATGTGCAGGATGATGCTATCGCGTGGTGGATTGATTCTGGCGCTACAACACATGTTTGCAAGGATCGTTTCTGGTTCAAGACTCTTGTTCCAGTGGAAGATGGTTCTGTCCTCTACATGGGAGATGATCACTTCGCTCTCGTTGAAGGCAAAGGAAACGTGGTGCTAGAATTCAGTTCTGGAAAGACTATTACTTTGTTTAATGTTTTGTATGTTCCTAAACTACGTAAGAATTTAATTTCTGGTCATGTATTAAATAAGCTTGGATACAAGCAAGTGTGTGAATCCGATAAATATGTGTCGCATCCGCGAAAAACAACCGGCGGGGTGAAACAAAACACAACACAGAGCCGCCACCGTGCGTTATTTATCCCAAAGAGGGAAAGGAAACGCTCGGAGTAAACCTGGGAAAAGCATGGTCTCGCGACCAAAGAGAATGGGATCGGGAGTCGGTTACGCAAGGGGAAGGTATTAGCACCCCTCACGTCCGTCGTACTCGACGGGATCCACGCTCTAAAGAAAGAAAAGGTTGCTAAAACAAACATCACACACACACACACTGAAGACAACACAGGTGGGGTAAAAGAGGAGAGGGCTCGCTAGGACATCGCGTCTTATGCCTACGTATCTCGTCTGGAACGAGAATCAGAGCTGCCGTAGTTCGGCTCACGCACGCCAAACAAGACACACACAAACACGGGCAAACTTGGAACCCGAACGCCAATCGCTGGACTTACATCGGCTTCCGAACCAAACAAACACAATCAGGATACGGACAGCCAATCGCTGGGCTTACATCCATATCCTGACACACAAGAGGGTTAACAAGCAAACACACACAAAAAGGAAAAAAAGTGCCCGGAGAGACCTCGCACGGTCTCCTGCCTACGTACCTCATTTTGTATGAGGATCAGGGCGACGTAGTTCCCCTGAACGGGAAAGAAATTCTAACCAGATACAAAGGGAGACACACTACTAGGGAGTTGTACTCGAGCCTAGGTGTTATCATGCATCATTGCCCTATGTTAAGGTTTCTACCTACTTGCACAACAGCAAGCTAATCCTAACCAGGAAGAAGCAAAGCATGCAAGCATAAACAAAGCAAATCAAACATTCACAGTTAGCACACACTATATCCAGTCAAGAAGTGGGCTCAAACAAAGGGTCAGACTGCCAAGGCAAGTCATTTGTACAAGGGTGGTGTTAGCTCTTAACCCTGACATTGAGAGTCAGGGTGAAGCCAGATGAAAGGTGAGTGAAGATTAGACTTCACAGCTCTTATCCCTGGCCAGGGAGAGCTTCAGACAAGGGAGTGTGGGTTCAGAAAGTGGGAACCCTTATACACTCATGACTCTGACTCAACTGTACAACTGTACAAGATCTTGGGTTAATGTCCCAATGCATCAACACAGTGGTGTGAGCAGAGGGACGACTCAACATAATAGCGGGAGATAGATTGCATATCTCTCTTATCCGCCAATTGCCTTAATCAAGGTCTTTACCTGTTTGGGGACAAAGTTAAACAATCACAAACATCGCCTCTTAAGGAGGACTTCAGACAGTTGCCTGGCCAAGTAACAGGCCAGGTCTTCCAGACTACATGGAGACAAGAGAGTCTACCTCAATTGGTTTATACAACCAAGCACAGCAAGCAAGTTCTCAAAGAACTATTAGCAACTAATGTACCTGAAATCAATCAAATACCATCAGTATACCAATCACAGAAGCAAAACAGACAGTATAAAAGCCAACAGTCAATGTACAATCAAACAATGCAATGTGCAAAGCACAATCAACTCAAGTGAGCCAAGCATCCTACAAAACAAAACAAGTTAGTTTACAACAAGCAACCAAACTCAATCAACTTGAATTAACATCCTCAAAGCATTTGCTGCTTAACCTGAAAAGCACATCCAAATGTGAGAAACAAGACCACTAGGACAAGCCTAGAGTCCAAAGGAGATGAAAAATTCAAAACAGCAAGTGAAAATTAATCAAAATCACAATCAAACAATTTAGAAACAAATCCAATTGGTCCCAAGCTCATATCATTCATTATCATCATTTCATAAAAGAAAAGGCATCAAACATGCAATTTGCAACCTCAAAGGACCAAACAGAATGATCTCAATCAAATCAACATCAAAATATTTCAATAAATTCCACAAAACTTCATGCTAAAACAGAACACATTCAATGAATAGCATATCAAATTTCAGCTCATTTGGACAAAGGGAAGTAGGTCAATGAAAATCAGAAAGTCCAGACAAGTTCAAGCAAGCCAACACAAGGCATCAAAACAAACATCAACTTCCATCAATCATAAAACAGTGACAAAACATGATAAATGAATGGGATCAAAGCCAAGATGACCTATAATGTGTCTCGAATTCACATGTCAAATTTCACATCCATCCAATTAATGACCAGAATTTCACAAATCAAATACAAACATGTGTCACAAACAAATCAACAAATGACCAAGCAGAAGAGAAAATTCCAATCAAATAGGAAATGCCATCAATAAATCCAGAAAAATTCACATGTGTTCTCAACATCCATATGCTCAATCATGGAAAAGTTTAGCTCAATCCAATATTCACAAGCACATCAAATAAAATCATGAAATTCACAAAGCATGGTGTGACACAAATTGTCACACCTCTAATCAAAAATTCATATCTCATCAACCAGGGATCCAAAAATTGCAAACCACATATTAAAATCACAAGCAAAGAGTCCAGAACATGCACAAAAAATTTCAAGCATTTCTATGGAAGCATCATCATTTTATGAGTGAAATGGCAAAGCATATACAAATTGAACACATCCAAACAATCCCTAAGCAATTTATTTTTTCACACGTGCACAAAAATATTAAAATTCATCATAAAAAACTACACATCACAAGGAGAATAATGCAAAAAGTCTCATCAAATTTGGACAAAAAATGAATCACTTATGAATTTTTGAAGTTATGTGATCAAAATGAAATGAAAAAATGAAAAAGAATGAAATAAAATGAAATTAAATAGGATAATGGCAATTGCGTAATTTTTGAGCCACGAAGCCAAACGCGGTCGTTTCATTTTATTTGTTGGCGCGCTGCTATTGGCTCAGGCTAGCGGGAAACAACAATTCAAACACAGCCAGGCGAAAACAAGATCAAACAAGCATTTGGACGTGTTCTTGAGCAAGAACAGCAACAGAAATTCCAGAAAATCATGATGAACAAAATTCAACCAAAATGATCAAACGATATATCAATGGAACCGTCTAAACACGTACATCATGGATATGAAATTAGTTTCTCCTAATTCTACTCATGTTAACCGGATCGAACGAAAATAGGTTTGCACATCAAACTTCCAATCGAGATTTCTCTCTCGATACTCAACCAAAATCAAAACCACAAGCAGCATGATAATCTACGTTGAAGGATCTATCCAAGCCATATCTCAATTCAAGCAATGGTTGAGATCGAGTTTTTACCTCTTGATGATGGCAGATGTTGATTTGTGAGTTTCAAGGTCCGAACAGCCAAAACAGATGAAGCTTCTTGATGTAGAAGTTGATTGGAACGGATAGCTTAGCTCAATGATGCTTCAGATCCAAGAATCATGAAATTGCCATGGATGAGCTTGCCTTCAACAGTTGCGAATCTTCACTCCTTTGGCCTTGAATGTGTGAAACAGTTCTTCAATGATGATTGTAGAAGGTGGATCCAACAAGAACGAGCCAAATTGATGCAAAACTTGATGAGAAATGATGAAAAATGTCAAAAAAGTTTTGGAGAATTTGGAGAGAATTGGAGGGAAATTCTGTTAGATCTTGAGAAATGTGAAGTGTGATTATGATATTCTGTTACAATTAACACTTTATACCCTCTCCTAATCCATTTCTTAATCACAATTAGCAAAATCAAAATGAATTAGTGAAATGCATTTTCAATTGAAATAACCAAAATAGCCTTTTCCAAACCAGCCAATGTAACAGTAGAATGGCAATGCAAACAAGTTCTAAATGGTATTTGGAATGTGCTAGAATGAGCTTTGTATGCAAAATCCATGTAATTCTCAAAATCACCTTTTCATGCCAAAAATGCAAATTAATCCACTTGAAAAATGGACTTTTTATGTGATGAATTTTGATGAAATGTGATGATGCATTATGAAAGTATATGTGAAATGTGGTTTGCTCAAAGAAAGATCACCCAGTTTGGCCATTCCATGTGAAAGTTATGACACTTTGAATTTAGGCATTTTCTGAAAATGATTTGATCATAACTTGCCAACCACACATGGGAAATTCATGTTCTTGGACTTTTTGGAAAGGTGAGAACAAGATCTACAACTTTCATGTTGAACAAAATTTCATTTGAAGCATTTTTGGACACGTAATTTTGAGGTGAAAAACTTTCCATTTTTGGCAGTTTTCAATTACAAGTCACCTGCCATTTTTGGAAACTTTTCATCTGACTTTATTTTCTTCATCCTTGATGTTTGAAATGTCAAATGAAATTTGTTTCAACATGAATGAAGTGTATCTCACCCTCTCCCACCTCCAAATCCATCCATTCAGGCACAGTTGACCACAGTTGACTTTTCTGATTGATAGATGAATTTGGCTATGCACTGATCCACTTGAGCCTCAAACTCCTGATGAAATGGCTCAAAAATGAAACCCTAGCTTCCATAAACTCAATATAATCACATGATGATCCCCATATCCATTGTAGACCCCATCTCCTTGCTAAGCCCTGATTGCCCCCAATGCAGATGATTCAACTGATTAGGGTTGACCAGTGGTCAAAACCCTAATCTCAAGGTATCTGGTCAGTCTCTTGGTGATGACAAAACCATGATGATGATGATGTATCATTTCAACCAAGATAAAGCTCAACCCCTCCTTGAGAATCAAGAAACCCTAATTTGAATCACACACCCTCAGATGATTAGTGATCAGTCCCATGAAACCCTTAGCTTGAATTTCAACCTCTTATCTTCTGACCAAGACCTAGGAGGATGACTTGCTCAATGTAGCCACATGATATGCAATTATGCAATGCCTAATGACCTACAAATGAAATGCAATATGTTAAGCTAGTCCCAAGAGAGGAGGGCAAATTTTGAGGTGTTACAGCTGCCCCTATTCAATCCACTGTGAACCTGTCGATATGAATAGCCTCGGCCTTCAGATGATCAGGATGAAGAGTGATTGAATACCAAGAACAGACGAACAATTGGCACTCTGATGGGAAAATAATTAACAATGCCTGTCAGAATCGGCAAAGAAACAACCTCGAAGAAAGAACCTGTCTGGTACGGAGAAAGTCGGCCTGATCACCGAAACAACAACGTCGACCTGGATACCAAAATAAATGGTAACACAGGGATAACCATGGCCTGAACACCACATCCGCTGGGGATTATTATCATCTTTTTTCTTTTACTTTTCTTGAACCCCGAAATTTTCTCTTTTCCCGTTTTCTTGAACCCCGAAATTTTCCTTCGCGCGAATGATCCCGGATCACTGCATTTGAACCCCGACATCTTGTTTGCCAAAATAATGAACCCCATTCTCCATTTTGAACCCCAGTCGCCTGATGATAACTTGCGATCGCCATTGTGAACCCCGTTCTCCAGAAAACACCTCGTGTCTTCTTTTCTCCATTTGAACCCCGCTCTCCAGAAAATGCCTCAACATTTCCCTTTTCTCCATTTGAACCCCGCTCTCCAGAAAATGCCTCAACATTTCCCTTTCTCCGTTTGAACCCCGATTGTCCAATTTCTTGTGATAATTCCGCTGGCAACGTCGGAAATAACACCAAACACCACTCTGAGGGCGACATATCAGAGGGTACACCTTCACAAAAGGAAGGTAACATGTGCATCTCTTCCTCAGAAGACACCTATAACGACCTCCATTGACCTCAGCCAAAGTCTAAGGTGACACATGAACAGAAGATAATCCTGAGGACCTCATCCCGGATATAATCTTCATCTCCAATTTCTATTTGAACCCCGCTCTCCAGAAAATGCCTCAACATTTCCTTTTCTCCAATTGAACCCCGATCTCCAGAAAATGCCTCAACATCTCCCTTCTCTCCAATTGAACCCCGATCTCCAGAAAATGCCTCAACATTTCCTTTTCTCCAATTGAACCCCGATCTCCAGAAAATGCCCCAACATTTCCCTTTCTCCGTTTGAACCCCGATTGTCGCGCTGATCGCGTAACGTCCTTTGATTCCATTTCTATCCCCGCCCGACGGAAAAATTTCCTCCAGTATCGCACTACTGGAGAACATTGCTGGTCTGACAACATGATGCTAGCCTCCTCAGAGTAACATCTTCCAACTTCCGTCTCGCACGACAGAAATCTCCTCCAGTATCGCACTACTGGGGAATATTGTTGATCTAACACCACGATGTTAAACTCCTCAGAGTAACATCCTCACCATCCGGCGAAACTAAATCTCAAACGGTAACCACGGCTTGAGTCGCGCTGATCGCGTAACATTCCCATCTCTGTCCGACGGAAAAGTTTCCTTCAGTATCGCACTACTGGGGAAGTACTGTTGATAAAAAACGGTGCCAAACTCCTCGGAGCAACACCTCCACCCTCAGGCAACCACTTCTCAAACGGTAACCACGGTCTGAGACTAGCTTACGCTTGCAATATGATGCATGATTGATTTTTTCAGCGCAATGCTCCACAATTATGGAAATGCTACGCGATTTATTATGCAATATGCTATGCTATTTACATGATGCATGTATAAAAATCATCCCCCTCAAGGGACTCTTCTGAGGAGCCCGAGACACTCTGCTGAGGAACTCGTCAACACTCCGATCCCCGCCCTACTGGGGAATAGCACTGCTGCTGCTGGGAAAAGGCAACCCTTGCTAGGGAAAAACCTCCTTTGCACCCAATCCGCTTGGGGAATTGCTAGGGATAGAACCACCAGCGCTCTGTGGGGATACACCAGTCTTGACTAGCTGGGGATATAAATCCCGACTCTGTTTGGGGAACCACCGCTCACAGATACCTCCGCTGGGAAATAGCAACCTTCAGGCCTGGCGACTAGGGAAGCATCAATCTGCAACCTGCTGGGGATAACCATCCTGACCCTGCTAGGGAAGCCACAGACCTTGGATCTGCTGGGGAAGTAGTCCTCACGACTCTGCTTGGAGCGATGAGGAAAATCTGATACCGAACCCCCCGTCGACTCGTCGACCCAGGATATTCACATTCAACTCCCATGTCAGCTTTCCAATTTTGAGAACTCCCAGACTCGTCTGGACTTTTCTGCTCCATCATCTTGCATTCCTGATCGCTCCGTACTTGACGGAGAGCGAACTCCTGGGATCTATACAGACTTTTCAATTTTCAGATTTTGAAGAGTCTTCTTGATTAATTTCAAAGGTCGTCGTACGTCCATCGCCGTCATTTCGTCATTCCTTCATTCATTCGTCCCTGATTGGACTCCATGGGGATTTGTTTCGTCAAAAGCTTCTGCATCACAACCTGCAAGTGAGTGAAAATATCTAACAGCACCTGCAAAAGAGATCGTTAGATAACAACCGCGCCCCAGGCGTATCAAGATTTCAACACTTGGGTCACTCAACCTTCCAAATAAGATTTCAAGCTTTCAATCTTATAAGCATGCATCGGAAGGGACCTATATGTCTTAAAATGCAAGATTCTTTATAAAAAATAATCGGATGTTTTTGCAATCAAAGCGGTAATGAAAAACAAAAACAAAATTATTTGACTGAATATGCATTTTATTGATTTGAAGTGTGGCTCAAACGAGCAATACAAAGGAAGCAATTCCTGAAAAGAGGTAATTGCGCACAAAAGGAAAAATCTATCCTAATGGCAATGTGAAACCCGTAATCTCATCGAGTTCCAACTCGGTTACACCCCATATGTCCTCAGACTCTCCGTGCTCTCTGCCTTTTGAACAAGACGATTCTGACTGATCCCTACCGGGTATTATCCATGATGCTTTAACCAAAGCGCTAATGATCATGCCAGACGCAGTTGTTCGTTTCAATCCCTCTTTTGCCTGGACCGCCCTTTCGGGTTTTCAGTCCACCGGGATACCCTTTTTTGCCCAAGTCGCCTTTTCAGGTTTTCGACTTGCCGGGTGTACAATTTTTTCATTTTATCCCTAATTTTTGCCCGAACCTTTCTTTCTGTTTTTTGGTTCGCCGGGATGCCCATTTTTGCCTGGACTATTTTGTTCTTTTCGTCCAGCGGGTCTCTTTACACGAAGTATTTTTTAACTGCGTCCGCATTCACAGGGGATGGAAAATCTTCGCCATCCATGGTCGTTAACAACAAGGCTCCTCCAGAGAAAACCTTCTTGACCACGAATGGACCTTCATAATTGGGTGTCCATTTGCCCCTTCGATCGTTTTGAGGAGGAAAGATCCTTTTCAGCACCATATCACCCACGTGATATACCCGAGGTCGTACCTTTCTGTCAAAAGCACGCTTCATCCGTTGCTGGTACAATTGCCCATGACAGATGGCCGCTAGCCTCTTTTCCTCTATCAGGCTTAATTCTTCATACCGGGTCCTTACCCATTCCGCCTCTTGCAATTTCACGTCCATCAGGACTCTTAAAGAGGGAATTTGAACCTCAACAGGTAACACGGCTTCCATTCCATATACTAGTGAGAAAGGAGTTGCCCCAGTAGATGTGCGCACCGACGTTCGATACCCATGCAATGCAAACGGCAACATCTCATGCCAGTCTTTGTAGGTTACCACCATCTTTTGCACAATCTTCTTAATATTTTTGTTGGCTGCCTCAACCGCCCCATTCATCTTCGGACGATAGGGAGAAGAATTGTGATGCTCAATTTTGAATTCCCGGCACAGTTCTGCCATCATCTTGTTGTTCAAATTAGAACCATTATCAGTAATGATTCTCTCGGGAACCCCATATCTGCAAATGATGTCTCTCTTGAGAAATCTGGCAACGACCTGCTTCGTCACGTTCGTATAAGAGGCTGCTTCTACCCACTTGGTGAAGTAATCAATAGCCACTAATATGAATCTATGCCCATTCGAAGCCGTAGGCTCAATCTTTCCGATCATATCAATGCCCCACATAGCAAACGGCCATGAAGATGACATTAAGCTCAACGGATTTGGAGGCACGTGCACCTTATCAGCATAAATCTGGCATTTATGACACTTTCGCACGAAATTGAAACATTGGGCCTCCATTGTCATCCAATAATAACCTGCCCTCAACAGCTTCTTTACCATCGCATTCCCACTGGCATGGGTACCAAACGATCCTTCATGAACCTCTTTCATCAATTGGCTTGCTTCTTTATCATCGACACATCTGAGCAAGACCCAATCAAAATTCCTCTTATACAAAACCCCATCCTTATTCAGGTAGAACACCATGGCCAACCTCCGCAGAGTCTTTCGGTCTTTCTTAGATGCTCCCTCAGGATACTCTTGAGTCTCTAGATAGCGCTTGATATCGTAATACCACGACTTCTCATCATCAGGCGCTGTATCAACAGCAAACACATAAGCCGGTCTATCCAGACGACCTACCTCAACACTGGGGAACTGATTCCACCACTGCACCTTAATCAAGGCAGCCAGAGTAGCCAAAGCATCTGCCAAAGGATTCTCCTCTCTAGGCACATGATGCAACTTCACCTTGGTGAAAAACGTCAACAATCTCCTCGTATAATCCCGATATGGAACTAAATGAGACTGATGCGTATACCATTTTCCGTTAACCTGATTTATCACCAGAGCTGAATCTCCATATATGACGAGGTTCTTGATTCTCAAATCGATCGCCTCTTCAATCCCCAATATACAAGCTTCATATTCAGCCACGTTGTTGGTGCACTCAAATGTTAGCCGGGCAGCAAAAGGAATGTGGGATCCTTTCGGCGTAACCAAAACAGCACCAACACCGCTACCATTCACGTTAACGGCCCCATCAAACATCAGAGTCCATTCGGATTCAGGGTCAGGCCCCTCCTCCGGGATTGGTTCCTCACAATCTTTCGATTTGAGAAACATGATGTCCTCATCAGGGAATTCAAACTTCATCGGTTGATAATCATCAATGGGTTGCTGGGCGAGGTAATCAGACAATACACTCCCCTTGATTGCTTTCTGAGAGGTATACTGTATATCATATTCTGTTAAAATCATTTGCCACCTCGCAACTCATCCGATCAATGCTGGCTTCTCAAAAATGTACTTGATTGGATCCATCTTGGAAATCAACAAAGTGGTATGGACCAGCATGTACTGCCTCAGTCGGCGAGCAGCCTAGACCAAAGCACAGCAAGTTTTCTCGAGCAGTGAATATCTTGTTTCACAGTCGGTAAACTTTTTGCTAAGGTAGTATATGGCATGCTCTTTTCGACCAGACTCGTCATGCTGCCCCAATACACACCCCATAGACCCCTCGAGGACTGCCAGGTATAGAATTAACGGTCTTCCCTCCACAGGAGGCATCAGAATCGGAGGCTCTTGCAAATATTCTTTTATTTTTTCAAATGCCGCTTGGCAATCATTATTCCACCTGACCGTTTGATCTTTTCTCAATAACTTGAATATTGGTTCACACGTGGCTGTTAGATGAGATATGAACCGTGAAATGTAGTTCAATCTACCTAAGAAACCACGAACCTCTTTCTCTGTTCTCGGTTCAGGCATTTCTCTTATCGCTTTTACTTTCGCAGGATCAACCTCGATTCCTTTCTCACTTACAATGAACCCCAGCAATTTACTGGACCGCACTCCGAAAGTGCACTTGTTCGGATTCAACCTCAGTCTGAATTGTCTCAGCCGGTCGAACAACTTGGCCAGATCTACCAAATGCCCCTCTTCCGTCTGGGACTTTGCTATCATGTCATCAACATAGCATTCAATTTCATGATGAATCATATCATGAAACAAAGTCACCATGGCTCTCTGATAAGTAGCACCGGCGTTCTTGAGACCGAATGGCATCACCTTGTAACAAAAGGTGCCCCACGGTGTGATGAACGTTGTTTTCTCCATATCATCTGGCGACATCTTGATTTGATTATAGCCAGAGAAGCCATCCATGAAGGAAAACACCGAGAATTGAGCTGTATTATCTACCAACACGTCGATGTGAGGTAATGGAAAATCATCCTTCGGACTAGCTCTATTCAGATCTCGGTAGTCCACACACATTCTCACCTTCCCATCTTTCTTCGGGACTGGCACAATGTTTGCAACCCATGGCGGATAATTAGTGACAACAAGGAAACCAGCATCCCACTGCTTCTGCACTTCCTCTTTAATCTTCATTGCCATATCAGGTCGAGTTCTACGCAACTTCTGCTTCACTGGAGGACAATCTGCTCTCAACGGTAGCTTGTGCATAACAATATCGGTATCCAACCCTGGCATATCTTGATAAGACCAGGCAAAGATATCGACGTACTCTTTCAACAGTGCCACCATTCTGCTCTTGACACTTTCCTCCAAAGCAGCCCCGATTTTCACCTCTTTCTTGACCTCGTCGGTACCCAAATTCACAACCTCAATCTGCTCTTCGTGCGGCTGAATCACCTTCTCCTCTTGTTTCAACAACCTGGCTAATTCCCCTGGCAGTTCACAATCTTCTTCGCCTTCTTCTTCGGCTTGATAGATCGGATTGTCGAAGTCATATGAGGGTGTAACAGGATTGTTATCAATGAGATCCGGAGAATGATCGCATCTGCATGAATGCGGATTCATGCATTGCTTTAGAACCGGAACGAGACAAATCGAAAAAGAAAAATGAAAACATTGCCATTTTTATTTGTTTTTATTTTAAACTGCAAAAATAAATGAAAAACAGGGAACACCGCTTTTAACTGAAAACATCCTTTTATTAATGATGCGAATTTGCCAATTTAAACATGAGGTGGCCCTTACAATGAACCATTACGTGTCGGGCAACACGTATGGCTTTCATGCATATAAAATCAAAACAGGAAAAATATTACTCTTCCAGCAGAGTGACCCGGATGATCTTTTCAGCCTTCCAGTTCTGGATTCCCATCCCTGGTGCGCACGGCTTTATCCATCGGTCAATTTCACAGTCACTATCAGCTTCATCACTCATCATGTAGATGTGATCCGGATCCAGCATTCCGGCACTAGTGAAGGTGACAGACGTACGACGTCCTCTGCCTTGCCCTGAGCCTCTGCCAGGCTGGTACCCCACTCCGAAGCGGTCTTTCTTTGCAGAGATATCCATCATCCTGCCCCAACCGGGAGCCTCTCCATTCTTTACCACCTCGGCGGCCTGTTTGTACGAAGCAATGGACGGTTTCTCTTCCTCTTTTGCAAAAAGAGTATTCTCCACCTTAACGGTTTCGAAAGCTTGACTGGGCGTTTCCCATATCTCGCCGTCCATTTCAACATACTTGAATGAGGACAGGTGGCTGACAAAGATGTCCTCTTCTCCGCACACAGTGACAACCTGTCCTTCCCAGATATATTTCAACTTCTGGTGCAAAGTCGAGGTCACTGCCCCAGCAGCATGGATCCATGGCCTACCCAACAGGCAACTGTATGCCGGCTGAATATCCATGACGTAGAAAGTCGACTTGAACACCTCCGGGCCTATCTTCACTGGAAGCTCAACCTCTCCAAATACAGCCCGCTTTGACCCATCGAACGCCCTTACTATCAGATCGGTGGGAGTCAGAATCAGCCCGTCACAATTCAACTTAGCCAGAGCCTTCTTCGGCAACACATTCAATGAGGAGCCGGTATCAACCAGCACATGCGAAAGCACGGCCCCTTTGCATTCCATTGCTATGTGTAACGCCCGGTTGTGATTCCTCCCATCCACAGTCAGATCCATGTCTGTAAAACCCAACCCATGGCTGGCATGCACATTAGACACGACCGTCTCCAACTGGTTAATGGTTATCTCTTGAGGAACATAGGCTTTCTTCAAGATTTTCAACAGAGCCTCTCTATGCCCCTCTGAGCTTAACAGCAACGACAAAATCGATATTTTAGAGGGAGTCTGCTGCAGATGGTCAACCAACTTGTATTCAGACTTCTTGATGATCCTTAAGAATTCCTCTGCATCATCATCAAGTTTCTCTTCCGACCCCACAGGCGCCGGTGTCACATCAGGAGTACCATTATTCACCACTGCTTTTCCTTTCGCCCTGGCTAAAGCCTCGGCCTTTTCTTTTTTCTCTTTTTCTCCTTCTCCTCCCCTCAACGCGTCCGGAGCAAACAATCTTCCGCTACGAGTGAAACCGCTGGGACCGGCATTATCCACCTTTGAAACGGTGGTTTCACTAGCAGTTTGGTCCTCTACCTTCTCACCATTACAGTAGACCTCTCCCCCATAATGCCATGGCACGACATCATCTTTGTCATACGGAATTGGTCCAGGTACCGTGATGGTAACTGGAGCCGCCTCAGCAAGAGTTGACAAATCCACCGGATCAAAATAAATTGTTATGGTGGAGACTTCATCTTTCCCCAAATCAGCTTTCTTCTCAATTAGAATACTTCCATCGTCCATCAAACCCTGGACAATCCTCCTCAATAATTCACACCCATTCTGAACAACAGTGCACTCAACACAATCAATACCATAGCCCGGGTGAACCCCATTCAGCGACAACTGCCGTTTAACCTCAGCCAACGAAGTCTTCAACTGATCAACAGACAACAACCCAATTCGGCCCTCCTCAGAGACAGCATTCACCCCCTTTGACCATGCGCGGGCATGGGATTAGCATTCACGTTGGGAGACGGTGCGAAGTTGATAGCTTTCGAATCCACCAGGTCTTGAACTGTGTGCTTAAAAGCTTTGCAGTTCTCTATATTGTGCCCGGGCGCACCTGAGTGAAATTCGCATTTTGCATTCTCATCATAATTGGCTGGCCTCTGATCAGGTCTCAAAGGTGCCAGAGTTCTCAGCTGTACCAACCCCAAGTCTTGCAATTTCTTGAACAAGAAAGAGTAAGTCACAGGCGGCCTGTCGAACTGACGGTCATTCATCCTTCCCCGCACCTGGTAACCAGCCTTCTGAGACCTCTGCTGAAATGGTTGTCTTTGCTGTTGCGGTTGTTGCTGCTGTTGTTGCTGATTATCAGCAGGAATAGTTACTGCAGCAGTGTGCTGGAAGTAACGATCCCTACTGGGTCCTCTTTGTGCGTATACTGCACTGGTATCACCCTCTTTCTTCCTCTGTCCATTACCGAAGGGCTTCTTCGATCCTGAAGATGAAGCATTACCCTGTATCTTTCCGAGCTTCAGCCAGCTTTCTATCCTTTCTCCCGCCACGACTATATCTGAAAAGTTGGTCACAGAACAACCCACCATTCTCTCAGCGTATGCCCCCTGCAAGGTCCCCATGAAGAGATCAGACATCTCTCTGTCCACCAGTGGAGGTTGCACTCTGGCAGCCAACTCCCTCCACCTCTGGGCGTATTCTTTAAACCCTTCGTTATTCTTCTAAGACATACCCTGCAGCTGGGTACGACTCGGAGCCATATCAGCGTTGAACTGATACTGTTTAAAGAATGCGTCCCCAAGATCTTGCCAATTCTTGATATCTGAGGACTTGAGCTTGGTGTACCACTCCAGTGAGCCTCCGGACAGGCTATCCTGGAAGAAATACATCCACAGTTTTTGGTCCATGGTGTAAGCTGAGATCTTACGGACAAACGCTTGCAGATGAGTCTCGGGGCAGGAACTCCCATTATATCGATCAAACGTGGGCACTTTGAATTTCTGCGGGATCACGATCCCCTCCACTAGCCCCATATTTGACATGTTGACCACCCCAGGAGTGGCATAGCTCTCCAAAGCTCTGATCTTTTCAGCCAGCAGCTGAATCTCTTTGTTCTGTGGTGGGGCACCGTACTGTCCAAACGGTTCGTTGTGCATCGAGAACTGATCAGCCTCTCTGTCTTCCTCTCTGTCGTCATCGACCCCGAAGAATGGAGGGAATAGACTGTCTTTCAAATTTTGACCAGGTTGACCCCCAGCAGCACCAAAACCAGCAGCGTTATTCACTATACCCACTGTTGTTCTCTTGCCACCATCTCGAGAACCACCCAGCCCCTGGTTGGAGACACCATCCAGGTTCACACCACTGTTTGCCGCTGAAGCCCGCTCGAGCTTCTCGACTTTGTCAGCTAGAGCTTTCTGACCAACTGCAAAACCTTGCATGATGTTGATCAGCTCGTTCATCTTGTCCTTCAACTCGAGGATATCTGAATTCGGGAGATCCATCAATCTGGGAGTATTGCGTCGCGTGAAGTATCTGTGAGGACGGGTTGAGTGCAAAGGTACAATTCTGCGAGCACGAGCAATGATTCCTGAAACAATCAAGCACGTTAGAACTGATACCTGCAACATATAACACAAGTTATTATGATCATGCATGAATGCAGTGTTTATCCCCATGAGGAACACTTTATCTCTCGATCCTGGCTTCATCGAGACATATAACAATCCGGCAGCAATATTCTGACATTCATCATTTGATTTCACCATCCAGATCAGAGATATATGATTTAGCAAAATACCCCCAACCATGTGTGTGTGCTGTGTGAGTGCATACAGTAAAGCAAATAAAGCTTGAAGATCGATCACCGAATGAAAATAACCATCACATAGCAAAATGCACAAAAAGTGCCATAGTCATACATCAAATCAGATACAAATCTCCAGAATCGGGAAAGAAATACAAGCAAAATGAATTCCGTCAACAAGCCTGACGGTAATCCACACAAATGATAAAGCTAGCCTGATGAGGGTCCCACAGACGGCCCTATCTCATCAACCATCTTCGCGAACTCTGCGGCGAACCTGAGCTCGGTATTCTCCTGCTGTAATCTCCCCACCTCTTTCTGGTGAATCTTCATCTGCCTGAAGTAATGATCTCTCTCAGCAATGTAATGATCTCTCTCGGCGATGCAATGATCTCTCTCAGCGATGATCTTCACATTCTCTGTTTCCTTGATCTTCAGCTTGGCTTCCCACTCAGCAATGAGAACTCGGACTCTGTCGTCCCTCTGATCTCTCACGAGGATTTGCCTCCTCTTCTGATCTTCAATGACCTTTGCAGCTCTGGCTAGCTTCTCCTTAGTGATGTCGTGCTCTCTGGTAGATGACGCTAAGGCTTGGCTGATCTTCCCATAGTAGGCAGTATCCATCTCGAAGCGCTTTGCTTCCAGGGCATGTCGCTTATCTTGATCTTCCATCCTCACTCTAATCTCCTGATTAGCCGTCTGAATCCGAGCAACACTCATCTCCAATTCAGCTTTCTCTGCAAGCAACTGATCTCTGGCTCTCTTCATCTCGAGGAATTCTTCCATACTGACAGAAGAACGCGGACCCTCAATCAAAGGACACCCAGGATCACCTCCAGGAAATGGCAGATGTGTGATCTCGATCCTCTTCCGAAGCCAATCATCGAATAGAGGAAAATACCGGTTGTTGACCTTGCCATAAGGAACCTTGCCTTTTCGCTGAATGTCGCGCCACTCATCCAATACTTGCCTCAACTTGGCCTGATTGCCCTCAATCGGGAAGTAGAAGGACTCCTGAATCTCACGTCCAAGAGGAGGACCCTCCACAGCAAACCCCATCTGTCTCCTAAGAAGCGTCGGGTTGTAATTAATGCAACCCTGAACTCCTACAAGAGGCACATTGGGAAGACTCCCACAACTGTATATGAAATCCCGTCCAGCCATGCCATTATGAGTCCATGCTATATCATCAGCTCGCAAACCCATCAATCTGAATGACCACTTGATAGTCGGATCGAGATGAGCAAAAGCACCCTTGGAAGGCAGATACCCCATAAACCACCTATACAGCAGCTGAGCACAACATCGAATCAGTCCCCCACGCCTCTTCTCGTTCCTGTTATGAACCGAGTAATAGACATCTCCAATCAGAGTAGGAATAGGGTTCCTCTGTATAAACAATCTGATAGCATTATGGTCCACAAAGTTCTTCTGATTAGGAAACAGAATAACACCATAAATGCTTACAACAATCAAAGCACAGACCGTCTTCCAATTACCCAAAGCAGCATGTTCCTTGGCCTTAGCCTCCAATAAACTCAAATGAAATCCAGGCAATTTTCCCTTTTCCTTCAACCCCTCCTTGGTCATCTCCGGACTCACATAAAGAGCACGAGAAATCCCAAGAACATCAGGCTCTCCCCTAATAGCACAGAAAGGAATCTGACCTCGGATCGGAATACCCAAAATACTAGCATAATCCTCCATCAGAGGTCCCAACAAATAGTCCGGGAACACAAAACATCTCAAGCCCGGGTCATAGAACTGGAGAAGTGTATGAATGGCGCTCCTGTCGCTGTCAGTGAGTCTGAAAACCATCTTCAGAATACCTCCGTATGCCTCTCTGAACATCCCCACATGGTCGGGTGTAATCAATGCTATCATATCCTTCAGCATACCGATCTCTGGGTCAAAGAAGCTATAGGCGACATCATGCTTCAAACCGGTCCTCATGTCTGAGCAGAAAGTCTCTCAACCAGGATGTCGATCAAAAATGTCCCTGCATATGGATAAACATGTGTTAGATGCAGGTAAATGCAAAATGTGATGATGTTGATGAATGAATGCAATGCATTGCCATCCTCCAAGTCATCTGATCATCTGTTGCACTGAAGCCCGATCTCTGAACTGATCACAACCATCTGAAGGAATATGTAACCACAAATCCAACTCAAGGGTTCCGAAATAAACGGAAGACAGATACATCATCATCATCATCAAACAATCTCTGAGCAGATAACCACAACCCTCTGAATCGGCCCGGGGAATCCTGAAATAAACGGATCCCCACTGATAAATAACTCGGACAGCACTCCGGCGTCTCGGAAATAAATGGCCATAAATCCGACTTATAAACAGGACTCTGATCAACGGAACCAAAAGTCACCATCAAAGTCACCATCTGAACATGCATCTGCAAGAATCACCCTCCCCTCACAGGTAAATTCTAATCAGGTCATCCTAAGGCGGACAATAGTCTCGACAATCGGGCAGAGATACTCAATGGGTTTGCCCTTTCGAGTGTGCCATTGTAGCTCTCCTGAGATCGTCTAAACCAAAGATCCGGGAAATGATCGGTCACCAGAGTCAATAGCTCAGATGAAGTGACTCAACCAGAGTGGAGTACCCCACAAAGGAAGAGCACTGTCAAATGAACCTCGTCCGGCTTGTGGTACATCACATTGCCAAGCACATGTTAACCTAACATGAAGGAGGCAACATGATACCACACTAATCCTAGGTGTATACTCGGGCCTGGGTTTTAGCCCCACTCAGAACACCCACCCCAAACAAGGAACCACCTGCACAGAGGACAGCAACATGATAGTATGATGCATGCAAGTATTTATGCAAATATATACACAGTCAGAATAATAAATGCAATAAATAAAGCGGCACAAGCAACCTAAACTATCCTAGAACGCTAGGAGAGACTCGCTTAGGGAAGATGGACCAGCACAGGTCAACATCTTGGGTTCCCCAGCAGAGTCGCCAGCTGTCGCATCCGCGAAAAACAACCGGCGGGCTGAAACAAAACACAACACAGAGCCGCCACCGTGCGTTATTTATCCCAAAGAGGGAAAGGAAACGCTCGGAGTAAACCTGGGAAAAGCATGGTCTCGCGACCAAAGAGAATGGGATCGGGAGTCGGTTACGCAAGGGGAAGGTATTAGCACCCCTCACGTCCGTCGTACTCGACGGGATCCACGCTCTAAAGAAAGAAAAGGTTGCTAAAACAAACATCACACACACACACACTGAAGACAACACAGGTGGGGTAAAAGAGGAGAGGGCTCGCTAGGACATCGCGTCCTATGCCTACGTATCTCGTCTGGAACGAGAATCAGAGCTGCCGTAGTTCGGCTCACGCACGCCAAACAAGACACACACAAACACGGGCAAACTTGGAACCCGAACGCCAATCGCTGGACTTACATCGGCTTCTGAACCAAACAAACACAATCAGGATACGGACAGCCAATCGCTGGGCTTACATCCATATCCTGACACACAAGAGGGTTAACAAGCAAACACACACAAAAAGGAAAAAAAGTGCCCGGAGAGACCTCGCACGGTCTC
Organism: Lathyrus oleraceus; assembly: GCF_024323335.1. Classification (NCBI taxonomy): domain Eukaryota; kingdom Viridiplantae; phylum Streptophyta; class Magnoliopsida; order Fabales; family Fabaceae; genus Lathyrus; species Lathyrus oleraceus. The sequence goes on from NC_066584.1 coordinate 10,733,786, forward strand.
CTGCCTACATACCTCATCTGGTATGAGGATCAGGGCGACCTAGTTCCCCTGAACGGGAAAGAAATTCTAACCAGATACAAAGGGAGACACACTACTAGGGAGCTGTACTCGAGCCTAGGTGTTATCATGCATCATTGCCCTATGTTAAGGTTTCTACCTACTTGCACAACAGCAAGCTAATCCTAACCAGGAAGAAGCAAAGCATGCAAGCATAAACAAAGCAAATCAAACATTCACAGTTAGCACACACTATATCCAGTCAAGAAGTGGGCTCAAACAAAGGGTCAGACTGCCAAGGCAAGTCATCTGTACAAGGGTGGTGTTAGCTCTTAACCCTGACATTGAGAGTCAGGGTGAAGCCAGATGAAAGGTGAGTGAAGATTAGACTTCACAGCTCTTATCCCTGGCCAGGGAGAGCTTCAGACAAGGGAGTGTGGGTTCAGAAAGTGGGAACCCTTCTACACTCATGACTCTGACTCAACTGTACAACTGTACAAGATCTTGGGTTAATGTCCCAATGCATCAACACAGTGGTGTGAGCAGAGGGACGACTCAACATAATAGCGGGAGATAGATTGCATATCTCTCTTATCCGCCAATTGCCTTAATCAAGGTCTTTACCTGCTTGGGGACAAAGTTAAACAATCACAAACATCGCCTCTTAAGGAGGACTTCAGACAGTTGCCTGGCCAAGTAACAGGCCAGGTCTTCCAGACTACATGGAGACAAGAGAGTCTACCTCAATTGGTTTATACAACCAAGCACAGCAAGCAAGTTCTCAAAGAACTATTAGCAACTAATGTACCTGAAATCAATCAAATACCATCAGTATACCAATCACAGAAGCAAAATAGACAGTATAAAAGCCAACAGTCAATGTACAATCAAACAATGCAATGTGCAAAGCACAATCAACTCAAGTGAGCCAAGCATCCTACAAAACAAAACAAGTTAGTTTACAACAAGCAACCAAACTCAATCAACTTGAATTAACATCCTCAAAGCATTTGCTGCTTAACCTGAAAAGCACATCCAAATGTGAGAAACAAGACCACTAGGACAAGCCTAGAGTCCAAAGGAGATGAAAAATTCAAAACAGCAAGTGAAAATTAATCAAAATCATAATCAAACAATTTAGAAACAAATCCAATTGGTCCCAAGCTCATATCATTCATTATCATCATTTCATAAAAGAAAAGGCATCAAACATGCAATTTGCAACCTCAAAGGACCAAACAGAATGATCTCAATCAAATCAACATCAAAATATTTCAATAAATTCCACAAAAATTCATGCTAAAACAGAACACATTCAATGAATAGCATATCAAATTTCAGCTCATTTGGACAAAGGGAAGTAGGTCAATGAAAATCAGAAAGTCCAGACAAGTTCAAGCAAGCCAACACAAGGCATCAAAACAAACATCAACTTCCATCAATCATAAAACAGTGACAAAACATGATAAATGAATGGGATCAAAGCCAAGATGACCTATAATGTGTCTCGAATTCACATGTCAAATTTCACATCCATCCAATTAATGACCAGAATTTCACAAATCAAATACAAACATGTGTCACAAACAAATCAACAAATGACCAAGCAGAAGAGAAAATTCCAATCAAATAGGAAATGCCATCAATAAATCCAGAAAAATTCACATGTGTTCTCAACATCCATATGCTCAATCATGGAAAAGTTTAGCTCAATCCAATATTCACAAGCACATCAAATAAAATCATGAAATTCACAAAGCATGGTCTGATACAAATTGTCACACCTCTAATCAAAAATTCATATCTCATCAACCAGGGATCCAAAAATTGCAAACCACATATCAAAATCACAAGCAAAGAGTCCAAAACATGCACAAAAAATTTCAAGCATTTCTATGGAAGCATCATCATTTTATGAGTGAAATGGCAAAGCATATACAAATTGAACACATCCAAACAATCCCTAAGCAATTTATTTTTTCACACGTGCACAAAAATATTAAAATTCATCATAAAAAACTACACATCACAAGGAGAATAATGCAAAAAGTCTCATCAAATTTGGACAAAAAATGAATCACTTATGAATTTTTGAAGTTATGTGATCAAAATGAAATGAAAAAATGAAAAAGAATGAAATAAAATGAAATTAAATAGGATAATGGCAATTGCGTAATTTTTGAGCCACGAAGCCAAACGCGGTCGTTTCATTTTATTTGTTGGCGCGCTGCTATTGGCTCAGGCTAGCGGGAAACAACAATTCAAACACAGCCAGGCGAAAACAAGATCAAACAAGCATTTGGACGTGTTCTTGAGCAAGAACAGCAACAGAAATTCCAGAAAATCATGATGAACAAAATTCAACCAAAATGATCAAACGATATATCAATGGAACCGTATAAACACGTACATCATGGATATGAAATTAGTTTCTCCTAATTCTACTCATGTTAACCGGATCGAACGAAAATAGGTTTGCACATCAAACTTCCAATCGAGATTTCTCTCTCGATACTCAACCAAAATCAAAACCACAAGCAGCATGATAATCTACGTTGAAGGATCTATCTAAGCCATATCTCAATTCAAGCAATGGTTGAGATCGAGTTTTTACCTCTTGATGATGGCAGATGTTGATTTGTGAGTTTCAAGGTCCGAACAGCCAAAACAGATGAAGCTTCTTGATGTAGAAGTTGATTGGAACGGATAGCTTAGCTCAATGATGCTTCAGATCCAAGAATCATGAAATTGCCATGGATGAGCTTGCCTTCAACAGTTGCGAATCTTCACTCCTTTGGCCTTGAATGTGTGAAACAGTTCTTCAATGATGATTGTAGAAGGTGGATCCAACAAGAACGAGCCAAATTGATGCAAAACTTGATGAGAAATGATGAAAAATGTCAAAAAAGTTTTGGAGAATTTGGAGAGAATTGGAGGGAAATTCTGTTAGATCTTGAGAAATGTGAAGTGTGATTATGATATTCTGTTACAATTAACACTTTATACCCTCTCCTAATCCATTTCTTAATCACAATTAGCAAAATCAAAATGAATTAGTGAAATGCATTTTCAATTGAAATAACCAAAATAGCCTTTTCCAAACCAGCCAATGTAACAGTAGAATGGCAATGCAAACAAGTTCTAAATGGTATTTGGAATGTGCTAGAATGAGCTTTGTATGCAAAATCCATGTAATTCTCAAAATCACCTTTTCATGCCAAAAATGCAAATTAATCCACTTGAAAAATGGACTTTTTATGTGATGAATTTTGATGAAATGTGATGATGCATTATGAAAGTATATGTGAAATGTGGTTTGCTCAAAGAAAGATCACCCAGTTTGGCCATTCCATGTGAAAGTTATGACACTTTGAATTTAGGCATTTTCTGAAAATGATTTGATCATAACTTGCCAACCACACATGGGAAATTCATGTTCTTGGACTTTTTGGAAAGGTGAGAACAAGATCTACAACTTTCATGTTGAACAAAATTTCATTTGAAGAATTTTTGGACACGTAATTTTGAGGTGAAAAACTTTCCATTTTTGGCAGTTTTCAATTACAAGTCACCTGCCATTTTTGGAAACTTTTCATCTGACTTTATTTTCTTCATCCTTGATGTTTGAAATGTCAAATGAAATTTGTTTCAACATGAATGAAGTGTATCTCACCCTCTCCCACCTCCAAATCCATCCATTCAGGCACAGTTGACCACAGTTGACTTTTCTGATTGATAGATGAATTTGGCTATGCACTGATCCACTTGAGCCTCAAACTCCTGATGAAATGGCTCAAAAATGAAACCCTAGCTTCCATAAGCTCAATATAATCACATGATGATCCCCATATCCATTGTAGACCCCATCTCCTTGCTAAGCCCTGATTGCCCCCAATGCAGATGATTCAACTGATTAGGGTTGACCAGTGGTCAAAACCCTAATCTCAAGGTATCTGGTCAGTCTCTTGGTGATGACAAAACCATGATGATGATGATGTATCATTTCAACCAAGATAAAGCTCAACCCCTCCTTGAGAATCAAGAAACCCTAATTTGAATCACACACCCTCAGATGATTAGTGATCAGTCCCATGAAACCCTTAGCTTGAATCTCAACCTCTTATCTTCTGACCAAGACCTAGGAGGATGACTTGCTCAATGTAGCCACATGATATGCAATTATGCAATGCCTAATGACCTACAAATGAAATGCAATATGTTAAGCTAGTCCCAAGAGAGGAGGGCAAATTTTGAGGTGTTACAATATGTTTTATCGAAGTCTGGTGTGTTTGTAGGATTTGGATATTATAATAATGGTATGTTTATGATGAATTTGAATGGAGTTCCTAATGATTCTGGTTCTGTATTTATGTCCTCTTCGAATGTTATCAATTCATCGTTATGGCATGCTCGTCTAGGACACGTACATTATAAAAGAATGCATGAAATGTCTAAAGATGATTTAATTCCTGTTTTTGATAAAAATGTAGAAAATTGTAAAACTTGCATGTTAACAAAGATCACTAGGCAACCTTTTAAAAGTATAACAAGGAAATTTGTCATTCTTTAGTTGATACATAGTGATTTATGTGATTTGCATGCTACTCCATCATTAGGACATAAAAAATATTTTGTCACTTTCATAGATGATGCATCTAGATTCTGCTATGTTTATTTGCTGCACGCTAAGGACGAATCCTTAGATAAATTCAAAATTTATAAAACTGAAGTTGAAGTGCAACAGAATGTGTTGATTAAAACATTACGTACAGATAGAGGTGGTAAATATTATGATCCTGTATTTTTCCAATCCGTATGAATCATTCATGAGACTACGACACCTTATACACCTCAACAAAATGGTGTGGCTGAAAGGAAAAATAGAGTGCTTAAGGAAATGGTGAATGCCATGTTATCTTACTCTGGTTTGAGTGAAGGGTTTTGGGGAGAAGCTATGTTAACGACTTGCTATTTGTTAAATAGGGTTCCTAATAAAAGGAACAAGACTACCCCATATGAACTTTGGTATAAGAAACGACCCAACTTAACATTTCTACGTGTTTGGGGTTGTAGGACCGTGGTTAGACTCCCGGACCCAAAAAGGAAAACTTTGGGTGAAAAGGGTGTAGCTTGCATCTTTGTTGGATATGCTGAGCACTCCAAGGCCTATAGATTTTATGTTATAGAACCTAATGACTCGATTTCTATTAACATAATTATAGAATCGAGAGATGCCATATTTGATGAGAATTGTTTCTCTTCTATACCTAGACCAAAGGACTCTATACCTAATTCAGATGAATCTCTAAGGGATGACCATTCAAATGATGTGCCAAGTGAGACACTTGAACCCCGTAGGAGCAAAAGAGCTAGAAAATCTAGATCTTATGGATCTGATTTTCAACTATATTTAGTTGAGGGATCAAAGGATCAGATTGACACTCAATACTATTATTGCTATAGTATAGAGAAGGATCCAAGAACGTATGATGAAGCTGTGAAATCTCGAGATTCTGCTTTTTGGAAAGAAGCAATTGACGAAGAGATTGTTTCTATCATGGAAAATAATATTTGGGTATTATCTGATTTACCACCAGGTTGCAAACCATTGGGTTGCAAATGGATCTTCAAAAAGAAGATGAAAGTCGATGGTACAATTGACAAGTTTAAAGCTAGATTAGTTATCCAAGGCTTCAGACAAAAGGAAGGGATTGATTATTTCGATACCTATGCTCCTGTTGCCCGTATCACTACTATTAGATTGTTGATTGCCTTGGCGGCTATTCATAATCTAGTGATTCATCAAATGGATGTCAAAACAGCATTTCTGAATGGTGATTTGGAGGAAGAAGTGTATATGAAGCAACCTGAAGGATTTGTAATGCCTGGTAATGAGCATAAAGTGTGTAAGCTAGTTAAGTCGTTGTATGGGCTGAAACAAGCTCCGAAGCAGTGGCATCAAAAGTTTGATGAGGTTGTTTTGTCTAATGGTTTCATTCTAAACCAAGCTGACAAATGTGTATATAGCAAATTTGATACTTCCGGTAAAGGAGTTTTCATTTGTTTATATGTTGATGACATGTTGATCTTTGGCACCGACCAAAATCAAGTTGATAAAACGAAGAATTTCTTGTCATCAAAGTTCTCCATGAAGGATATGGGAGAAGCGGACGTTATTCTTGGTATTAAGATTAAACGGGAGAATAAGGGGATTGTAATTACGCAATCTCATTACATTGAGAAAATACTCAAGAAGTTCAATTATGAAAGTTGTTCTCCAGTAAGTACTCCCATGGATCCGGGAGAAAAGCTTATGCCAAATACAGGTAAACCTGTGGATCAACTCGAATATTCAAAAGCTATAGGCTCTTTGATGTATGCTATGATTAGCACTAGACCGGATATTGCTTATGCGGTTGGAAAGTTGAGCAGATTTACTAGTAATCCTAGTAGACATCATTGGCATGCGATAACTAGGGTATTCAAGTACTTGAAGGGTACAATGAATTATGGATTGTCATATATGGTATTTCCTTCGGTGTTAGAGGGTTATTCGGATGCTAGTTGGATAAATAATGCTGAAGATTCATCCTCTACAAGTGGATGGGTGTTCTTGCTTGGGGGAGGTGCCATCTCATGGGCTTCCAAGAAGCAAACATGTATAACTGGTTCCACAATGGAATCTGAGTTTGTAGCATTAGCTGCTACTGGTAAAGAAGCGGAATGGCTAAGGAATTTGGTATATGAGATTCCGATATGGCCTAAACCGATATCACCAATTTCTATCCGTTGTGATAGTACTGCCACATTGGCTAAAGCTTATAGTCAAATATACAATGGAAAGTCTAGACATTTGGGTGTTAGACATAGTATGATTAGGGAATTAATCATGAATGGGGTGATATCTATTGAGTTTGTTCGGTCGCAACAAAACTTAGCTGACCACTTGACGAAGGGGTTAGCTAGAGACTTAGTGAAGAAGTCGGTAATTGGGATGGGATTAAACTGCATTTAAATCTATTAGCTATGGTATACCCTGTTGGTGTAAGCCCTAGAGGCCAATACTTTTGGTACTTGTATCGAATTATTTATTAATAATAAAAGGCATTTTCTTTATTATGGTTGATTAATAAAGTCCCTGGAATAGATAGTCCGTTTAATGTATTAAGTATGACTTAATCATGAGAACACATTAAACATAAGGACACTATTCTTAAAGTATCCGTAGTCGAGCTTTAGTGTGAAGTGGGATAACATTAAAGCGTTAAGACTATTATGTTTGTAGACTGATGATCACATCTCATGGATCATGGATAAAGAGTTATCAAGTCTTAAACATATGTATGAATATTAGGAGTAATATTTATACCGGATTGACCCGCTATGAGAATACTATATAGAAAGTTATGCAAAGTGTCATAAGTTATTCTCATGGTGATAATAGTGTATACCACTCTTCGACCTGAAACCACTATGGATCCTAGATGTAGAGTCGAGTGCTTTATTGCTGATCCAACGTTGTCCGTAACTGGATAACCATAAAGACAATTGATGGGTACTCCACGAAGCATGCTGAGGGACATGAGTGTCCTAGATGGAATTTGCCAATCCTGCGTAACAGGATAAATGTCTATGGGCCCAATATTGAACTGGACAAGGGTGACACGGTCTATACCTTGTGTTCAATATAGACATAAGGGCAAAGGGGTAATTATACACATAATTATTATCACAGGAGGTTTTGTCAGATCACATGACATTTTCGTGACTTGGGTAGCAGTGATGTGTTGCTAGATACCGCTCACTGTTTATTATGTTAAATGCGTGATTTAATATAATTGCCAACGTCGCGAAAACCTATAGGGTCACACACAAAGGACGGATTGATGAGAGATAGAATAATTAAGGAACATCGTAAGGTACGGTACACTTAAGTGGAATACGAAATATGGTAAGGTACCAAATACTTAAGTGATTTTGGCATATTATGAGATATGTGCCAAAATGCACTTAAGTGGGCTTTTTGGCTTGAAGCCCACACAAGTGGTTCTATAAATAGAACCCCTTGGGTATAAGCATTGTCACTCCACAGAAACTCACTGAGACAGAAAACACAACTGAAGAGTTGGAATTTCGTATCTCTCTCTCACTCAAAGCCTTCATTCATAACAGCTAGCACTGCGATTGAAGGAATCCGTTCGTGTGGACTGAGTAGAGACGTTGTCATCGTTCAACGTTCGTGATCGCCCCGTGGATCTGTATCAAAGGTTTTGATCATTATCAGAGATCTGCACCAAAGGTTTGAATCGCCACAAGAGGTAACGGTTCTATCACTGATCATGCCCATTCGTAAGGATCACTAAATGGAGAAATTTTTAAATTCCGCTGCGCCTTGGATGACAATTCTCCTTCATACCCAATTCCCTTCTAATACAACATTAGAAGCAGAATTCAATGTGGAAAGATCATAGTTAGAGATTGGAGCAAATATGTTTATCTTCCCAAGGTATGTGCTCAGACCTGCAAGTGATGGCTAGGTTGAATTATATCTTCTTAATGGTTCTTTTGGAAAATTGCAAATGCAGGTGCAAGATTAAAAGAATCACCTATGTGAGCATGAAGTTTTGCCGCTTTAAGAAGGTTGGACTTGGCTTCCTATATGCTTATTAATGGATAAGGACACATGGCTTGTAAAGTGTCAAGTCTGAATAGTAGAGTATTGTAAGAAACATATGTGTACTATATCTTTAGACACTCAAATGGATTGACGGGTTCAATCGCTATGACACCCCGATTTTCGAGTATTTGGAATGTGTATTTGTACTAAGATGAAAATTCAATCGCAAGACATTTTCATTTATGCATTTGTTTGATCGTTATACCTGTGTGTTATACCCTTGTATATATTATTGTATATACTGAGTCAATCAAGGATTACACTAAAATGGGGGGGGGGGGGGATTTGTTGGTGATTTTAGTATCATCAATGTATTTTAGTAGTAATGTGATTTACTACAGGCCGATGCAATTATGCGTTAAAGCTTGAAAACGAGTTAGGGGTAGTGCGGAGTGCACGCTCGTCGAGCCAACGTATAATTGAATGCGAATAATTGAAACGGGGTTCCAAGGGGCGAAGCCCCTGGCTACGAAATTTTCTTTTGAACAGTTGAATCCTTTCCCAACCGACGTAACCGTTTCTGAACAGTTGCGTCTTTTCGGTTTCTGTTATTGATATCCTATATAAGGAGTCATTTGGCCTCAGTTTAAAAGAGACAACGAAACCAAACTTTCTCTCTACATTACTGAACATTTCTCTTTGCCAGAAACAAATTGTTCTTCAAGAATTATCCCCACAAAGATTTCGTGAACCCAGGCAAGAATAAGGTCGAAATACTTTGTTCGAAAAGTGTACGAACACGATTCTTCGAAGTTATCCAGGATTATCATACCCGAATCTCTAACAATCAATACGTGGAAGTATGATAAAGATGGGATGTTTCTCGCGATGATCCTTAAATGCGGTTGGGAAGAAAAACGTCCAAGATAAGGACACTTCCTTGTCCTGATTATAACAAAACTACTAGTTAGGTATTATAGAATAAAATTATATAATGCATAATTGTTCCAACGAGAAAAGATAATTGAAATATAGTATTTCGATAAGTTAAAAATAAGAATACTAGTTTTATATCTTGTATTTTTTAGTGTGATGAGGTGATGTGGATGAAACATTGTGTGAGTTGTGATTTGTTATTATTATGTGTGTCCGCAGTGTGAATTTATGATTTTTATTATTGTTTGTGGTTGTGATGTGAATCAAAGGAATTGCCCTAGTCGATTATGTTTGAAGATGCACAATTGTGAAGTAAATTTTAAAGTGATTAGCTTTAATGATAGTTTCTGGAACTTGTGGAAGGTATTTGCATTTAATGGCATATGCATCTTTTGCCTTTTTGGCGGATTGCCTTTGTGGCGGGTTGTCTTTGTGGTGGATTACCTTTGTGGTGGGATGCCTTTGTGGCGGGTTGCCTGTGTGGCTGTTAATATCCAAATCATTTGGATTTAGGAGCATGCATATTCACACATTAAGATAATTGTAGAATAAGGATTTCGTGGGTTCGATTTCGCTTAAACTATTATGTTTCTATGATTTTTTTTATAATACTGTATTGTATGTTTTTTCTATTTGATATGAATGATGGAAGATTGACCCCCTTACAAATAACATATTAGGTACAAAGCAATTGAAGATATGAATTAATCGTGATATGACACGATCGGATGTTAACGTTGCATGTGCTCGTGGGAATGAAATTGGGTTTTTAATTAAATTTGTAATTTTGCAAGGAAGAATCTTTTAATATTAAAACTTGATAGATGGGGAACTGGAATGTCTAAAATAGTTTACGTTAATAAATTTTATTAAATTATGAGTTTTAGAAATTATTATGAACTAGAAGGTTGAAGTCCACATTCGATTTATGTGAAAATAACCATTATTGACGGTTAACATTGTAATAGTATATAAGATTGAAAAGTGTTGCATGCTCTATCATATTTTAATATGAATAAATAGTGGCAAACCTTTGAAATTTGTGTAATAACTAATTTGAAATTAAAGACATTTGTTTTAACTTTTATTTGCTATGACTTAAAGAAAATAAAAAATATTTAATAGTTTTTGGATTCACACATCTCTTTTATTTTTTAAATTTGAGCAAATATAGTTAGTTAAAGTAATTGTTGACTTGTTAGATTATTTTATTCAAAATGAGTGTAGAGTTATATTGAAAAAATATATCAAAGTTATTTTTCTCTTCTTTTTTTTATAATTCAAAAGTTATTTCAAGAAAAATAATAATGTTATATAAGATTTAAGCAAATAATATATATATATATATATATATATATATATATATATATATATATATATATATATATATATATATATCAAAATTAAAAAATAGTTGTTAGGTTAATATGTTTTTGCTTTTGCGTTCGAACTCATGACCCCAACAAAGTATGTACTTTGATCTTTTGAAAAATAAATGTGAATTTCTAGAGATGCCACATAAGAATAATGATGATGTGTCAAATATTGAATATGTCACATATCATATGTCGTGATATAGAAACAATGTAAGTCCCATCAATGAGATGTACACGTGGTCCAATGTTGATGTTGAAGATATGTTACTATCGACCTAAGAAATTAAGGTTTAGAGAGCACGATGAAACATGGTAAAAAATGAGGAGGTCCGATGTAGCTGTACCTGTACCAAGTGTGATAAATTTATTCATAACTCAACAAAATGTGAAAGTAAGGAACAAGACCCTAAAGCTTTGAAAAGAAAGGTAATTTATCATTGTATTGCAAAGTGACTGATCAATTATCATTGTATTGGAAATTGCCTAGTATATTCTTGTTGTATTGTAAACTGCCTGGTATATTATTATTATATTGTAAAATGTGCGGTGAAGAGAAAAATGCCAAGAAGTAAGGGTAAAACTAATGGCGGTGGAGCTGCTTTAGGCACCGGAAATGTTATAGGTGTTGGTGGTGGTGGAGCTATTACATGTACTAAAAATGCTACAAGTACTGATGGTGTGACAAATGCTTGGAATGACCATGTAATTGATGCAATAATTGAAGATATGGTTGCCTCCAAGAAGGAAGAATAAAGAAATTGCAGAGAAGATGCCACAAGCACCAAAGAGGATTGTCTGGAGGTCGAAGAAAAATGTTGGCCCATGTTCAAGTGCATCTCCACTATTGGAAATTAATAATAGAAATGATGATTCACATGTTTCTACTCAAAAGACCCTAAACTATCAAGGTAAAGTTTACTTTTGTAGCTTTCTATTTGTGAAACACTTTTGATGAGTAAAACTTGTTAATTTTGTAACAGGCCAAAATTGTTCTAACAAACTCAAGATGCAAATTAGCTTGCTAATAGCAGTGCTAACAATGATATCTAATGTCACAATTTTTCTATCAAACTTTCGTTTTCATTCATTCAAAATCAAGTTACATTGTTACATAAAGCTGTATTGAACATCAAATGATATAGTCACATGATTTTTTTTTAATATTGAAAAACCAAAATATTTATATTTTATGATTTTAAATGTTGTTAATTTATAAATAAAGTTCAAATTAGTAACGAAAATTGATGAACTAATAAAATTATTTTAGTTATTAAATTTTGTAAAAAAAGAAATATTTCATATTTTTTTTGGTAGCCATCTGTTTTTTATTTTTATTTTTGAATGATTGATTTATTTTTGTGTTAAATGTTTTTTAATTTAATAAAATAGTGTAGTTATTATATTTTTAGGTATTAGACTCTAAAAAAAGATAACAAAATAGTATAACTATTATTTTTTTAGTTGTAAGATAAAAATATTAAAAGATATAAAGAGTGATAATTGTGATTAACTCTTCTGATATATATGTATAATAATAAGATTTTTGTAACATATGATTTTTAGAATAAAGTTGATGTGTAATTGTATTTTATTAATTTATAAATAAAATTTAAATTAATTATTAAAATTGATCAACTAATAAAATTATTGTAATTATTAAATTTTATAAGAATTTTAAATATTTAATATACCTTTTTAGTCATCAATTTTTTATTTTCATTTTTAATGATCGTTTCTATTTTAATTTTTTTGTTGATGTTTTGTAGTTTAACAAAATAGTGTAGTTATTGTATTTTCTGATATTAGACTCTATAAACAAATAATAGTGTAGTTATTAATAAAATTGTGTACTTATTATTATTTTTTAGATGTAAGTTGAAAAGATTGAATTATATAAAGAGTGATAATTGTGTTTAATTGTAATTAACTTTTGTGAGATATTTAATAATAAGATTTTTATAACATAATTTTTAAAATATAAATTGAAGTGTAATTGTATAAATTTGTTGCAAGATTGAATCATAGGTGACACATCAGATTTTAATGTGACAAATATAACTTAAATGACGTATTATTTGTCATAACATAATATGTTGTATTAGATTTAATATATTATAATAGATTATTTTTCTTTTAGTTTTACCCAACAATTCAAAATACCAATTAAACAATTTGCAAAATTCTTCTTTCCGCATAAAAAATTGAATTACACGGAATGAAGAGGAAAATAGTGTAGAAACATAGAGAAATATAATTGAAACAATCTAACCCTATTGCTTACACTTTCAGTATTTTCTTCGTAGATTTGCATTAGACTTTGAGACTTAACAACTTCATTGAAAGTCCATATTTATACTTTGGAGTAATTCTTCTTTTTGAACGCATGCTTGAGTTAGAAATTGATGCCATTTTCTTTTTCAAACGAAAGGAAGTTGGAAGGGCCTAAATCAAATAGAGTTGCAAGGAGAATTGGAGTATGAAGCTTCACCAATGGCAAGATATGAAGCTCTGATGGAAGAATACAACAAACAATAATGGATTAGGAAACAAAGAAGAGGATTTGGGTGATTAAGAAATTAGGGTTTAGTATCTCTTAGAAATTAAAATTACATTAATCTGCAATATTCCAACTAATCAATAATATAAATCCATATGTTGTTAATTTTAATTATAAAATTCCAAAATAATACATTATGTCAATTCCACTTAATATATTAAGATGAGTGAGTACAATGAGGGAGCAAAATATGAAAATCTTTATAAAAATTAGAGGGGGGAAACTAAATTTTTAGTATAGGAAGATTTTTCAAAATTCGTCCAAATGAAAAGGATGAACATAAATGTTAACCCATATTAAAGTTATTAATAAATTTTTTTAAAAATAATTATAACTATTCAAATGAAGAAAGGATATGTAATTAACATTCTTAAAGTAGTAGCAAAAGATATTAAAAACTTGTGATGTCCTCCATGCTCAAAATTTGGACATGTACTCATGCATAAATATAGCGCTAAGACAAGGAATGGCTCACATTATTATGCTTTGTCAATTCATGATCTCCTCAACCTTTAATAACAATTTTATATTAATAACACTTGGCACAAAGGCAACTAAAGTGCAAATTTACTTGTTAATTTCATTATTTCAAAACTTGTATGTTGTAAAAAAATGTTAAGACTTGTCTACTTAAATTGTGCATTTATTTTTTTAGTTTTTCTTCTCGGCATTTTACCTTTTTTATACTAAAACAATTAAATGAAAGATAGAGTAAAAGAAAACACAATAAATAATTTGATTTTGGAGAAGGTAATAATGAATACAAATAAATTAAAAGGTGTAAGAATGTCAACAATCTAATTAATGATGTTAAAGGAATAACCTAAAACGATGACGTGATTCGCTCTTTCTCAAAATAAGGCAAGGACTTTCAAAGACATTTTGATGGAGAAATAAGATATGTTATTAATAAGGTTTAAGTGAGATTATTTATAAATGATCATACATAGAGGGTAAATCCCCCTATTTGCATTGATTCAGAGCTTAATTACACTTTTATTTCGTGCAATTTCTTCATCCAATAATCGTTGCAGTCTAGTCAAAATAAATATTACACGTTTGCGCCCTATGGAAATTTTTGGAGACATGTTCGATCTTCTAAAGCCTCTATTTTCAATGCACCCTTGTGAGCATGTTGATGTTAGTTATGTTTATGCTTCTTTATCTACATTTTTATCCCTCCCTTGATTATATGATATGTTGTTGAAAACAAAAGACTAGTGTAAGAATTAGGATGTCTCAAAACATGTCATATACTTTAATTAGTACTTTCTACTGCAAAGGTAAATTATTAACACACACCATATCATATACTAATAAAATATACAAACATAAGTAAATTTATTTATTCATTATCAATTCTCTTTCTATGTTTTGTATGAGGTTGAAAGCTAGCTTAGGGAGGTGTAGGGCTGGAAAAATGGGCCCGACCCGCCGACTATGCTCGTTTTTCCCGTATTTTTGTGGAGCGGCTCAAGGTTTTAGGCATACACTCTCTAATGTGGCTGCCCCATTTTCTAAAATCTTCTGCAAGCGCGGCATCAACATGATTTTAAAAAAATTTAGACTTAAAAGTTACAGTGTCCGAAGACCCGCCCCGCTCCGCCCTCATTTTTTTTTGGGATGAACCAAGATTTTAGGATCACACCATCAAAAATCCCGACCTCGCTCCGTCCCGTTTTTTTGTGTGCGGGTTTTTGCAGGGTAAAACTAAAAGGGACGGACATGCCCGTTTGCGACCCCTAAGGAGGTGTTTCTTATGTTGAGTGGCATTCACACTCTATTTTGGAACATAGAATTAGGTGGTTTTGAAATGGTGTCTGACTAAGAAAAGTGGGGCGAGGGCATTATCTTTTTTAAGAAAAGTGTATTGGTTCATTAGATTGTCTTTTTACGAGAATATATCCACTTTTTCCTATTTGATGTCTTTATCCCCCTCTCTTTTGTTTTTTTTTCTTTTAAAATTTTATTTTAGAGAGTTTACTAGAAAAAATAAACTCACATTAATCATTTAAAAAATGGATAGTAATAGATTCAGATATGTGTCTCAACACGTCAAATGTCTCAACAACTTTTTACCATATGAGTTGTATTCACAAGAATGCTTTTCTGATTTTATTTTCCCTTTTTTATATTATAAGAGTTTAATTACCCATTATACTCTAAATAAAAATTCTTTTTTGTTGTAGAAAAATAAAACCTAGTTTGATTAATTTCTTCTTTTGTGTGGCTATTACTTCATGTATTTTTTGTGTGCAAGATTTTTCTAGAATAGTGATTCACATATCTTAAGTTACTTATTCATGTGATTCATATGGAGTTAGTTAACATGTGTCACATAAGGATTAAATTATGGATATATTGGTATTTGGATTGTGATTCAGTTGGATCTTAAGATCTTTAGCATTGCTGAACATGACTAGATGTTGGTTGACTTTTATTGATCTACAAATCTCAGAAGTGAGAAGTGAGAAGTCTACCTGCAAATACTCTGATGATTAAGTAAATGAAATCCAAGAGTGTGATATTTAGGGTTAGAAATTTTGCCTTGAATGTGAACCATAATTTAGGTTTTATAATAACGGAATTAGAGTCCTGAAATCCAGAACCTTCTCTGAGATAGCTGTTGGGAACATCAACAACCTCTAAATGTAAAATACATTGTTTTTGTGTGGGTTTCAGACAATTGGATTGCATCTAAAGTCATTTATACACGTTATGCTCGTTACCAACTCTTTGGAGTCTAAACATCATGTTAAGATTCATATCATTCCTACCATTAATGGCATTTAGTGGATTGTAATGTTTCTTTATTTTGAATTAATCCTTGCACTTCCTTTTTCTAATAGTGTATGTTAGGATAGGTGATATGGAGTGATAAATCATTTATTATTTTTCATTCATCAAGGTGAAATCGTGACTGTTGGATGGAGAGATGGTTTTTCTTCACGATGAGACGTAACCATATTGGTTTGATAACCCCCTTTGAATCCTGATCATATATCGCTGTTAGATTTAAAATCATTTGAAATTCTCAGATTGGATAAAAATGTACTTAGAAAATGTAGGAGAATGGTTTATCATCACTTTTCCATCTTCTCCCTCTTTCGAGATTCCAATCATTTCTCTTTCACAACTTTGTGTAGTTTCTAGTCTTTCTCATTACAAGTAAGTTCTTAATTATTTCATGTTTCACGTTGCTGTAATTATTTTCTCTTAACTTCTTCACAACTTTTTATTTTTACCATAATGTATGGTGGCTTGAAAGATAAAATTCCCCCTTCAACCACCTCTCGTGACGCTAGTTCTCGCAGTGCCTCCCATGTGATATTTTTCTCCACAAATCATCCTTGTGACATTCAATGGTGACTATAGTGTCGTCTTTCATCCTATTAATCATCCCTGACAATGAATGGTCATGAATTTATTCAAATTTTATTTGAAAATTACGCTAATCGTGTGGAACCTTGTTTTATAGGTCATAGAACATGATTTTGATGATAACAACTATTAAATACGATCAGTCCCTAGATAGTGATAACAACCAAAGTCAAACATAAAGCAGTTAAGCGGTTAAAAATGCAAATCATGATATTAGGGTTTGATGTACTTTACTATATGATGATGGAAACAAAATGGAATGTAAATCAAGTCTCATCTTAAATGTAAACTCAAGAAAGTGTCTATAAGGATGAAGCATATAATAAGTCTTGAAGTATAAGAAAGTCATGCCTTGATTAGTCTGAGTGAACACATTTTAAAGCATAAGGGTATTCTTGTAAAAATGCATGGCTAAATCACACACACATACACACACAAACCTGCTTTCAAACTTATTTTTCTCAAGAAAATATTTTCAAAAAATATCTTGAAGTTATGCCAGATGAGTTAGGAGTTGTTAGAAAAGCTATGGGCAAGTTTTTGTCTTTGACAATCGATTATCACTTTGCCCCAATCGATTGGGTCAGTTCAAAAATGTGTCATAAGTGATTAGGACAACATCTTAATGAGGTGTGACGACTAAATATCTTTCCTTTTCCTTTTTAACTCAATAATCGATTCATTTGAAGGTACCAATCGATTGATATATGTTACCAATTAATTGGCCAGTCATGAGAGTCCATAAAACTTTTTACTTTTTTGTGTCAACCTCTAGCCTATAAATAAAGACCTTTTTCCACTTTCAAAATTATCTAGAAACGTGTTTTTACTTCTCACTCCTCACTCTCTCTTAATTTTCTTTTGTTTATTTTCTCTCACTAAGGAACTTTTGTTTATACCTTGGTGAAATTCTGGTATCAGATATAAGATGTCGAAGGTAATGTCACGACACTAATATCTGTTAATACACAATGGATAATAAAACAGAATTGTAAAGCAATCAACACAAGCAATTGTTAACCCAGTTCGGTGCAACTCACCTACGTTTGGGGGCTACCAAGTCAGGAAGGAAATTCACTATAATAGAATTAGTTCAAAGACTATCTGTACACTTCAACAAGTTACAGTCTTTCTCACCTAATCTCTACCCGTGCAATTTCTACCTAAGCACTCTTAGATATGAGAACCCACTCACTTCCCTTACGATCACAACCCCGTGATCTTAAACAACAATCCTTGTGAAAAGAAAATACTTTTCAATTACAATATTCTTGATTTTACTTCACAGTTTCAATCAAGAAGACACACTCTTGATCTTGCTTCAAAACTTTAATCAAGAAGACAAATCAGTCCAATTCAATCATCTATGGATGACTTGAATGACCTACAGACACAAACCCTAGCTCTCTCTCTAAATTTCGCTCAGTATTGGTTGTGTGTTCCTTTTTATAGAAACATTGGACAGCTTGAAAACCCTAAATATATTTTCCAATTAAATCTTTTCATATCAACTGTAAAGATCTCCTTGGAAAATAAACAAATCTGGTTGATATCCCTGATAGATTGCGCCAGCTAGCCATATCTTCAATCAACCAATGATTGCCACCAATTGTGCAATCCCAAAACACCAGACATTCATACTGAATGTTCAATGAACAGGATGTCATGTCATCGGGTCTGACATCCTGGAAAAATCCTGCATACTCCAGTTTCCTTTTATAGCAGGTACAGCCATATCAGATACCATGACATTGTGTATGTCCTCTGAAACAATCCTGCATGATTATGTCTTTCCTTAAGCTCCAACAGGTACAACCAATAATAGAAGCCTTGTCTTTGTCTGTGACATTCTGAAACAATCCTGCTTGCATATCTTCTTTAACTCCAGCAGGTACAAAAAATATCTCATGTTAAGACATCCCACATGACATCTTGTGAACACCCTTTGTTTTACCAAAATTGCTGCCAACTCTTAGAATCAACAAACTCCCCCTTTGACAAATTTTGGCTAAAACATATATCTGTCATTTTTGTTCACAAGGCAAACTATCAGCAGTTAAACCACTAAACAGTAGTTTAATCAGCAGCAGAAGCAAAAACAATTACTAGCTATGGCTACTAGTAATACACATATGCACAAGGGTACTTCTCCTCCCCCTAAATCTGTGCAACAAACAACATAATTACTAGTTATGGATGCAACTAGTAAGACACACAAATCTGCATAATGCACAAGGGTACTTCTTCTCCCCCTTAATCAGTGCATTCATCAAATAACAGCTACTGAACTTCAGCACCCGTGCCAGCCAGAATGTCATACTGACATCTGCTTTAACATCAGCACCTGTGCACCTCTTCATCAGCACCTGTGCACCTCTTCCAATAATAGTTGTACTTCTGTTCAGCCACAACCACCTTCCACAAGCACTTCTCCCCCTTTTTAGTCAAAATTGACCAAAGATGACCAATCAGACAAAATAAATGTCTATTAGTCTAGCAGAGAAAGTTAAAACAAATGTTATAACATTCAGCATGTTAGAACAAAATATTCAGGAAGTACACACTAACATTATACACAGCAGACAACTGAGATAATGCACAAATCCAAGGAACTCTTTAAGAGCCCTAAATATTACATAACTGGCATCAACAAGACTGCCACAAAATACAAAAACAGAAAAACCAGTCAGTACAGCAGCTTTCAATAACTTCCACCACACCTTCCAGCACCCCTCCAAGTCTTCAATCCAGCCAGGGACCATTAATCAGAAGCAGCATCACTTTCACCTTCACTTGTATCTTCATCTGCACCTTCAGAGTCTTCCAAGTTTCCAGAGCTGCCACTGGATTGAGATTTAGGTCTTGCATCTGAATTCTTATCAGCTTTTTCTGTGTCTTCCCTTTCCAGGCTACAGATGAGAGCTTCCAAAGCTTCTTTTCTGGCCTTGGCCACCCTTATACCATTGTCCAGTTCTTTGCATGTCTCTTTTAGTTGATCAATCAACCTTCCTTTGGATGTAGACTCCCTCTTGGCAGATGTCATGACATCATTGACATGACTTCCTTCAAACAACTTGTAATGGATGGACAGAGGGGATTTTCTCCTTCTTGGTATGTCACTTGTGCTCAGAATCCCTGGTTGTTGACTTAGGATTATGCCACAAATAAGGTAAGGGAAGGCAATGGGTAACTTCACAGCATTTGTAGAAGCATGTCTAATGGTTTGTTCAAATATGAACTTGCCAAAATCATAGTTAACCCTTGTTCCAATAGCATGAATGATTCTTCCAAGATTGATGGAGATAGTAGAGGCATGATTAGTAGGAATCCAATTAGCTGAGCCAATCTTGTGCAAGATGGCATATTTAACACTTAGTTTTCCAGCTGATAAGTGATTTCTACTAGGCCATTCCTTAACTTGGCCAGCTGTGATAGCCCTACAGACTTCATTGTCTGTGGTTTCTAAGTCTACTCCTCCATCCATTCCTCTTCCTAGGAACTTGTTGATGACATTTGGTGAGAATTTTACACATTTGCCTCTTACAAATACTTTGCAAAACTCCCTGCTGTTTTATCATGAATATCCTCAGGGATATTAACAATAAATTCTTTAACCAGCCCCTCATAGCATTGGGGTAGAGTTGCCACTGTCTTCATGAGTCCAGCATTTTTGATCAACTCAATAACCTCTTTTACCTCTACAGCTTCTTGACCCAACTCTCTTTCAATGGCTACTCGTCTCTGAATGACATATTTCCACTTTGCTGCTCCATCTTCCAAATGAAAGGAGATATTGTCTAGATGGACAGTAGCAGCCTTGCTAGGAGATTTCTGACCTGCCTGCCTTTTTGCAGGGGAGATGTATGGGACATCATCTTTAACATTCTCTTCAGAATCAGAGCTGTGTCTCTCTTTTCTTTTTCCAACCTCAACCTTGCTCAAGGGTTTAGAGGGTGTCATACCCCAAAATTTGCCCATCAATAGTTCAAGACATTTTTCAGGGGCATTCCGACTCATTTTATGGCACTGATCTTAAAGGGACAAAGGCCCAGCTCACGAATGGCTCAATCCAGAAAATGGCCCAAACTGGCCTGTTCGCTACACGCTCGCCTAGCGAACGTTACGTTCGCTACACGCTCGCCTAGCGAACGTTCGCTACACGCTCGCCTAGCGAAGCAAACGTTCGCTACCAGCTCGCCTAGCGAGGCTGACAGACAACAAAAAATTTCGGGCTTCGTTCTGAGCCCATTAGGTCATGAAAAAGGGCATTATAAATACCAGCACTTCAGTAATGAAAAGAAAAAATGAAAAAAGGAGAGAGGAGAACTCTAGCAAGCAAACCCTAGCGCTTACAGACGGAAAACCCTAAAGGAAGCCCTGAAGGAAAAGCCGGCGGCGGCAAGGTCACTTCCGCTCAATTCGATCCGATCAGCCAATTCAAGGTTACCATTCGATTACAAACAGGTTGGCATTGCTATTACTACCCTATGTTCTTAATTTGCACATGGTATCATGATTGAATTTATGAAACTATCTTAAGTTTTACATATGAATTTAAGTATGCATGAACCGTTGAATGTCTAACCACATAATCTCTGTAATGGATGCTATAAAGTGTGAAGCTTGCTGCCATTATATCGTTATTAAAACCGGAATCCGCAGCCACTCGCTAGCACATCGCTAAGCAAGCATGCAGCGAGTATTCGCTAAGCCTTCGCTAGGCGAGGCAGGCGCGAACCTGACAGTAGCCAACTTTTCTGTTATGACTTTTCATTCATGTTTTATCATAGCCAGGCATTGTTTATTTGATCCTATTACTGTTGTGATTTCTTTTGCGGTGTAATCCTCGATTGCACCCTGATTTGGTATGCTAACCCGTTTGTTGAATTTTGCAAAGGTTCATATGTCCCAGAAAAAAAGACCGCCGTTAGGTCTTCCACTTTATTTGTGGGATACCCTTGTGGAGGCTCACCCTAAATTGCTTAATTAATTTTAATGTGTTAATGTTAATAATTAATTTTAATAATTAATTTTAATGTATTAATTTTAATGTATTATTTTTAATGTATTGATTTTAATGTGGAGATTCATCATAATCACCTAATTAACTTTAAAATGCGGCCTTTAAATATGTGATCTTGGACCTCTCTTTTGCCTTATGATATTACGGTATTACGGTCATGTCCCGCGAATGTAGGGATACACTTAGCAAAGACCCTTCGATTAAATCATCATAAAATAAATCATGGTCCCTCGGATGTTGCCTTCGAAAATACGATTTTGTCCCTCGATGACCCTTCGGTGTAGCCTACGGTTAAATGATGATCGTCCCTTCGAATGCTAAGGTATCCTTACAACTGTTGCCTTCAATGACCTATCGATGACCCTACGGTGACCCTTAAACATCCAAAGGGTAAAATTACTTACTTCTCAATAGTAAGGACAGTTTTACCCTCATAAGGATAGGAAACGTTCATAACGACCTTAGGAAGGTATAACTCTCAATTGCTGGATCATAACCTAAAACATTTCCCACCCCTCACACTTTGCAAATCCTAGAAAATCACCACTTGGTATACATTCATACTAGAATCATTACCCAGTTACATTTTTCTAAACCGTTTTCAAAATCAACCAAGATAAATACTTTGTATACATTCATACGAGAATCATTACAAAGTTAAACTCTTTTTCGAAACATTTTTAAAACAATTCACGAACACTTTTCAGACAAAAATATAAGTGATCCAGCAATTAAGAGCCCATGGATAACCATGGATACAAAGGGTGCTAACACCTTCCCTTTGTATAATGTACCTCCCGAACCCAAAATCTATTGAGGTCTTTCCTGTTCTTTTCCACCTTTCCTTATTGGATAAAAGAAAAGTTGGTGGCGACTCTTGCTATCCGCGACATTGCGATAAAAAGCAAAATACCCCAAGTCAGTTCACCGTGTGACAGAACTGGCGACTCTGCTGGGGAAACTTTAAAAAGAGAGGTTACCTTAAAAACAAGATCACTTATTCCAAATTGTCTGATTTACTTTTAAGGGATTGCTTGGGTATTTTTGAGTGAAAGATCCTACACCCGGATCTAGTGTACCTTAGGTAAGTAGCAATAGATCATCGCGACTATCTGGCGTATACTGGAATGGTTAAAATGATGGCTACGGTTAATGTGACACTTTGGATGTCCTGATGTTCCTCATGTTTACTTGAGGAAAAATTTGGCATCTGCGTGGTGTCATCAAAGCACTAACCAGACCTTTAGAACCCTAATTGACTCATCCTGGCCATTAGAAAGTAGTGAGATAACTGACTTCGGTTCCGACTGGGGTTGGTTGATACTCGATACTACACTCTTTGAGATTGGACTTTAGGGAAGCTTTGGTCAACCACTTGGTGTTGCACTGAAGTGGACTTAAAGGAAGGTCGGTGATCTGAGATCCTTTTAGAACCCGGTTACTATGCTAGGACAGGTTGAACCAACCAAACTTCAGTGGGGAGGGTACTTACCTATGGAACTCATGCAAGCCTTAAAACCTAGGAATGATTGTTGTGTGACTCGTTTGTGCTTGTTATTTTACTTAACATCATAACATCATAACATCATGGCATTGTACTAACCATTTCGAGGACTTAGGGATTTAACTTTTCTCTATTTCGTAAAAAAAAAAAAAAAAAAAAAAAAAAAAAAAAAAGTTTCCCTTTTCGGTAGTTTATGCAAAGTTAAATTCCAAAAGGCCTTGAAAACATTTCATGCATTGCATAGCATAACATAGCATAACAGGTACTCTAAAGGGATCAGTGTTCTCACGGTTTTCCTCCACACAGAAAAATGGACCTCGAACAAACTGTCAAGGATCTCCATGCTCAGAATGCTCAACTCCAAGAGATGATCTTGAACTTATCCA
Organism: Lathyrus oleraceus; assembly: GCF_024323335.1. NCBI lineage: Eukaryota > Viridiplantae > Streptophyta > Magnoliopsida > Fabales > Fabaceae > Lathyrus > Lathyrus oleraceus. Next base: position 10,757,563 of record NC_066584.1, read on the forward strand.
GGGGGCAGGAGGAACTGAAAGCTCTCTTGCTCGAGAAAAAGAAAGACAAGAAAGCTGTGAGTTACATTAACCCGGGAAAAAGGCTTAAAGGACAGGCTGCGGGAATCAAAATCAGAATTCCGAAGGATCAAGAAGAGGAAACAGAGACAGATTCAGAAGATGAGAATGCTGATCCTTTCAACCCTGAGGATGACGATGAAGATTACGAGAATGAACAGTACTCTCCAAAAGATGGCAAGTACAAGTTGCTGGAAGAACGCATGCTAGCTATGGAAGGTCAGAAGGCGCCCGGTCTGGATTTTGAAAGTTTGGGTCTAGTCTCCGATGTGATCATTCCTCGCAAATTCAAGGTCCCCACTTTCACTCAGTATGATGGGGCATCTTGTCCTCAGATGCATCTGAGAGCTTACGTGAGAAAGATTCAGCCGTATACCACTAATAAGAAGCTCTGGATCCATTTCTTCCAAGAGAGTCTGTCTGGCACACAATTGGAGTGGTATTATCAGCTCGAGAGCTCTGACATCCACACATGGACTGATTTAGCAACTGCTTTCTATAAACAGTACCAGTATAATTCTGAACTAGCGCCTACTCGGCTACAGTTGCAGAATATGACTATGGGATCTAAGGAAAGTTTCAAAGAATATGCTCAAAAGTGGAGAGATTTGGCTGGCAGAGTCAAACCCCTTGTGACTGATAGAGAATTAGTGGACATGTTCATGAGCACACTGACTGGCCCATTCTACAGCCATCTATTGAGGAGTTCCTCATTGGGTTTCACTGAACTTATATTAACAGGTGAACATGTTGAAAGTGGCATTCGAAGTGGGAAGATACAGGCGACTATCTTTGATCCTCCGGAGACTCCTAATGGCATCACTGCCCCTCTGCCTAATCATGACGAGACTGTCAATGCTGTGGAAGATACTGATAACGATTGTGACTTGGATAGCTGGATTTTCCCAACAATTGGTGACGGACCCAATAATTGGAAGGCTGAAGACACTATCCCGATTTCCTTTAGTCAGGAGTAATTGTTATTGCTATTTTAGTATTTCAAAAGCATTATGTCTATACCCGGGGCATAATAGCTAATTTTAAGGGTTTGTCATTTTCATAAGCATATTCATATTCAATAAATCAATGGACTTTTTTTGCATTCAAATATTGCGCTCTTTATCTTTCCTGTCATTTTTTTTAAACAAGCTATGTTTTCTTGCACACACTCACGTAACAAATTGCATATCCATATCCACTCTGGATCCTGTTGATAATAGTTCTGCTACTGTTCATTATGATTTTGAAAATCCGATCTACCAAGCCGAGGATGGAAGCGAGGAAGATTGTGAAGTCCCTGGTGAACTTGTCAGACTGTTACTACAAGAAGAAAAGACCATACAGCCGCAGGAGGAATCAATTGAAATTGCAATGGGTACTGAAATAGACAAGAAAGAAGTCAGAGGTTTCTTGGGGCACTCGAATTACATTGCCCGATTCATCCCACATTTGACTGCTACCTGCAAACCCATCTTCAAATTACCAAAAAAGAAAAAATCAAGAGATGGTATGGAATGATGAATGACAAAATCAAGAAATATCTCCAAGAACCTCCAATTCTAATGCTACCAGTTGAAGGAAGACCTCTAATCATGTATTTGACCGTGTTAGAAAATTCAATAGGGTGTGCTGGGGTAACATGACGAGTCTGGTCGAAAAGAGCATGCCATACACTGCCTTAGCAAAAGGTACCGACTGTGAAACAAGATACTCACAGCTCGAGAAAGCTTACTGTGCTTTGGCTTAGGCTGCTCGCCGACTAAGACAGTATATGTTGAATCATACCACTTTATTGATTTCTAAGATGGATTCTATCAAATATCTACTTGAGAAACCTGCTGTCTCCTGAGAGAGTTATCACTGATAATGGTACTAAACTGAACTCTACACGCAGTTCAAAATAAAGCACCATAACTCTTCTCCGTACCGGCCAAAGACGAACGGCGCCGTGGAGGCTGCTAACAATATCAAGAATATAACAGTAACATACAAAGACCGGCAGGAGATGTTACCTTTTGCTCTTCATGGTTACCGCACTTCGACAGGGGCAACCCCTTTCTCTTTAGTCTATGGAATGGAAGCCGTTTTACCAGTGGAAGTTCAGATTCCCTCTCTAAGAATTGCGAAAGATGCAGGCTTAGATGAGGATGAATGGATTCAAACTCGACTCGATCAGATAAATCTGATTGATGAAAAGAGACTTGCGGTTGTTTGTCATAGGCAGATATATCAGAAGCGCATGACCCAAGCATTTAACAAAAAGGTCAAGAGACAGGTGTACCAACTTGGCGCCTTGGTGGTCAAGCGTATCATTCTACCACAAGGTGATCCCAGAGGCAAATGGACTCCCACACACGAAGGGCCATTTGTAGTTAAGAAGGTATTCTCTGGTGGAGCCATGATGCTTGCTACAATGGATGGCGAAGAGTTCCCGCATCCTGTGAATGCTGACATAGTTAAAAAATACTACGCATAAAAGAGACCCGTTAGGTCGACGTACCTAGGCAAAAGTAAGGGCATCCCGGCGAACCAAAAGGGTTCGGGCAAAAAAATTAGGGATAAACATATAAAGACATACACCCGGCAAGTCGAAAACCTGAAAAGGCGGCTTGAGCAAAAAAAAGGGTATCCCGGTGGACTGAAAACCTGAAAAGGCGGTCCAGGCAAAAATTAGGGATTAAAGCGTATGACTATGCCCCGTTCTCTGTCTGCTTCAACCAAGTTCAAGGGACTGAACAAGCCAATCACTTTCATCCGACAGCAGGAGATGAGAGGCTTGAAGACATAATGACAGTAGTGGAATTAAAATCAACAGGACTTTTTCTGCATAGCTTTGTCTTCGTTTCTTGACGATTTCCTCTTACTAGGATTTCTGTCTCCTTGTACACAAATTGCCTGTTTATAGGCCCTCTTTCTAAATCAATACAATTCTGTTTCAAAAAAAATGCTTTTGTTTTACTTTCTCTATTTTGTTTGCATAAACGTCCATTGATTTAACTTGAATTGATATATGCATTTGAATATGATCAATGTTTATCAAAATACATGCATAAAATAACAATGACAATTACTAAAGGACTTCAGGATCGAGGAGAAGGTCTAACCAGGCTTTCCAATGAATCTGTTGCCAATTCTATTCCCGGCTAAGCCAGTTATGCCCCAGAAGAACTTGGCATCACTAGATTGGTCATCTCTTCTACCCCAGCCAGGCTCTGTTGAATATCTCTGCCATCAGATAAAGGTCAAATACCCCTAGCTAAGGAAGGGTCATCAATACAAATATCTCCGACCAGAAGACTGAGATTTATTTCCCCAGTAGAGTCCCCTGGAAGAACGTTTCAGACACATAGTGCATTCATTACATCATTTCACATCACATACCTACATACAATTTTCGTTCCGCATCATATACATTACATCATTTCATAACATATACATGTATACAATGCTCTCATTCATTCCAGACGCATAATTCACTCATTACATCATTTCACAGCATACGCATGCATACAACATTTGCATCTCATGCATCATGACATGGCATGAAGCTAACTTTATTTTTCAGGTCAATTATCCTCCTGACATAGTCAAAACAAAGGTCCATTCAGACGGACATCCTTATCAATTACATTCAGGATTCAACTACATCTTTCAGATACACTCCATGACAACATTCATTCTGACATCCTCCTAACGATGGCATCTATAAGCCCATCCCAGACATTTATTGCAAATACAGCATATACAAATACTATCAGATATAGCCTAACGTACGGTTCATCCTGATTCATCTCAACATATGACTCCTTCAACTCAGATACGATCTAGCGTACGATCCATTCTGACCTTCAACAACTCAGATACGATCTAGCGTACGATCCATTCTGACCTTCAACAACTCAGATACGATCTAGCGTACGATCCATTCTGACCTTCAACCACTCAAAGACAGTCTAATGTACGACCAAGTTAGACCTTCAAGTCAGATTCTGTAAATACAGTCTAATGTACGACCAAGTTAGACCTTCAAGTCAGATTCTGCAAATACAGTCTAATGTACGACCAAGTTAGACCTTCCAGTCATCAAATACAGTCTAATGTACGACCAAGTTAGACCTTCCAGTCATCAAATACAGTCTAATGTACGACCAAGTTAGACCAGATTCTGCTCAGTGACAGTCTAATGTACGACCAAGTTAGACCGTCAAGTCCTCGGATTCTGCCCAGATACAGTCTAATGTACGACCAAGTTAGACCAGATTCTGCTCAGTGACAGTCTAATGTACGACCAAGTTAGACCGTCAAGTCCTCGGATTCTGCCCAGATACAGTCTAATGTACGACCAAGTTAGACCAGATGCTGCTCGAATACAGTCTAATGTACGACCAAGTTAGACCAGATGTTGCTCGAATACAGTCTAATGTGCGACCAAGTTAGACCAGATGCTGCTCGAATACAGTCTAATGTACGACCAAGTTAGACCAGATGCTGCTCGAATACAGTCTAATGTACGACCAAGTTAGATCTTCATCTCCTCAGATGCTACCTAGTGTACGGTACATTTCTGAAGTGTAGTCTAGTGTACGACTACCCCCTTTTATCATCAGATTCAGCCTAATGGACGGCTCATTCTGCTCAGATACGGTCTAATGTACGACCCAATTAGACCTTCGTCTCCTCAGATGCTACCTAGTGTACGGTACATTTCTGAAGTGTAGTCTAGTGTACGACTACCCCCTTTTATCATCAGATTCAGCATAATGGACGGCTCATTCTGCTCAGATACGGTCTAATGTACGACCCAATTAGACCTTCGTCTCCTCAGATGCTACCTAGTGTACGGTACATTTCTGAAGTGTAGTCTAGTGTACGACTACCCCCTTTTATCATCAGATTCAGCCTAATGGACGGCTCATTCTGCTCAGATACGGTCTAATGTACGACCCAATTAGACCTTCGTCTCCTCAGATGCTACCTAGTGTACGGTACATTTCTGAAGTGTAGTCTAGTGTACGACTACCCCCTTTTATCATCAGATTCAGCCTAATGGACGGCTCATTCTGCTCAGATACGGTCTAATGTACGACCCAATTTGACCTTCGATGCTACCTAGTGTACGGTACATTTCTGAAGTGTAGTCTAGTGTACGACTACCCCCTTTTTATCATCAGATTCAGCCTAATGGACGGCTCAGTCTGCTCAGATACGGTCTAATGTACGACCCAATTGGACCTTCGTCTCCTCAGATGCTACCTAGTGTACGGTACATTTCTGAAGTGTAGTCTAGTGTACGACTACCCCCTTTTATCATCAGATTCAGCCTAATGGACGGCTCATCCTGCAACTCCAATACAGTCTATCATAAGACCCATTTGGATCTTCAACTCAGAGACGATCTAGCGTACGATCCATTCTGATTTTTCATCCTCGGCAAAGTCATCTGCCTAACGAACAGCTCACTCTGGTATTCAGATACGGTCCAGTGTATGATCCATTCTGATCCCTTATCCCCAGCAGTATATAGCATACTCCGACTCCCCGGCGAAGTCGACAGCATAATGGATGACTCACTATACGGTCTGATGTACGACCCGGTGTGACACCCATGTCTCCAGATATCGTCTAACGTACGACACAATCTGGAAATCTCCTCATCAAACTTCCTGGATGGCATCTTTAAGCCCATCTCCGTCAAGACTGATGGACAAGCGCAAATTGTTGGGGCATTCTAGTGTTCAATAATCTTTCACCTCCAGACCACGAACGACACATACCATTCTGACTCTTTCGGTTCAAGAATATTGAACAGGGGCAGCTGTCATACCCCAAAATTTGCCCATCAATAGTTCAAGACATTTTTCAGGGGCATTCCGACTCATTTTATGGCACTGATCTTAAAGGGACAAAGGCCCAGCTCACGAATGGCCCAATCCAGAAAATGGCTCAAACTGGCCTGTTCGCTACACGCTCGCCTAGCGAACGTTCGCTACACGCTCGCCTAGCGAAGCAAACGTTCGCTACCAGCTCGCCTAGCGAGGCTGACAGACAACAAAAAATTTCGGGCTTCGTTCTGAGCCCATTAGGTCATGAAAAAGGGCATTATAAATACCAGCACTTCAGTAATGAAAAGAAAAAATGAAAAAAGGAGAGAGGAGAACTCTAGCAAGCAAACCCTAGCGCTTACAGACGGAAAACCCTAAAGGAAGCCCTGAAGGAAAAGCCGGCGGCGGCAAGGTCACTTCCGCTCAATTCGATCCGATCAGCCAATTCAAGGTTACCATTCGATTACAAACAGGTTGACATTGCTATTACTACCCTATGTTCTTAATTTGCACATGGTATCATGATTGAATTTATGAAACTATCTTAAGTTTTACATATGAATTTAAGTATGCATGAACCGTTGAATGTCTAACCACATAATCTCTGTAATGAATGCTATAAAGTGTGAAGCTTGCTGCCATTATATCGTTATTAAAACCGGAATCCGCAGCCACTCGCTAGCACATCGCTAAGCAAGCATGCAGCGAGTATTCGCTAAGCCTTCGCTAGGCGAGGCAGGCGCGAACCTGACAGTAGCCAACTTTTCTGTTATGACTTTTCATTCATGTTTTATCATAGCCAGGCATTGTTTATTTGATCCTATTACTGTTGTGATTTCTTTTGCGGTGTAATCCTCGATTGCACCCTGATTTGGTATGCTAACCCGTTTGTTGAATTTTGAAAAGGTTCATATGTCCCAGAAAAAAAGACCGCCGTTAGGTCTTCCACTTTATTTGTGGGATACCCTTGTGGAGGCTCACCCTAAATTGCTTAATTAATTTTAATGTGTTAATGTTAATAATTAATTTTAATAATTAATTTTAATGTATTAATTTTAATGTATTATTTTTAATGTATTGATTTTAATGTGGAGATTCATCATAATCACCTAATGTGTTAATGTTAATAATTAATTTTAATAATTAATTTTAATGTATTAATTTTAATGTATTATTTTTAATGTATTGATTTTAATGTGGAGATTCATCATAATCACCTAATTAACTTTAAAATGCGGCCTTTAAATATGTGATCTTGGACCTCTCTTTTGCCTTATGATATTACGGTATTACGGTCATGTCCCGCGAATGTAGGGATACACTTAGCAAAGACCCTTCGATTAAATCATCATAAAATAAATCATGGTCCCTCGGATGTTGCCTTCGAAAATACGATTTTGTCCCTCGATGACCCTTCGGTGTAGCCTACGGTTAAATGATGATCGTCCCTTCGAATGCTAAGGTATCCTTACAACTGTTGCCTTCAATGACCTATCGATGACCCTACGGTGACCCTTAAACATCCAAAGGGTAAAATTACTTACTTCTCAATAGTAAGGACAGTTTTACCCTCATAAGGATAGGAAACGTTCATAACGACCTTAGGAAGGTATAACTCTCAATTGCTGGATCATAACCTAAAACATTTCCCACCCCTCACACTTTGCAAATCCTAGAAAATCACCACTTGGTATACATTCATACTAGAATCATTACCCAGTTACATTTTTCTAAACCGTTTTCAAAATCAACCAAGATAAATACTTTGTATACATTCATACGAGAATCATTACAAAGTTAAACTCTTTTTCGAAACATTTTTAAAACAATTCACGAACACTTTTCAGACAAAAATATAAGTGATCCAGCAATTAAGAGCCCATGGATAACCATGGATACAAAGGGTGCTAACACCTTCCCTTTGTATAATGTACCTCCCGAACCCAAAATCTATTGAGGTCTTTCCTGTTCTTTTCCACCTTTCCTTATTGGATAAAAGAAAAGTCGGTGGCGACTCTTGCTATCCGCGACATTGCGATAAAAAGCAAAATACCCCAAGTCAGTTCACCGTGTGACAGAGGGTCCTACTCCTGCAGTCTTCTTCACTCTAACAACTCTCATTTTAGCCATACTTTTTCCTTTCTTACTTCTCAGTTTTTCAGCTACGCTAGGTTTAACCAAATCGACCAAAGGATCATCTTCTCCTTCAGTGCTTTCTTCCTCTAGGTCAATAATATTTGCTTGAGACACATTTTGTTTCTTGCTAGGTAGGGTTTTACCTAGAGAGCAAAGCCCTTCAGCAGCCACCTATTTTTCTGATCTAGATGAATCATCATCTTTATCAGCATGGGGTTCTCTCTCAGGAGAGGGTTCCCTTCTGGATAGAGGGGTAGAAACCCCTTCAACTTTATGTCCTTCACTTAGTATTCTAGTAACCAGTCTCCTTATAGCGCGATCAGTGTAATACATGTCTTTAGGAAGAGAGGAGTTACCAGAGGTATTACCTTGCTTATCTCCAGCATTGGAGGAGGTACCTGTGGTGTTGCCCAGTATCATGCACAGAGGGGTGACGTCCATTACATCATTATCTACAAACTCCATGGATGGAGTCTTTGCATGTTGGGAGGATTTGGAACCAGATGACGATGGATGTTGTGACATGTTGTTGGACTTTTGAGGAAGATTTCTTTGCCCTAGCTGAGCTTTTCTTAGAGGTTGAATGGAAATGGCAGTTGCTGAGTTTGGGTAGCGTGTGCTAAGGGAATAGATAATGTTTTCAAAGCTTGGGAATGATTTATCATTAATGTGGCTCTTTCTTTTAAAAAGGCAGACTTTATTTTTATTTCTTTTATTTTTTTCTTTTAATTGCCTTAATTTCTCAAGAGTCCAAATCCCTAATTTCCCTTCCTCATAATCAATTTTACCCAAATTCCTTGCAAGCTTGTCTTCTATTTCTAGTCCAAACTCTTGACCTCTGAATTTGTCTTTCACAAATTTCCTAATGGAGTGATAATATCTAGAAGAGTATTTCGTCCATCTGTGTTGAATTTGATTTTTGGACCTGGCTTCAGCATTCAGGAAGTTATAATACAATGTTATGATATCATGTGTAACATTGTCAAACAGTAATAGGTTCATCCAACCCAGTTGAGCCCAACTGCTATCATCTTCTATACCTTTCACAGGTGTCACCCATATCTTATCCATATTATCCTTGGCCTGTTTGCACAGAGTCCTTTGTGGCTTAGTCCCAACAGTTCCATTCTCCCTGTGACTGGTCAAGTGTCCACCTGTTTGGTCTACCTTCTTAGTTTTTTGAGCCATCATAATCTTTTCTCCTTTGGACTTCTGGTGTGACATCTTTGTGTGACATTTTCCCCAACCTTGTTTTTCATCACTCTTGAGGACATCTGTACTCCCCCAATGTTTTAAGGGACAATCCAATTGAGAGCTCCATATGTAGCAATTGTCTTTGGTCCTGACTCCTCTCATAATTACTTCACTCTTTATGTCCAGGATTAGACATTCAGTTTTGGTGAAGTTAGCATTCAGACCTTGATCACAAAGTTGACTAATGCTTATGAGGTTTGCAGTTAGCCTTTTGACTAGTAGAACCTTGTCAAGTCTAGGTACTCCAGTGCAATCAAGCTTACCTGTTCCCTTCATTTCACCTTTTGCTCCATCTCCAAAGGTTACATGACTTATAGTATGTTGATTCAGATCAGTTAGCAGATCTTGGTTTCCAGTCATGTGTCTGGAGCATCCACTGTCAAAGTACCATTCTTCTTTAGCTGAGATTCTGAGGAGACTGTGAGCTATCAGACTTGTGACATTAGTCTTAGGGACCCATTGTTTTTTGATGATAGGCATGTGATGTTTGGGTCTAAATTGATGGTATTCCTGATGATGAGCAGACCTGGGATAGCCATACAGTTTATAGCAGAATGGCTTTAGATGACCAAATTTCCCACAGTAATGGCATCTCCATCTTTGGTGTTTTCCTTTCAACTGTCTTCTCCTTTGGTGTTGTGACATATGATGTGACATCACAGGTTTTTGAATGTACTTAAGTTTTGCTTGAGGTTTGACACCAGTGTTACTGCTCTCAGGTTTTGAGTTATTATACCCAATACCAGATTTGTCTCTTGTTATTTGTCCAGTTTGAAGAATCGTGTCTAAGGAGTCATACCCATTGCTTAACATCCTTACATACTTGGTCATCTCTTCTAATTTAGAATTTTGAAACATGACTTCAATCTTTAATTTTGAGATGGTTTTTGCATGGTTTGCCTTCTCACTTTCCAGCTGTGCTATCTTCTGATTTTCAGCTTGTGGATTTTTGTCTAGCTTGGCATTCAGAACCACTGCTTCTGTTTTTAACTTGGAGATGGTTTCCAAGTATTCTATCTTCTCATTCTCAAGTTGAGTAATTTCCTTCTTCTGGCTCTCAACCTGTTTGCACAACTCTACACTTTTGTGACACATCTTTCTGTAGGTAGAGGCCAATTCTTCAAAGGTTACTTCATCATCACTTGAGTCTTCATCAGATCCCCATTTTCCTGTCAAAGCAGTCACAATATTTGCAGCCTCCTCTGTATCACTCTCATCTGACCAGGTGGCAGCAAGACTCATCTTCTGCTTCTTGAGGTAGGTACCACATTTTGTTCTAATGTGTCCATACCCATCACATTCATAGCACTTTACTTCTTTTCCTTCTTTTGGCTTTTCTTCTGACCTTCCTCTTCTTCCATTGCTGATGTCAAATGAGATGTTTTTGACATTTTCCTTGGATCTGACATCCATTTTCTTTAACAATCTGTTAAACTGTCTCCCCAGCATTGCAACTTCATTGGCCCACTCTTTATCCATATCTTGATTGTTTTCCTCTTTTGTGTTGGATACAAAGGCAATGCTCTTGGTTTTCTTTTCAGTTCCCTCAATCAATCCCATCTCAAAGGTTAGGAGGGAGCCAATTAGCTCATCTACCCTCATGTTGGAGATATCTTGAGACTCTTCTATGGCAGTCACCTTCATTGCAAATCTCTTAGGGAGTGATCTGAGTATTTTTCTTACTAACTTTTCATCTGACATCTTCTCCCCCAAGGCTCTAGAGGCATTAGCAATCTCAAGGATACCCATATGAAATTCCTGAATGTTTTCATCTTCTTTCATCCTTAAGTTTTCAAACTTGGAGGTGAGCAGCTGAAGTCTAGACATCTTTACCCTAGAGGTGCCTTCATGAGTGGTCTTGAGAATGTCCCAAGCCTCTTTGGCAACTTCACAGTTATTTATCAGCCTGAAAATATTCTTGTCCACTCCATTGAAAATGGCATTCAAGGCTTTAGAATTTCCAAGGGCAAGATCATCCTCTTCCTTGGACCATTGTTCTTCAGGCTTCTTCTCTATGGTGGCTACTCCTTCTTTAGTAATGACAGGATGCACCCAACCTGTTAGCACAGCTTTCCACGCCTTGTTATCAAGGGATTTTAAAAAAGCTACCATTCTTGGTTTCCAATAGTCATAGTTAGAACCATCCAAAATAGGTGGTCTATGAACAGATCCTCCATCCCTCTCCATTGTACCAGAAAGTATTCTCCCTAGATCTCACCCAGAGCCAGAGTAAGATGCCTGCTCTGATACCAATTGAAATTCTGGTATCAGATATAAGATGTCGAAGGTAATGTCACGACACTAATATCTGTTAATACACAATGGATAATAAAACAGAATTGTAAAGCAATCAACACAAGCAATTGTTAACCCAGTTCGGTACAACTCACCTACGTCTGGGGGCTACCAAGCCAGGAAGGAAATTCACTAAATAGAATTAGTTCAAAGACTATCCGTATACTTCAACAAGTTACAGTCTTTCTCACCTAATCTCTACCCGTTCAATTTCTACCTAAGCACTCTTAGATATGAGAACCCACTCACTTCCCTTACGATCACAACCCCGTGATCTTAAACAACAATCCTTGTGAAAAGAAAATACTTTTCAATTACAATATTCTTGATTTTACTTCACAATTTCAATCAAGAAGACACATTCTTGATCTTGCTTCAAAGCTTTGATCAAGAAGACAAATCAGTCCAATTCAATCATCTATGGATGACTTGAATGACCTACAGACACAAACCCTAGCTCTCTCTCTCTAAATTTCGCTCAGTATTGGTTGTGTGTTCAAACAGGTTTTCTGAGTCCCTTTTTATAGAAACATTGGACAGCTTGAAAACCCTAAATATATTTTCCAATTAAATCTTTTCATATCAACTGTAAAGATCTCCTTGGAAAATAAACAAATCTGATTGATATCCCTGATAGATTGCGCCAGCTAGCCATATCTTCAATCAACCAATGATTGCCACCAATTGTGCAATCCCAAAACACCAGACATTCATACTGAATGTTCTGTGAACAGGATGTCATGACATCGGGTCTGACATCCTGGAAAAATCCTGCATACTCCAGTTTCCTTTTATAGCAGGTACAGCCATATCAGATACCATGACATTGTGTATGTCCTCTGAAACAATCCTGCATGATTATGTCTTTCCTTAAGCTCCAGCAGGTACAACCAATAATAGAAGCCTTGTCTTTGTCTGTGGCATTCTGAAACAATCCTGCTTGCATATCTTCTTTAACTCCAGCAGGTACAAAAGATATCTCATGTTAAGACATCCCACATGACATCTTGTGAACACCCTTTGTTTTACCAAAATTGCTGCCAACTCTTAGAATCAACACTTGGTTAAACATTTTATCCACTTAAATATTATTTATTTCAGTTTGAAGATAAACCAATAAAAAGCTTAGGTTTGGGATTTGTGTGATCAAGTCTCTTGTTTAGGTTCGAGATTAGACCGTGATAAAATCCAATAGGTTTTTGGTTAGCCCGTGATAAAACTAAGTTTAGGTTAAAACTTAGCCCGATATTAAAAGCTTATTTTGGTTCGAGATCATTTTGGTGGTAAAATCTCACTGGTTGTTGGTTAGCCCGGTATAAAACCTAATTTTATGTTCAAGAGCTCATCCCGATGTTAAAAGCTCTCAAATTTTGTTTAAAACTTGAAGACTAACCGCTCCAAGATTCTTGTGGAAAGGAGACAAACCGCTTCCACCGCCGTTTGGAAGGAAAGTTCACCATTTATCTCCCGTATTTACTGTTTGATTAGAAGTTAGCTATAAACTTTATTTTTCTACTAAAAGCTCTTAAGTTTATTGGATACTCTCAAGATCAATTCTTGGGGACAAGACTAATTTGTTTTTTACTAAATCTGTATAACTCTTGATGTTCCTCTCTTTCCTTAACTCTTTACATTTCAACAATTTATTTTTTATATTTCTATTTTTTTCACTGCACAACTTAAAAATGTTTTTTAACTTTGATTTTAATTATAAAAGTTTATCGAAATCATATTTTTCTGAAACACACAATTCAACTTCCTTTTGTGTGTGAAATTACATGTCCAACAAATCGTACATTGCTTATGCCTACGTTGATGGTTCCACACCACCATTCATCTCCCCTATAAAATGAGGAGTAGTGATTCACAACAAAAGACCAGGGTAATCGTGACGGTTAAAATTGTCATATTGTGGCAGTCTCAACTGCCATAACCAACTAAGCATGCATTTTCTAAAAATATATTTTGATGCGCTAGGTAAATTATGACAATTATCCATAAACCACCCCACTAGACACTATAACACAATTTGTTTAAAATGATGGTTCTTTGGATTTAGATAATGGAATTTTGAACTGCTATTATTTTCAATTTTTACTAAACAAATATTTAACATTATAGCAGTTTCAACAACTACAATTTACTTTGTTTTAACAAAAAAAAAATTATTATTGTTAATAAGTAGTTATTGTATGTAATTGTTTGTGATTGTATTTATTGTTTAACTTCTTATCAAAATGTGAATACGTCGTTATTTTAAAGTTTAAAAATACATTATTATAAAAAAAATACATTTTATCTCGGACCTAAAGTAGATTTTACTACGTTTACACAGGTGATGTAATAAATGACGACATGAAAAATTGTCACTTTATCCTAAGGGTGTTCAAAACCAAACCAACCCAATAGAAAACCGCAAACCAAACCAAACCAACCCGAAACCGCAAAAAACCGCATTTGATTCGGATGCGTTTGGGTCGTTTTTTAACAAAACCGCACGGTTTGGTTTGGTTTGCGGTTTGTATTTTGCAAACCCGAACTAAACCAAACCAAACCGCATTATGTTACCATCTAAACTTCACTTATCTCACATCCAATCCAAAACTCAAACCTAGTATGTCTTAACCTTACAATTACAAACGATTTTCTCTTACTCACACTTAGGGTTTCAATTTCAACCTTCTTAAATCTCTCCTAGTAGTACCGCACATTCTTTTCGTCTTCTTTGCCATGTACATTTCACCTTTTCTACTCGAATATGTCCTCTCTTATGTTCTTTCTTTTTTATATTTTATATTATTGTTTTATCTTCTAATTACATTTTTATCGCACATTTCTTCTCAATCTCGCATCTCTTATGTTTTTTTTCATCTTCTCTAATCTCTCTTCTCATATGTTTTTTATGTTTTATTATAATGTTTTTGATATTATTTTATGCTACTATTTTATATATATATTTTTATTCATTTTTTTCTAATCTAATTTTTTGTATATTGAATGAGAAGTTTTCTCTAATATGATGAGTTTTGATGTTATTTACTAATGTATGAATGACTAAACACAAAGTTACATTGTTCTCTATAGGTGTATGTATGGTTAAATAAAAATATTGTAAAAAACCGAAACAACCGAACCAATCCAAACCGCATTAATTTGGTTTGGTTTGGTTTGGTTTTATTTCTAAAAACCAACCGAACCAAACCAAACCGCATGCTTTTTTCTCTTGCGGTTCAGATGATTTTTATCGTCAAAACCGCCCAAACCGCACCGCGAACACCCTTATTTTATCCCCCAATTTTTGAATAATTGAGGGGATAGTTGAAATGGTTATGGGTTCGATCCCAAGTGAGATCCTTTTTGAAATTTTTAAATAGCGAAAAAATATATCCCCACGATTTTGAAATATAATCGACGGGTAAAACAAGCTTGAGTTTATTATATCTATATGGATTGCTTGTATCATTTAGCTCTAACTCAACATATAACTTTTCAAATTGATTTATAAAATAATTATATGAAGAATTATATTTGATGAACAAGTTACACTAATTAATGATTTTCAAACATCATGTAACTCATCATTCATCCCTTGTCCTTTAAAAGTTTAAATATCCCCGATGCTTCTAATTTTCGTTCAACTTTCTTCCATATTTTCTCACTCAACAAGTATGGAAGTATGTTGAACCAAAATTAGAAGTATTGAAGAGATTTTAACAATTAAAAAACTTGAGATGAATGATGAGTTGCATAATGCTCGAAAATATTAATTATTGTAAAATATTTTTTAAATACAACATAATTTTTTATATTATTATTTTTAAAAAATAAATAAATATGTTCAAAAGGGATTACTGAAATAAATAATCGATATTAAATATGATAAACTCAATTGTATTTTATGTCACTATAATATCCTTTTGACATGTCCATTGGAATAAGATGAGAGTTGCACAAAGAATCACAAAAAAATATAATCTTAGTCTCAATCTCAAACTCAAATTCAATAACAACAACTAATCCCTAAACATTTAGATTTCAAAACATTGTTAAATATAATAACTAGACAACAACAACAATAACATCAACAAATCAAAAACAATAATAAATAACAACAACATTAACATTATCTTAATCTAAACAACAACTAACATTAAACCTATTACCTATAACATCAATCTCAATAAACCTATAATGTATTTATCTTAACAAAAACAACAACATATAACATCAATCTCAATTTAAACAACAACAATAACAAGATTAAACCTCTAACGAGTCTAAAAAACAGCACGATTAAAACCTCTAAGATTTCAGGGCTCAACAAGATTAAATCTATTGATGTTAGACATACTAGATAGGTGAAGAAGAAGTGAATAATAATAATAATAATAATAATAATAATAATAATAATAATAATAATAATAATAATAATAATAATAATAATAATAATAATAAACGAATATGAACCCTAAACACATATCATCTTCGTATTTCCTTGCTTTTTCAGGAGTTGGAGGATTATATGTCTTTAAAGCTCTCGTTGTTTAGAGCTCTTCGTTAGGGTTCTGTGAAAGTTTTTTTATTATATATTTTTTTAGGTAAGTGAAACGAAACGCTATGAGGTAATCTATATATATTATCACAGTAAACAATTCCACCTTGGATGGTAAATAAAATCGAGGTGACAAGTGACTTATACATTTTACTCATTGGTTTTATAAAAGAACCGATATAATATATTACTTGTAAAAAAATTGGTGAATGGTAAAAAATCAAAAAGTCACACGTATTGTGTCGTTTTTTTATTTTTTTTACCATTCAACACTTTCTTTGTGTGCCGCAATATTCAAACAAAAGACTTTGTATTGTGAAACAACAATATTACTACAATTTAGGAATAAATTTCTCAATGTTGTCAACGGAGAAAAACAATAAATTATGAAGTGTTTTATTTGATTGACAACATAGAAAAATTATTCTAAAATATAACAATTACTTTGCAAGATGTGGAAACAACAATGATGTGTATGAGTTTTGAGCGGCTATAAATGAGTTAGAATTAGGATAATACTTAATTTTCGAATGCTTTTATAATAAAACTTGATTGTCTAATCCCTTGGTTATCAAAGAAAAAAAAAGTAATTTAAAAATTAATAATGAAATAAAAATTAATCACTTTTAAAGAAATAAAAAATATAAATTGCTGCGATTCAAAGCTTGTCATGAATTAATTTTCTATTTGATTATTTATTTTAAATCTAGAGAATAAATATTATTTTTTTTAAAATAAAATAAAATATGACGTGTCTTGAAATTATACCTTGATTTTTTTTCAATAAAGTAAATTTTTTGTCATAAATTATATTATTTGTAGTAATAATATTATAAATTTAAAATAGGAAAATATAAAATAAATAGAGTTAAGAAATTAAGAAGTAATAATTAAACATTGTTTCCGACAAAACATATACATATAAGTATCCAACCTTAAATTTTAGCCAACTTAGAAGTTGTTTTTCCAAAATAAATATTACAGACCAGCTAGAAAACTTGAGTGCAAAAATTGTCCTTCTTCCTTTTCTTCAAAATACAAAATTTTAGATAAACTAAGAGAAAAATACACTTAGATCTTTCACAAGTGTATACAAAGTTCTTGCTTTTTCTATGGACAAACTTCTTTCCTCTATAATCACTTCATAAACCTCCCTTTCTTTTTGTATAAGCAACCAAAAAATATGTTGAACCTCTTATAATAGATAATATTTTAGTGGTTGTTCAAATTAATATGTAAATTCAAAAACTATTGTATAGTACAATAAATAACGCATTCAAAATTAGGATTAATGCATTCAAAAACTATTGTTCAAATTCAAAAAGTATGATCTAATGCATTCAAAACACTAACACAAATTTAATTTAATACACTTGTTAATTAAGTCCTATGAATCACCACTAGCACTCTATAGTTGACATTATATAATACATGGATTGAATTCCATCATCAACATGAAAAATTATAATAAAAAGTTCAATTAAATTATGTTATGTACCTGAGATTCCCAAGGGGGCTTATCTAAAAATGAATCTCATATAAGCAAAAACCCAAGGGGGCTTAATATAATTGGCGGCCTTCCGACCTTCCGACCGACTAATCTAACATGATACACAAACACTGACACCTTGAGAGGAGCCACTCTCAAAACATAAATTATCCAAAGTGTACTTAAGAACAATATGTTTTGTCTAAAGTTATCTGAACAACATACTAGTTGTCAAGTTTCATTACAGTAAAATACATCTTAAACTAGTTACAATGTGTCAATGTAGTTGGTTACAATCGTAGAACAAAGACTATGATAAACAACAACACAATACACATAACTTTCGACATAAAATTAGAGATTTCGGACATGTTGAAATTAAAATATAGAGTTATATGTAGACCTCCATACCTATGAACTTGGAGGATTGACATAGAGGACAAAAACTAAGCTTACTTTCACAATCTTTACAGAGGCAAAGATGCTTACACGGTAACAAAACCATCGTCACTTCATTCACTCTGCATGCTTTACATTTCATCGCTTCTTTCATGTTTGAATTTTCATTGGAGAGGAGATGGAAATCAAGCGAACGTCCGTTACAGCAAGAAGCTGTATCGTCTACTTCGCTGTCGCCGCATCCTTCTTTACTGTCTCTACTTTGGAGATAAGCTTGCTGGAGGTTGAACTTGAGTGCAGCAATCATGTTTTCGTTGTATCTTGCGCGCTGTTGCCAAGCCCCCGCTTCTGCACTTAACTGCTCCATTTGGTCTTCAAGCTCCATGTTTCGTTTGTTGATGTTTTCTACCTCAGTGTCTTTCTCACGAAGCTTCTGAATGACCTTGTCTTCGATGACTGAAACGCATTGTAATTGTGTTGCCTGAACTTTCTCTAAAACTGTTTGTCGCAATTGCTCACCCTGTTAGAGAGAAAATTAATTTATGTAGCATATTCATATAAGAAAGAGAGATTTGTATTTTTTTCCCATATATGTATCACAGTAAGACATTTACATTTGAACTTCATCATCATATCTTTTCTTCATTATGCCAGTGTCAATAAGTTTGGATAAACAGCTTATTTGCAGCTTATACATGTATTTATGTATTGAAAGGAAGAAATGCAAATAACAAGTGTTTCTAATCGGTTCTTGCAACCAAAAGATTACACGTTTTTTGGGCACTTGATTGACAGATCTAGTTACCATCCAACACTGTAAGATATATCAAGTGCCCGTAACTACTATAGTCCACTTACCGATCAAAATGACATTGTACTTCAACGACAACAGATCGGGTTTCACCGAAAGTTGTTTACCTTGAAGAAGTAATCAATAAGATGCTAAAAACTATACATCAAAACCTGAACTAACCTGCAGTTTGAGAAATCTATCCATCTCTAAATCCTGCTGCTGCAACTCACGATCGATGTCATCCCCAATAAGCGACAATAAAGCCGAGTCTCCGGTTGAAGCCAAACGAGTATTATCAAGAGACAATCCCAATCCCGTGGACACAGATCGAGGTTGCAGGAAATCCACAGAAGATATCTGAGAATTGTTCTCCAAAAAATCCTGTTCTTTTAGTCTCTTCCTCTCCGGTTCCAACCCGAAATTCCAGTGCAAATCAACACCCCCATCACTTCCATCAGCAGGAAGAACAGGACCCGGAGCAAAACCAACAACATGAACTAAACCCCATAAAAACAAAAAAAAAGTCACTACACATGAAAAATTAGGAAGAATAACACTGAATAAACTTCTAAATCTAAAAGAACCCTAAAAAACCGCTGAAGAATAACACTGAATAAACTTCAAAGATTTAAACTTCAAGCAATTGAATAATCCAACAGTATATAAGCAACAACTCTGACCAAAAGGTAGCACCAAAATCCTTCAAAGTTCATTTTTTTTTCAAAACCCCAAAAATGGCATAAAATTGAAGTATAGCTAAAAGGAAAAAGCCTGGAAATGAAACAAATCGAAGAAAGGTGAAGAATTTACGGACATGGAGGAATGTATGGTGGATGCTGAGACTGATCTTGCAAATCAGTAGGGTTGTAAAAAGCCATCTGCTGCGACATCTGGCCATCAATTGTTCTTAAATTTCTGAAACAGAAAACCAAAATCAGTACGAAAATGATGAATTACGAGATAGAATTACAAAGATAGATTGAAAATGTTCGGTAAAGTGAAAGGTAGAAAGAATTGAAAATTGTTTGGAGGAATATTGAGAGATGGGTAATTGGTAATTACCTGAAAGAATTGGTTTGTGGTTGTGGTTGTGATTGTGGTTGGGCTTGGTAGTGGCGTTGAAACTGTTCTTGAAGGAAAGCCATGGAGGAAGAAGAAGGAGGAGGAGAGAAGAGAAGTCTCTCGAGGGAATGGTTAATGTGAATGGCGAAGATGACTATGCACAAAGTTTGGTGTGATGATTTCCACAGTTGCCCCTACTCCATTTTGTCTTAATTTTATGAATGAATCAAAAATATCTAATTTGGATTGGGCCAACTTTGACATTAGGACAATCTAGGCCCAAATATAATTTGAGTATTAACCAAGGTTTTTTAATTAATTTATTTTTTTGGAAAAATTTACTTCATATCCACTATCATTAGTGTTTAAAATATATATATTTGATTAAAAAAATATAAAATAAGTAAATCATTCTATCATTATTGATTTGGTGTATTAAATATAGTCACATTGAGAAGGCTACTATGTTAAACAAATACATTAAGTAGCTGAATAATATGTATATGTATATATCATTTTAATTCAAAGACATGCATTTGAAGTGTTTCAATTCATCATATAATGTTCAAAGCAAATTTAACTCTTTTGTCATGTAATCGTCTAATAGGTTTCATGTTTATAATAAAGTAGTTATACGTTATTTTCACAATTTATTTTGTTTTTCATAACTTTAACTCATCTTTGTCTATATAGATTATCATTTTTTTATTTCTTTTTTTCATGGTAATTTTTGAAACAACATATTATGATATTAATACATTATATTTTAGAACTTTAGATTTAAAAAAACTCAAATATCAATACATTACAATTTAAGTCAATAAAATTAATCGTAGTTTTTTTTGCATATTCTCTTATTTTAGTGTTTAAAATATATATTTAATTTAGGTGAGGTTTTCAATAAAATAAGAGGATCTTGTTCTACAAAGTATCAAAAAAGTCAAATCATCATTGTGATTAAGGGGATGGTAGTGTGTGAAAGGATGAAGAGTTAACTAAACCAAGAAAGAAAGTTGTATTATTTAAAGATACTCTCTTAAACTTCATATATTTTATTGTATTTGGAAACATAAAGGATGATATGTTACATCGATTTCATAGGAGATAATGATTTACTAGAAAACAAATGATAAAATGAGGAGATTGTTCCTCATATTCATAATACACCTTGTGATATTTATCCAATATTTTAGTCTTTATGCAAGTCTCGTAAGTGGTTCTTATTGGTTAAGGTGTTGGGCAAGAAAGTGGATTTTGACTATTGGAGAATAAAATACAATGTAGTTGGGTTGTTGCAGAGTCAAGATTTCTAAAACCTTTATATAGTTCACTTTTCTTGTGAAGAGGATTACAAGTGTCAATGTTTGATGGCCTTAGATTAGTTGTAAACCATTACGTCAATATCCAAAGTTGGAAACTATGTGTCCAGAAGAGTGAGAATCCTTCCCATAGAGTAGCAATGTGGATTCATATTTTGAGATTGCATACTTAGTTATACAACATTTCTTTTTGCATTGTGTGGTCTCTACCTAAGTATTCTACTCAAGGTAGATGCACAAATGTCAATAAGATATTGTGGTAAGTTTGCACGCATTTGTGTCAAAAATTGTTTTGTAGAGGAAATTGGTTAACTAGGCGATTAGGGCAACATCTTAATGACTTGCAACGACTCCATATCCAATATTTCCTAAGCGAGCATGGTAATTGATTAAAAGTAACTTGGCCAATTGATTAGAACGTAATGCCAATCAATTGGCTCATCAATTCTGCCCATGGATCATTTCCTTCTTTTTTTTTCAAGTGGTCGTCTTGTTTTAGTTAATTCTTGAGAGTGAGATTCTCTTGAGAAGATTGAGTTTGGTTCTTGAGATAAACTAGTCATAAAATCTATGTTATGGGTTTATTGAGATTTTCCGAAAATGATTTGTTTTGGTTAATGAGATTAGCTTGAAAATTTCTAAGAAGGCTCGTTAGCCTAACATGTAGTAAAAGCTATCTTTGGTTGGGGATAAGCTTGTACAAATCTGAAGATCGGCTTGTATTAAGGTTCATAGGCGTAACTTGTAAAAGCTCAAACTTTTATAGTCAAAATCCCAAGAAGACCTCTTGGGGACAGAATTAGGCCAACGTTTGCCCAAACATGGATAACTCTCTGGTGAAATTTGTCTAATCCTTAATCTCTTTATTATTCTGATATTTACTATTTTTTATTTCCGTTACCATTTACTCTTAAGAAACTAATAACATGATCTTAATCGAGAAATGTATAAAAGTATACAAGAATTTTAAACACCACAATTCACTCCCCCTCTTATGCTTGAGGTCACTTGTCCAATATATAGGTGAGTTGTAGAGGAAACAAATGTTGGTACAAGTAACTTTGAAAGAGGAATTACACTTCTCAATATGTAGGGGTATCATTTTGAGTTGTTCAATATTAATAAGGAATGTGAAAATTTAAATATGGACCATGTTGAACCTTGGGATCTGGTTTTGCAAAAAGTGGTTATGTAGCAAGAGGTTGAGAAATCATAGAAGTTAGGAGCCACTACCTAGTAAGAAAAAGTTGGTCCTTATTGTACCTTATAATTAGAGACCGAATACAAAATCAACAAATGGGAGGAACCCACAACCATCTACATTGGGAAATTTCAAGAGGAATTCTCTTTCCACCCTTATGTATTCTCCCACACCCTAAAAACCCGAAAATATCCTTGATGTGTCCGGAGATACATCTCCGGGTGCACCCAATACACATAAAATAAAGGTGTTACAAGTGAGACACCTCTATTTTGCTAAAAAAAATGTTCTGAGATATATCTTCGGGCACCGCCCGGAGTTGCATCTCTAGATGCACCCAATACACACAAAACAAAGGTGTTTCAAGTGAGACACACCTATTTTACTTAAAAATTTATCCGAAGATGCATCTCTGAACACACCCAAAATTTTGCAAAGTAAGTGTGGCTTAACAATTTATGTTTAAATATGTGTAAATAAGGTGCGTCCGAAGATGCATATCTGAACACTAGAAGCATTTGATACTTTTCACGGTGGTGGGAGAGAACACATAAGGGTGGAAAGAGAAACCCCTCAATTTTAAATTAAGGGAGAATGAGATATTTCCAAGCCCGATGTACAATGTTCCAAATTAAAGGTCCAATCTCAAGTTATTGAGAATGGACAATTTGGTGTCAACATTGAAAAGGATATAAAGGAACCCCATATGATTGTGATTGTATAAACAAATAAGCATGACAATGAAGAATAGATCCTAGAAAATATGTATTTTATACAGAAAGAATATGTGAATACCTCTAAAAAAAATATCGTGGAACATGAGTCAATCTTGGAGGATAGCATAGTAATAGAGTTGGACATCAATGCTCACATGATGGTTGACGTCCATTGAATGATATTTGTCCCCTAATATCTCCATGAAGGTGAGAAACATATAAGAAATATGGGATTTAAATTGTGTTAACCGATTTAAACTTTTTCATTTTATTTCAAATAAAACTTAAGTTAGTCACAAGTATTGAATAATAATAATAAGATAAGGAAAGAGAGATAAGCCTCACAAAGTTTATTCTAGTTCAACCCCTTAACTCAGAGCTACATCTAGTCTCCTCACACTGATAAATTTTTACTATAATCAAACATACTACAAGATCACTAAGATATTTCCTAGTCCAACTGACATATATCTTAGATTTATCAAACACAAAGAACTGTTCCCAACTAGATCTCTTTGTCGTATCAAAGAATCTGGCTAACACTTCACTTTTTGAGGAATACAATCAAATAAATGAATAAATGATGAAGTGTTTACAAATATCACTCAATTGAAAATGTAATCAACTCTAAGCATAAATATAAATGTTTTAATGTTTCAACAGAAAGCATATAAAATTAAATATCTTGCTTGCTTCTTTCTTCCCTTGCAATAAAGATTCTTCTCTATATGTAATAATTTTAAAAGTTCATTTATATAATTTCCATTTTGATGAATAAAATAGTGAAAAATTGAGTGTTTATATAGCTTTATTTTATGATCGTTGGATGATCTTGAAATTTTGATAAAGGGGGTATTGTGATCTTTTTCTATTTGCAGCAGGCTATTTGGTGTCCTCTACTCATAGTGGTTATTATCGTATGTGACTTTGTAACTTTGGTCAGGTAAAACTTGTACTAATGTACCTTATGTATTATTGATTATCTTTCTCAAATTTGAACGTTGAGAGGAAAAATAACTAATTTATTCTTTCCAAGAATAAGATTAAGTCAAGGTTACTACAGAAACAAACTCATAGAGGATGAAAAATTTAACTTCTTCTAGATGGTCAAGTCGTTGGCTTTTATTTTAAGCTTAGAGTTGACCCAAGGAACTTGATGACTGGTTGAGTACATATGACCATATGTTATCATTGACAACATGTACCATAGCTGATTTTCAATGATGTGCGTCTAAAGGATGCTTAGATGCATTACAAAATGTTTGATAATGATTGTGTTGGATGAAATCTTTCAAATTCATCTAGACTAGAGGATTGTTTCTAGAACTTATTTACTCTTTCTATATGATAAATAACCTTGAATCTATATTAAATATTTTCTACACATGTAACAAATTTTACACAATAAAATCATTCGCTTACATTGTGTTCTCATAAAAGCCAAATTTATAAAAAGCATTATTCTTAAACCATTTTTGGTTTAACAAACTCCTCATTTTTAATGATGAAAAAAAATCTTATCATGATAAACAATTTTACCTTTTACAAAAGTAAATGGAAAAAGGTTAGACCTTTATTCTACAATGCGATTATGAGAGTCTTTGAGGATCCAATCATGAATATTCACTATTTCAAACCTGTTATTCTAATGTGACATACAAAATAGTTACCAAATTTTTGGCTCAAAAGTTAAGAGTTTTTATTAAGGACTTGGTTAATACGTGAAAGTATAGTTTTGTTCCAAACAAAAATAGTAATGAAAATGTTATTATTTCTTAAGAGATTTCCCAATCAATGAGAACTACTCAAAGGTCTAAAGGTTAGTTGGAAATTAAGATTGACCTAGAGAAAGCGTATGATAGGTTAAGTTGGGATTTCATCAAATATACTCTAAAGGATATTAATCTACCCACTCAGTTTATTGATTTAGTTTGGAATTGTATTTATTCAACAAAAATGAAGATGCTTTAGAATAATGACTATAGTGTTATATTTGTAAAAGACCTAAGTTATGGCACCCTCACCCATGAGTCTTGTCGCTCGGGTAATGACTCAGGGACCTGCCCAGAGGTAACCGTGCCGTGTAAGTCAAGGAAGAAGGAGATTCCATTAACTCCTTAAATATAGGTGGTTAATAACTTCCCCTGAGAGGAAGGGAGTGGTTGATGCCACTAAGGGTGACTCAAATCCTAGGTCACGGGGACCTCTATAAATACATCTCCCCTTGATGGGAGAAGAACATACTCTAAGTGAGACACACCCTCTACACTCTAAAGAACATAATGCTCAACATAGTCTTAATACACGACTGCACATAACCTTATGCTTGCTACCAAGCATCATTGACCATCATCTGATCCTCTCACCTCACATGAGTAGGTCTCATAAACTACCTTAAAACACCATCATATAGGGTTTCTCACCGCCACGAGCAAGCCCTAATCATTTACAATTGTTACCTACTAAGGCCTTTGAGTACCCCGACCCTTGTAGGAGGAACACGCACACCTACATTTTGACATGTACAATGAGAAATTGGAAGAGTTCATTCTTGAATGGGGTATTTGTAAAGGTGGTCCAATTTCTCGTGATCTCTTTGTTTTGTGCATTGAACGATTCTTTCCTTTGGTTAATTTGACATCCGACAATGATTTTTGGAGTCCAACAAAATTGAATCGTGGGGAACAAAAAATGGCTTACCTTGCTTTTAGAAATAATATTTTGCTGTTTGTTGAGGCTAGTTATGAGCAAGATGGAATCATCTAAACTATATTGGATCTCTTTTTACTAGCTCAAATATGTAGAACAATTGACTCCATACACAAGAGGCATGGGGAGGGAGTTAGAATTGTGGTATTAAAAAATTATGATTAATTTAAAGTTTATTAGTTAAAACATCAATTTGTGTTAGTATAGTGAAATATTATAGAAAAAAGTAGCAGAAAAAACAGAAAAGTAAAGGAAAGAAAATGAAGGAATGTAAAGAGAAAGAGTTTAGAGAGATTGCACAGGATTTATAGAGGTTCGACCGATCTCTTTGGATGCTCCTCTTCTTAAGAAATTCTTCTTGAGAGTTTGATTAGTGTATTTTAATACATTATCTTTTACTTTGTGTTAAGACTTGTATATGACTTCTCACATTATTTTAATTGCTTTTAATAGATTTTTAAGTTAAGTTATGTTTATTTTCTGAATAAGTGCTTATTTTATGAATAAATAATTATTTACACCTTCTCGTTATGTAGGTTATAACTTGAGCTGCGAGAATCGGATTGACGCGTTCTAATATGGATTGGAAAGTTGAAAGGATAAGATACAAGTTTTGCATTGAAGTTAGAAGAAAATTAGGAGTGAAAAAGAGTCGCATAATTATTTTCAATTTAGACTTAAGAAAATACTTAGTTTTTGGGTCGGTTTTGTATTTTTTTGGGTCGATTGTTATTAGGCCTCAATTCTCTTTCTCTATTTAAACAAATTAGTAGTTTTGAGATTTAATATTTAGCATTCATGAAATAAGAAATAGGGATTACAAATTCTATGGAAAGCTAATTCCCAAAGAGTTGATCTGCTGTATTCGAATTCCACTTTAAGGTTTTTATAAATTTCAGTTTAATTTCGATTTTTTTTCAATTCTTACTATAAACTCATTTTCTTTCGTTTTCTTAATTCGATGGCTTCTTATAGGATAGAATTGATTAAATTCGATTGTTTGTATGGTCCTTAACTATAATTACGTTAGCATAGCTTTTTTGTTATCGTGTTTAATTAAGTCGCGTTTTCTTAATTTACGACTACTTAAATTTGTTTGCTTAATTCAGAAATTAGGAACATACATCATATAATTCCAATTGTGATTGTAAGTCGGTATTGTAATCGAATAGAGTCGAATCTGTTGAGGGAATTTGAATTATAAGAATCGATGATAAGTCGAAAATCGATATAGTAGATTAACTTATTTATCAATTTTGAATTTACCTTAATCATCTTTGATTTAAGTTCTAAACATTAACACCCCCCTCTCTTTAATTTTATTGGTTAAATAATTTTTAATGTCCTTGCGATACGACTCGAGTGTCACTTTCGTTATACTACGTTTTTTTTAACTCGTTTTTGACCAGTGTAAAAAACTTTCATGTGGTGTGATGAGTAATTTCTATTTTGGATTTTTGGGTTGCAAGTGTTGTGTGAGTAATTTCTATTTTCTACTAATTAAAGACTTGTGGTGTGATGCGATCGATTTCTTGTGCATTGTTAGTATGTCGAGTAGGACTAAATGTTGAATTGTGCATCATTTGTGGTAGATCATTAACCTTTGTGAGATTTTGAGCCTAATAATGGATAACATTCAAAAATACATCTTTTTATTTCTTGTGTGATTTCACTCATGTCTGTTAGTCTCTAGAACTTGATCTGACTCTTTTTGAAACTGTTGATTACTTGTGCACACTAATATGATAAAGACAAGTTATTTCTATTTTATTTTTTTAGCCAGTTAGCCAAAAACCAAACCCTGAATAATATCATCCCTTGATTGAAAATCCGTTGAACCTATTTATCCCATTCTTTGTTTGAAACTCATTACAAGCCTAAAAGTGAAAAATAATGTTATCACCTTATTCAAATGGTTGAAAGAGTATTCTTTGGAGTTGTGTTGGGTTGAATAATTATAGTTGTGATATTTCAAAAGTTGGTAGGAAATAATAAAAAAATAGAAATAGAAAAAAAAAGAAAAAGAAAAAAAAATGGAAAAACAAAATAAGGATGACAATACATATTCCTTATGGGAAAAAAGAATAAAAAGAGAAAAGAGAAGAGAAATAGCTGCAAGGTTGTTGTTTGAAAGTGAATGAAGTTTTATTTAGTTCAACTCCCGCAGTTTCTTTCAAATTTCTTTTGACCCTTTGAATTTTAGCCTAGTATCCCTTAGGATTTATCTCACTCTTATCTTGACTAAGTTACAACCCAATAAAGTTATTTTGATTATTGTGTGCATGTATTTTAATAGTGAATGTTAGAGTCTTTTCAAGTTTATGATAGTGTTACTTTTCTTGATGTGCTTTGAGTGTAAACAGTTAATCTAAACACTTGAGAGTTGAGAGAATTTTATCTTGTGGGGATCCTGCTGCTTATGATGTACTCTTTGGTAAACTATCTTCTTACTTGTTTTGATTGTCATAGAAATTTACTCACTAACATCATATTTCTTGAAGCTTAGACTGATAATTTTACTGACACCCTCGTGATCCCAAAAAACTTTGAAATTGCATGTATTGTTCTTGTTTTATCTCTTCTATTTTGAATTTTAAATTTAGAATTTTGCTCGGAGTGCAAAAGTTTAAGAATGGAGGATTTGATCAATGTATTTTAATACACTGTCTTTTACTTTGTACTAAGAATTTTATATGACTTGTCACATTATTTTAATTTCTTTTAATAGATTTTTAAGTTGAGTTATGCTTATTTTCTGAATAAGTGCTTATTTTTTGAATAAATAGTTATTTACACCTTCTCGTTGTGCAAGTTATAACTTGAGCTACGAGAATCGAATTGACGTATTCTAATATGCGTTGGAAATTTGAAATGATAAGCTACAAGTTTTATGTTGAAGTCAGAAGCAAATTAGGAGTGAAAAAGAGGCGCATGATTCATTTTCAATTCAGACTTAAGAAAATACTTAGTTTTTGGACCGGTTTTGTATTTTTTTTCATGCGGTTGCTATTAGGCCCAAATTCCCTACCTCTATTTAAACAAATTAGTAGTTTTAGGATTCATTATTTAACATTCACAAAATAAGAAATATGGATTAAGATTTCTATGGATAGCTAATTCCCAAAGAGTTGGTCTGCTATTTTCGAATTCTACTTTGGGTTTTTTATAAATTTCAGTTTAATCTCGATTTCTTTTCAATTATTCATAAACTTGTTTGCCTAATTCAATTGTTTTTGTTTACTTAATTTGATTGTTGCTTATAGGATAGAGTTGATTAAATTCAGTTATTTGTATGATCCTTAACTATAATCATGTTAGCATATCTTTTTCGTTATTGTGTTTGATTAAGTTGTGTTTGCTTAATTCGTGACTACTTAAATCTGTTTGCTTAATTAGGAAATTAGGAACATACATGATATAATACCAATTGCGCTTGTCAGTCGGTATTATAATCGAATAAAATCGAATTCGTAGAATTATAAGAATCGATGATAAGTCGAAAATTGATACAGTAGATTAACTTATTTATCAATTTTTCTTTTACCTTAATCATCTTCGATTTAAGTTCCGAACCTTAAGGCACTAAGGCAATTTTAAGTAAAAGAAAATGGGATATATATATATATATATATATATATATATATATATATATATAGAGAGAGAGAGAGAGAGAGAGAGAGAGAGAGAGAGAGAGAGAGAGAGAGAGAGAGAGAGGAGAGGAGAGAGAGAGAGAGAGAGAGAGAGAGAGAGAGAGAGAGAGAGAGAGAGAAAATGATGATTAAAATCCAAAGGATGATGTGAATAAAAGTGGGGAGGCGCCCTCCTTCTTTAGGAAAAAATATAACTAAAAAGGAAAATAATACATGGGTTTATTAATACTCATAATTAATTAGTCTCACATAATCGATTATGTAGTTTAAAAATGGGAAGTTTTCAAATGGCATTGTCACTAATTGATCATAAACCATAATAATCGATTAAGATGTTTACAAAATAGATAATCAATTATCTCATGCAATAATCAATTATCTAGTTTAATCTTCACTCATAATTGAATATTTGAGCTAGTAATCAACTAGCTACTTGCGTAAAATATTTTATGGTGGTTGTAGCGGGGTATTCGTTACCATTAGAGATATTGACTAAATCCAAGGTAAATCATACAAGTCGAGTCGCCACCACACTTCTATTTATCTAAAGGAATGGTTAAAAAGCGAACAAAAACCTAAAAGTTTTATCAAATCAAAAACTAGTAAAAATATCAGAGATCTGGGTAAGGGGGTTGGTTATGCAATGGGAAGGTGTTAGACACCCAAAGCATCCTAGGTACTCCTAGGGAGCCCTTTTCACATTTGTTGTAAGGTTGTTGTTGTTTTTTTTTTGTGAAAATTTATTTGTGCAAACATGATTGAAGGGATGAGAAAAAAATATACAAATTTATTTACATTTTGTGTTTGAATGGATGAACCCATTGCCTACGTACCATCTAAAAAAAGATTATGATCAAAACCTCGTAGTTCGGGGTAAAAAAATTCAAAAAAAATGTTGGTGAATTGATTGGTCCAAAAACCTTAAGGTCTTTTGTTATCAAAGGGAGAAAACTCAACCTAAAACCACAAATCCACCATGTGAGGACATCTTCAACATGCTAGTGAGGGGTTAACCATATAATAAGCATAGAAGACTCATTGTCCATCACTAAGGATAAAGGTGAGTATTATATCTATCTCAAGGATAATTCAAACCTAATAGCTAATGGTTATAAAAAAAAGGGTTTGATTAAGAAGGTGGCCATTGAAACCACAAAAAGTATTTGAATGAGTTATATTTACCAATTAAAAGTATTTACAAAAATATGGTTAAAGTGGATTAAAAGGTTCAATTCAGAATAAGTGTTATGAAAAATAAGTTTTGAAAATCAAAAGCATAAGACTTAGGTTTCTAATGTTGAAAACAAAAGTTATTGTTTGCACAAAAAGTTTTGGCTTGGGTTAGAATGGGGGAAAATGGTTAAATTCCTAAACATACAAGAGATAAGGGAAAAGAAAATAAAACCACATTAGGAGTTCCCCTCTTGAGATCATATTGATGATCCAAGTAGCTCCCATCCTTTGGAATAAGCAGTCACAAACAAATATCTCAAGCCATTAAGCACAGGTAATCGAAATAAACCTCCAGGGGGTATCTCACAAATAAAGTGGAACACCAGGCCATCTCTGCAAAATTCATGTGAGCCCTCACAAAAAAACTCAACAAACAGGTTAGAGAAACAAGATAGGGTAATCAAGAGTTGCCCCCAAATCAAAATGTAACCACATGAATCATGCCATTAAAATTCACAAAAAAAGCTCACAAAAAGCAACCAAGGGCAGGAGGCCTAAACCTCTTGTCAAACACATACATTAAATGGGTATCAAAAAATTTCAGGTTGAAAGTATAAAGTAGTGGAAATAGGGCATACCTGATTGGGGAGGATCGATTGAAATTGAGTTGCACCCGTGAGGTTTGCAGAGCAATCTGAGGATTTATATGAGAGGGAATTGGTTCTTTGCCGATGAGTTCCCTTCAGCCTCTGGAGGTTTCTCTGAACTCTGTTAGCTCTTCTCTCACTTTCTTTTTCCTGCCAGGGTAATAGGAATGACCTGTCCTTTTGTTTCACTAAAACTTTGAATTTATAACCTGGTTTTTGTGGACCTGTGGGCTCAAATGAGAGAGGCCCAAGTCCAAATTTTTTTTGTTATATTTTTTTTTATTTATTTATTTATTTATTTTTTTTATTTTTAGTAAACAAAAGTAAGAGAAACAATGATGTATAATTCAAGCATGCTTGGTGATCTCAAACCAATCACAAGGAGTCTCACCCAAAGGCAAAGGGAACCAAGATGCTCATGATCCTTGAGGCTATGCAAATGCAATGTTATAATGCCATGAGGGATCTTAGGGTCAAAATTGGGGTCTTACAGATGCCCCTATTTAAGGTCATTCTAGCCGGAGAAGTGAAGGTTAAAATCTTCGTCTCGACGAGGTAGAATGGGCTTAAATAATAACAAAGAGACAAATTTTGGTTCCTAAGAGACCTCATGATGCAGATGTATGTATGCAAATAGTACGAACTTTGTGGGGATATGTGTCCACAAAGAAGAAAAGACATCCGGAGAAACTGACAATCCATATGAGAAATACACTCAATGGGACAGAGACTCCGGGGACTCTTATGGGGATAGGAAAGGGAATAAAATGCGTGAGCAGGTCACGACTCAACGCTTGGGGAACAAAATTCCAAAGGGAAAATATCCAATGGAAAGACCCGAGCTGACTCAAAGGTGCATGTATTGGGGAATATGCCAATACAGCAAAAACTATCCACAACGGATACTTCGGATAAAAATCCGGATGAAAACAATCCACTAAGGGACTTCGCTGGGGATGCCTAAAAGGACACTACTGGGGAAGCAGCGGGACGAGGTATTACCGGTTACTGGATAATAAGCTCAAGGAGACATGTGATCTGATCGCCGGTATGAGGGTGAGATACAACATGCTCGGGAAGGATGAATATCTAAGACCGGTATAAGGGTGAGAGATATCAATCAACCAAATCATCTGAGGAAGACCTAAAAAGGTATATCTCAACTCAAGAAAACCTGACTCCACAAAGGACAAAAAGTCATAATAGGGAGCAGAGAGGAGGGAACACCAGGGATACCGGTTACTGGGCATATAATAGGTGACAAACTAAGACGTGAATTGGGGAATATTCCCAAAACACTCATCATCCAAAAGAGGGCTAAAAGCAAACTCGATGATAGGATGGATATTCGACTCCGTAAAGGGGGTACGAATCTTACTCGACTGGGGAAGAACAAAAGCTTCGACCAAAGAGTGCATGAGATATACTATCTATTATCGTCAGAACGTAGATAATATACTCGCATGGACGATTATCCACAACCGGTTACTGGGTTAATAAAGGATAAATCGACCGAAAAGAAAAGGCATCGGGATATCGAAACTAGGTATATAATGATGACCAATCAAGGCGTGAATTGGGGAATATTCCCAAAACACTCATCATCCAAAAAGAGGGCAAAAAGCAAACTCGATTATGGGATGGACATTCGACTCCGAAAAGGGGGTGCGAATCTTACTTAACTGGGGAAGAACAAAAGGCTTCGACCAAAGAGTGCATGAGATATACTATCTATTACCGTCAGAACGTAGATAATATACTCGCATGGACGATTATCCACAACCGGTTACTGGGTTAATAAAGGATAAATCGACCGAAAAGAAAAGGCATCGGGATACCGAAACTAGGTATATAATGATGACCAATTCAGGGGAGGAACAATCGTTACTAACAACAACAAGATAGACGAGAGATGACCCGCTGGGGATAAATTGCGTAATTAGAGCAATTATCCAAGAGATATATCACCGGTTACTGGGTGGTATACTAAAAAATTAAGGAATGTCAATATCAAATTTTGTATAAAGATAACCAACAAGGAGGGAATTACATCTATCGGTATGAGGATAGAGAACCACAAAAGAGAGTACCCGTCATCGGTTAGGATGAACAACAATCAAGGTTTAACTCTGCACGGGGACAAAATGGGGTTTACAACTACCGGTTACTGGGTAGTAGACCACAAAAATATGACTTACAACTACCGGTATGAGGGTAGAGAACCACAGACTCCGCCGGGATAATAATTACTAATTATTGAGCGATTATTCATTTACCACGGGAAAACAGGAAAAGAGTCTCAAGAGACCGATCTAGGATCAAACTAGATAGGCACACCAAATCAAGACTTGTCCCGGTGAGGATATAACTTAATGGGGAAAACCATCCCAGTATATGTGTTGGGAAGGAACAAAAAGAATCAACATCCACGAGGATATAACCCGTGGGGAATATGGAAGAAAGGATAGACGCTTTCTGCTTATGGAGCTGACTCTATATGGAGAGATCAGACACACACGTCTGCTTGGGGAAGTATATCACCAAATAGCAGGAGACAACAAACAACGATATATGGCAAAGAATGCAACATGAATACCTGAATGTTATAATTATGCATGAATATGCGTGGTTTATGTATGATGTATGCTGACAGACAGACATATCTAACACAACCAGGTCCAGGAATTAACCACCCGGTACTACATCTCAAGAGAGAAAGCCAAGTTCACCGGGGAGTATCTAATCTGCTGGGGATCAGAGATACCAGGAAGCAAAGAACTCTGCAAGGGATGAATCATCAATCATTCCAGCTGGGGACGAGAGTTATCACAGACAAGGTCCACCACACCAACAACTCTACTGGGGAATCTATCCGAGGAGATAAAGGATTTATCGGGATCAACCACCAAATACCGCTCTTGCCCAAAGAGATCCAAGCTGCTGAGGAGGAAAGATTGCTACTCTGCTGAAGGGAAGATAGGTGACTCTCAACAAGCAATCTACTTGGTAGGATAAACCACAAGGGGTTCTGGAGGGAGGAGATACAGTCATGCCAAGAATATGGACAAAAATCTTACCCTGTTGGGGATCGTACCACCCTTGGGAGAGCACTGAGGATCTCCTAAGTATCCTTTCGTCATTGTGAATGTTCACTTTGTTTAAAAACAAATTATATAAAATTCGATCGTTTAAAACAATGATATTTTCTTAATCAAAACATGCAAAACATTTGTTGAATAGAAACAGATAAGAGTGCCAATAATTGGATAAAAGGCTCAAATTTATTTGATAAAATGGTAGTCTGCGAATGGCAAGACTCCATAGATCTTTACAAATTTGAAATTGGTGATATATATTGGAAAAGGGCTACATTGAACATAATGACCATTTCTCCACCAATTCTGAATCCGATGTATTTGAAGCTTTGGCTGATAATGAGCAAGGATCTCTGACGGACGACAGTTGTAAAACAAAGTCTTGTCAGGATGCAGTTACTTGCCAAATCCCTAATTTTTGCCTAGATTGCCCCAGGATGAGGTACTCAATCTAGAGGGATACATATATCATTATTATATATTTTTTGTGTCTCTAACTTTTGCCTGGACCGTCCTTTCGGGTTTTCAATCCACCGAGACGCTCATTTTTGCCTAAGCCGCCCTTTCGGGTTTTCGACTTAGCGAGCTATTCAATTTTTTTATTTTTTTAGGCGAAGTATTTCTTGACTGCATCTGAATTCACAGGACGAGTGAAATCCTCCCCATCCATAGTTGTAAGTATCAAAGCACCGCCTGAAAAGGCTCTCTTAACAACATATGGACCTTCATAGTTTGGAGTCCACTTGCCCCTGGAATCGGGCGCGAAAGACAAAACTTTCTTGAGTACAAGGTCACCTTCTCGGAACACACGAGGCTTGACCTTCTTATCAAAAGCTTTCTTCATCCTCTGCTGATATAACTGACCGTGGCACATGGCAGTCAATCTCTTTTCTTCTATCAAGTTCAGCTGGTCATAACGACTCTGAACCCATTCAGAATCAGTCAACTTGGCCTCTATCAAGACTCTCATTGATGGGATCTCCACCTCTACAGGGAGTACAGCCTCCGATCTTGACTTAGCGATCATATCGTCAACGTACACCTCAATCTCCTTGTGCATCATGTCATGGAACAAGGTAGTCATAGCTCGTTGATATGTGGCTCTGGCGTTCTTCAAATCGAAGGGCATCACTTGATAACAGAATGTTCCCCAAGGTGTGATGAATGTTGTCTTCTCTATATCCTCGGGTGCCATTTTAATCTGATTATATCCGAAAAATCCATCCATGAACGAGAAGACTTTGAATTTAGCTGTATTATCTACCAACATATCAATATGTGGTAGAGGGAAATCATCTTTCGGACTAGCTTTATTCAAGTCTCTATAGTCCACACACATCCAGACTTTTCCGTATTTCTTAGGCACAAGCATAATATTGGCCACCCATTGAGGATATGTATAAGTCACCAGAAACCCCGCATCAATTTTCTTCTGAACTTCCTCTTTGATCTTCACTGCCATATCAGGATGAGTTCTTCTGAGCTTCTGCTTTACAGGCATGCACTCAGGCTTTAAAGGTGGGAAATGTTGCACAATATCAGTATCTAGACCAGGCATGTCTTCATATGACCAGGCAAATACGTCAACATATTCTCATAGCAACTTAATCAACCCCTTCTTAACAGATTCTTCCAGAAGTGCCCCAATCTTTACCTCTCGCACACAATCTTCAGACCCCAAGTTGATTGTTTCCAGATTCTCAAGATGCGGCTGAATGATCTTCTCTTCATGCTCAAGTAGCCGGGTGATCTCATCAGTGTAAGACCCCAATTTTGGCCCTAAGATCCCTCATGGCCCATATCATACCATATCATAGCCTCAAGGATCATTGCATACCCTAGCTTTCCTCTTAGTGGGTGGGTTACCTTGTGAGTGTGGTTCTTGATCACCAAGCATGTATTGCATTTGTATATCATTGCTTTTCATTTGTTTACTAACCAAAAGTACAAAAATATTGTCATCTAACCATGTTTCTTGCAGTTGAAGCAATCATCAGTCAAATAGTCAAAATCAGCCATTGAGCTATATGGTGGCCATTCTTGAAGAATTTGGGCACCATGATCATTCATAAAGAGTTCATATAACTTGTGATATCATTTTGGATCAAGATCTCATGTGGTAGAAGCTTGGAATTCATCAGAACATGGCCCAGTCCACCAAAACCCTAGAAAAGTCAATTGTGGTCAACTGTGCATTTAATCAGGATTTGGAAGGTGTGAGATGGTTGGAAATGTCTCATTCATGTCCATATGAGTCTCATTTGGCATTTCAAAGATCAAGGTTGAAGGATTTGAAGTCAGAAAAAAAGTTTCCCAAAATGGAAATGACCTGTAATTTTCACCTGCCCAAAATGGAAAGTTATGCTCCTCAAAATTACATCATGAACCAAGCTTCAAATCAAAATTTGTCCAACATGAAAGTTGAAGATCTTGTTCTCACCATTCCAAAAAGTCCAAGAACACTCAATTCCCATGTGTGGTTGACAAGTTATGGTCAGATCAATTTCAGAAAATGCCCGAATTCAAAGTGGCATAACTTTCACATGGAATGGCCAAATTGGATGGTTCTTCTTTGAGCAAATCCCATTTAATATGTACTTTCATAATCCATCATCACATTTTGCCAAAAACCTTCACACAAAAAGGTCATTTTTCAAGTGTACTAATTAAAAACCAAGGGCAAAATGGTCCAACTTTCAAAGTACAAGGAATTTTGACATGGGACCAATTCCAATAGCTTCCAAATGAGATTTGTGACTTGTTCAAATTGAAAAATCACTGTTACATTGCTTCTAACTCTCCAAGGGAAAAAATGCCAAATCGCCATAATGTGCACATTGTGTTAATTATCAAAAAATTGCTAATCATGATTATGAGGTGGATTAGGCAATCATATAAAAGGTTAATTATAACAGAAACTCACATCCATAATCACAATTTTCAGATCTAAGATCAAAATCCTCAAATTCTCTCACTTTTTCACAATTTCACATAAGCATTTTTTCACCATTTCATCCATAATTCACCATTGTTTGTGCTTGTTTTTGGTATAATCTTCATCTGCAGGCATCGGTAGAGTTCTGTTTTTGGCATTTAAAGCAAGATTCGCACAAGAACTCCATTGTTGGAAGCTTGAGTTCTTCCATGGCAGCTGCAATTTTCTTTGGATTCAAGCACTTGTGAGCTGGATTTTCACCATCAATCACCTCCATAATCAATCTACTACATCTGTTTTCGTGAATTGGATCAAAATACGCAAGGATTTCACACTGTGCTTCAAGAAGGTGAGTTTTTCGAATCTTCCAATAGTTGCAATTGTTATATGGTTTTGAAAGTATGTTGAACGTAGAGTAGTTTGCCATTCGAATCATGCGTTTTCATCAAGTAATCGTCAAGATATTTGGATTTGAAGATTGTGCGTCAAAACTTCTTTCGATCGGATCTTGATACACGTTAACCTTTAGCCAAAATCATGGACATATTCGTAACCTACGTTGAGAGACGAAGACAACGGTATAAGGCTCGTGTATTTTCGTTGAGATTCGCTCGTGACGGAAGCTGGTAGTGATGAACACGTAAGAACACGGTGAAGAAGCTGGAAATTCTGGAAATTTCTTCGTTCAATCCGCTTCTGTGCATGGCAATTTCGAAAACTTGTTTCCCTCCTAATTCCGGCCAATCAACACGTGACACGCAATAAATGAGCTACAGTGTCGTTTTGGCCAGGCTGCAGTATTTACGGAAATGCCATCCGCTGAAATTAATTCATATAAAACAATTAAATAATTATTCAATAAATATTACAAATCTTAAAAATTCACATAAAATCCAATATTAATCCAAATTAATTGGGACTTTTTTTGTTAGATCCCAAATTTTCTCTAGAATTTTTTAGGCATAATAGTTCATGTTGTGCCTGGTAGAATTTTGGAATGGTATAGTGATTTTTGTCATGTGTGCAATATTCATATGTTTTATCATTTTAATCACCAAATAATCATGCTAGCTCCAAATTGAATGAAATTTCATATGATGATTCTTGACTCATGCCTGGAGATTTTGGTGTATCATTTGTAATTTTTGGATCTCTGGTTTGACAGATATGATTTAATCTTTTTGAGTGTGACAATATGTGTCACACTATGCTATGATGAGTTCATGATTTATTTTTTTATGCTTCCCCTAGGCTTATGGCCCTGATTTTTTGCATGAGACACAATGTATATGTTAGGTTTCACCCTGAATTTTTGTGGATTTAATTGATCCATTTTCTAATTGATTTGGATTTTCAATTGCTGTTTAGCAATTTTGGTTTGTTTTAGGAGTGACAAATGTACATGTGTTGTTAAATGCTCATCCCTTATCCTATGAATATGAAAATTGACGGAGTGTCTCCTAATATGTATAGCTTTGATTTGGCTTTGGTCCCATTCATTTCCCACGTGATATCACTGTTTTACCATTGATTGAAGTTGGTGTACATGTTGTGACCTAACTTGGTTGTGTTTTTGCATGCCTTGACATGTTGATTTAATTCCCATAGTTCCTTTAATCCAAATGGCATGAAAATTGATAGGTAGCTCATTGGATAGGTTCTGTTTAGGATATAATTTTTGTAGAATTTATTGAGCTGTTTTGATATTTTTTTGATTGAAATCATTCTGGTTGTTCATATGTGATTCAACTTTGCTCACTTTGTCTCAATTTGTGCATAAAATGAAATTAGTGCATAGTTTGGATATGAGACCAATTGGGATCTCTTCTTATTTGAATTATCTTGACTTTGATCATGATTCACTTGCTGTTTTACATTTTTTCCCTCCTTTGGATCCTAGGCTTGTCCTAGTGGTCTTGTTACTCATGTTTGAGTTTGACTTTGACTTTTCAGGTTAAGAAGCTAATGCCTTAAGGAGGTTGATTCATAATTGAGTTGTTTCATTTGACTATTGTGAACTAATTTGTTTGTGTTGTAGGGTGCTTGGTTCACTTGGGCTTTGTGCTATGCACATTATTGTTTGATTGTACATTGTTGATTGATCATTATGTTATTGTTTTGTTATGTTGGGATGCTGATTATATTTGATTGATTTCAGGTACCCTTAGTTGCTCAGTTCTCTTAAGAACTTGCATTGCTTTGCTTGTATAGCATTTGCATTGAGGTATAGCACCTTCTTCTTCATGTAGTCTGGAAGACCTGGCTTGTTATTTAGCCAGGCAACTGTCTGAAGTCCTCCTTAAGAGGCAATATTTGTGATTGTTTATGTTTGTCCCTAAGCAGGTAAAGTCCTTTAAATAAGGCAATTGGTGGATATAAGAGATATGTAGCCTATCTCCCACTATTCTGTGAGTCTTCTCCTTGCTCCCATTACATGGTTGTAGCATTGAGATCCTAACCTAAGATCTATCGAGTCTAATTTGTGGAGAGAGTTCCATCTTTCTGAACTCCCACACCTTCTGATATTCAATACTCTCCCTGACCAGGGATAAGAGTGATGAGGCACACCCCTCATATCCTTTCATCTGCTTCACCTTAGCCCCTCAATGGCAAGGTTAAGAGCGTCATTCACCTATTCCAGTGGACTTTTTAAGTCAAACCCTTTGATTGAGCCTCCTTGTTTGGTTATAGTGGGTGCTAAATGACTTTGTTTGCTTGATTGATTGTTGCATTTGTACATGCTTACTTGCCATTGTGCATTCATCATTATTGATTGTTAGTTCTTGTATGATCATTATTGTATACCCTTGTGGTTTGTTTGAGTTTACCCATTGAGGACAATTGTAAGTCCATATTGATTGGCTTTTGTTCCCATGATATGGAAGGATAGAGTGTAAGACCTCATTGGTCACTCATATCTCCTTTGATCTTGTTTGTTGTATGAGAGGATGCGATTGTAAGTCCCTGTGATGTGGCATTTGTATTCCTATGACCATACTTTGGAGGTTGGTTTAAGTCCAAATAGATTGGCATCCGACTTCCAAGTTTTGTTTTACTTTAGGAGGTTGGTATAAACCCAGTTATTGGTATCCGACATCCGCTTTTGCTTTGTGAGATTGGTATAAGACCATTGATGGCTTCCGGTATCATTGTGTCATTTTAGGAGGTTGGTATAAACCCAGTTATTGGTATTCGACATCCGCTTTTGTTGTGAGATTGGTATAAGACCATTGATGGCATCCGGTATCACCTTGCTTTTATTTTACTTACTTGCTTTGTTGCCTCACTCCTAAGGACACACTTGAATCATCTTCTATATGATTTCAAGAGGTGGACTTCTAGGAAGTTTTACACTTCATCCACACCCTTTTTGTTTCAAAACCCCTTTTTCACTTGTTGATTTTCAAACTTGTAAATGCATGTTGTGCAAACATCTCACCTCTTTCCAAATTAGAAACTTGGACCTTAAGTCCATGACTTTTCAAACTTCTTTTCATAACACTTCTTTGAATCAATCTAACCATACTTTGACCATCCTTTTGTGAATAATCATAATCCATTAATCCAACTCATTCAATTGTTTTGTGGCTTTGTCCATGCTTGTTAAATTTTCATACATTAGCCATAGTTTTGATTTATCCTAGTTGGTTGATGTTAACCTCACCTATTTGTCCTTAGTTGATTGAATTGTAAGTCTTCCTCGCTTATTATAGGGTTAACCCCTCACTAGCGAGTGGAAGCTTTTCTCACATGGTGGACGTGTTGTTTCATAAGGTTGAGTTTTCTCTCGTGGATAACGTAGAGCCTTAGTGCTATTGTTTTAAAATGAACTCACAAATGTTTTGGAAATCTTTTAGCCGAACTACGGCGTTTTGATCCTTACCTTTGATGGAAGGTACGTAGGCAACGGGTTCGTCCGTTCGAACACAAAAATAACTAACTTGTACATTCTTTTCTCATCATCCCATTCATGTTTGCACAATATGTCAAAACAAATAAACATTTTTTATACAACAAGTGTGAAAAGGGCTCCCTAGGAGTACCTAGGACGTAGTGGGTGCCTAACACCTTCCCATTGCGTAATTTACCCCTTATCCAGACTCTCTGACCTTTTTCATTAGTTTTCTACGTGTAAAACTTCTTAGGTTTTTGTTCGCTTTTTAACCAGTCCTTAGGATAAATAAAAGTGCGGTGGCGACTCGAATTCATTGTATACTTTGCTTATGGTTTAACCAATAAATCATATAGCGACGAATACACCGCTACAGAAAAGTGGCGACTCTGCTGGGGAACTACATCCTTGGTGGTATTGCCTACTTTTCACCCTTGTTGTGCTATATTATTATTTGTTATTTGACATATTTTTGTACAACTTGGGATAACTATATTGATTGTAATGTGTGAATTGCTTGATATACAATTGCTGTTTGCTTTGGTGATCTCTGTGAGATGAGTTCTATACCCGAACTCGAGTGCACTCTAGGATAGGAGAATGGCGTAGTCTTGTCGATTGGTGTGGAGTATTCCTTAGCCAGTTGACTTGCGAGTCCATTCACTTGGTGGAGGTCATGTTGGATTGATAATGTCACACAAGTCATTTGTGGTTAGGCATTATTCGTTCAATCATGTGCCTTAGAAGCCAAGGACCTTAGTTTACCAAACCCATCTTGGCCTATTTTTAGGACGTAGTGCGGAGGTCGTTCAGATGTAAGATCTGATGCGATTGTTACCGATACTACACTCATAAGAGTCTTTCTTGAGAATATTTTTGGAATACGAGTATTCGTTCCTCCGATAATATCCGAGAGATGGGACGATGATTATGGGAACCTCTGGTAGAACATGTCTGGCAGGTTTAAACCCTAGTACACTCCCTTTGGGTGGTTCTTAACCGAAACTCTATGCTCGTGACTCTCAGCAAACCCGTGATTCGTGGTTGAGTCGTTCATACATGGTTAATATCAATGGAACTTGGGTATTGATAAGGTGTAAAACCTGAATCTACCAAAATGGATGATTGATATTAAGGATGTTAGAGCCGGTTCATGTACCGTTAATATCAATGGAACTTGGGTGTTGATACGGTGAAAACCTAAATCCACCAAAATGGATGATTGATATTAGGGATACAATGAGCTTTCCCACGACCTTTATTTGGTGTGACTTGCTTGATCCTTGAGTGTGATTGTTGCATTCATGCATTCATGCATTCATGCATTCATCACTCCATGTCATCAGATAAAAAGAAAATTTTCAAGGAACTCAAAGGAGTTT
This sequence comes from Lathyrus oleraceus, assembly GCF_024323335.1. Taxonomy (NCBI): domain Eukaryota; kingdom Viridiplantae; phylum Streptophyta; class Magnoliopsida; order Fabales; family Fabaceae; genus Lathyrus; species Lathyrus oleraceus. The sequence goes on from NC_066584.1 coordinate 10,800,141, forward strand.
ATTTGCAAAAAATTTCAAACATGGAAAAAACAGGAAAAAATTTTCACCTGATATATCTGATGACATATTCTCATATACAATCAAAATGTTAAACATTTCAAAGTTTGCAAATAAAACCCTCGAGTTCCTTTGAAATAAAAAACAAGCATGTGCATAAACACTTCATGCATCATTTGCATAAGCGGGTGTTTTGTTCCGGTCTCCCGTCCTGTGGTCTGACCCTGCGATCTTCATTTATTTTGAAGACGCACTTCGCCGGTACTATACCAGAACCAACTCTGCCAGATTGATGGATCATCCTGAGCAAGAGAATTGTGAACTCAGAGGAGGTATTTGCCAGACTAAGTGTTGTTGATGGATTTATTCCTGGTTATCCGATCCTGGGCTGGCATTGGCTACTGTTCTGGGGCATTTAATGAGCAAGGTTTGTTCACGAGTGGAGGATTCATCCATGATGATCAACCTGAAGAAGAAACTGCTGCTATCTTGGAAGAGGATGCAGAAGACTTGAACAATTTTGTCATACCTGGTGGTGTCTGCCACAATTGGGTCGCTGTGGATGTTCCTACGGTCATTCATAAGTCAACGTGATTTGTTCACTTTGTTCAAAACCCTTCTCCCATGCCAAAAGGAGAAGTGATGACATTGTTGGCAGCATTTAATACAATGATGTTTTCATTCAATTAATGCATTGTTAAACATTTGTTTTTCCATTTGTTTTCACTTTTTGCTTTTTGCATGAAATCAGTGATCACAAAAAACCCTGAAAAACAATAAAACAATCTTTTCATCTGCATAAATGATTTGCTTGTTTAAATTCGAAAGCTTTTCATTATCCAGAATCATTATGCAGGGATTTCTAAACCCATTGAACATAATGATCCAACGCCATCTCCCAATCTTGAATTCCTTGTATTCGAAGCAGAGGAAGATGATGTTGAAGGGATTCCTGATGAGATTTCCCGAGCATTCGAGCGGTGAAAAGCAGATCATTCAGCTGTGTCTCAAGAACCCAGCAACAGTCAAACTGGGGCATTACAAAGGTAATGTAAAAAGAAAAAAAAGAAGAGGGTGAAAAAGATGAAAAAATCAAAAATCGGGAAAAAAATTTCAAAAGAAAGAAAAATAAAAGAAAAGTATACCCTCAAAATCCCTAGTTGACTGATGCTGAATGGATTCAGAGTCGTTATGACCAGTTGAATCTGATTGAAGAGAAGCGATTGACTGTCATGTGCCATGGTCAGTTATATCAGCAGAGAATGAAGAAAGCATTCGATAAGAAGGTCAAGCCTCGGGTGTTCCGAGAAGGTGACCTAGTGCTCAAGAAAGTTTTGTCTTTCGTGCCCGATTCCAGGGGCAAGTGGACTCCAAACTACGAGGGTCCATATGTTGTTAAGAGAGCCTTTTCAGGCGGAGCTTTGATGCTTACAACAATGGATGGGGAGGATTTCACTCGCCCTGTGAATTCAGATGCAGTCAAGAAATACTTTGCTTAAAAGAAAAAAGTATATGCAAATGAAAAACAGAATGACTCGCTAAGTTGAAAACCCGAAAGGGCGGCTTAGGCAAAAATGAGCGTCTCGGTGGATAACCCGCAAGGGTAATCCAGGCAAAAATTAGAGACTTGAAAAAAGGATATATTTGCATCCCGCTAGATTGAGTACCTCACTCTGGGGCAATCTAGGCAAAAATTAGGGATTTGGCAAGTAACTGCATCCTGACAAGACTTTCTGTTACACAATCGTCTTTTCGTCAGAGGATTCTCGATTCGTCGTCGACTGAAGCTTCGCATACATCGAGATTCAAATTGGTAGAGAAAGGATCATTATGTTCAATGTAGCCCTCTTCCAATATATATCACTGATTTCAAATTTGTACAGATCTATGGAGTCTTGCCATTTGCAGGCTACCATTCTATTAAATCAATTTGAGCTTTTTATCCAATTATTTGCACTCTTATTTGTTTCGATTCAACAAATGTTTTGCATGTTTTAATTGATAAGATGTCATTGTTTTAAACAAATAAATTTTTCAAAATCGTTGTTTTAAACAAAGTGAATATTCACAATGACAAAAGGATACTCAGGGACGTTTCAGTGCTCTCCCGAGGGTGGTATGATTCCCAACAGGTAAGACCTTAGTTCATATTCCTGGCATTTGATTGTATCCTCTTTCTCCCGCTTTGTTGATGGGGTTGTTCCCCAAGCAGAGGTGTTGGTTGAAGACTCAGTTCTTCTCCGGCAGTAATCTCCCAGCATGGGTTATTCTCCTTATGGTAGATTCAGTGGTTGGTAGATTGATATCCCGGTACTTCACCGCTTTCCTCAGCATTGTCGCAAGCAGAGCTGTTGGTGGGGTTGTTCCCCGGTATACTCGTGAGCAGAGATGTTGTTGAAGACTTTGTTCTCTTCTCCATCAGTAATCTCTCCCCAATGCAGTTGCCAGCGGAGTTGTTGTGTATCTCCTCAGTATGGTTTTCCGTTTTTCCCAGCTTAGTCTGCAGAATGGTTGTTGTGGCAGTTTCTGCCTGTTGGAAGCTATCCCAATCCTCGGTAAGGTCGGTTGGTGGCTCTAGCATCCCAAGATTGGATTGATTTCCTGATTACTTTTGATCCTCAGTAGAGTGGCTATTCGCAGAACCTACTTGTATGATCCGTCAGATGTATGTTCTCCCCGAGTAGAGTGGCTTATTGCAGAATCTACTTGTGTGGTGCTTTCTCCCTCAGTGGGTTGTTCCCCAAGAGAGTAGCTGACAGCTTTCCCCAATAGAGTTGCTTGTGCAGTTAGATTCTACTTGGATGGTTCTCCTTCAGTGGGTTGTTCCCCGGAGTTGTTTGGAGTTGCCTTTGCAGCAGTTCTTGGTTGAGCTATGAACTCTTGTTTCTCAGTTGATGTTGAGATCCCCTGCAGATATCCTCAGGATTCTCCTGATCCCCTACAGATTGGTCTTGGTGGCAGTTTTGCCTGTTGTGACCTTCTGCACCCTGTCTGGGTTGTTTTGCTGATTCTCTTGCCTCTGCTTCCCCAGCAGTACCCACAGATCTTTGCTTTACAGCATTCGGATCTCTAGCAGATTGGCTTTCCAGTTGGTTTTTCCCTGGAAGTATAGTACCGGGCGTTTGATTCCTGGACCTGTTGTGTTAGATATGTCTGTTTTGTCAGCATTCATCAAACATAAATCACGCATATTCATGCATATTCATAAAACATTCAGATATACATGTTGCATCGTTTGCCATATATCTCTTGTTTGTATTCTCCTGCTATGGGTTTCATAGATCTCTTTATAGATCTTCCCAAGGAGATGTCGGGTTTTAATCTCTCCATATAGAGTCAGCCCATAAGCAGAAAGCGTCTGTTTGTTCCTTCTGCAGTTCCCCACTAAGATATGTCCTCGTGGATGACGGTTTCTTCTGTTTCCTCCCAACATATATATTGGGATGGAGTTTTCCTATTGAGCTATATCCTCATTAGGACGTGTCTTGATTCAGTCTGTCTTTTCGGAATATTCCCGAATTGGCGTTTTGTCAACTATATCGTGTTTCCTAGTGGGTTGTTCCCCAACGGAGTTTGTGGGCTTCTACCCTTATACCGGTAGTTGTAAGTCCTATGTTCTTGCTTCTTGGCGGAATTTGTGGTTATATACCTTTTATTCCTCAAGCAAGAGTTGTTGGTTTTCTACCCAGTAGTCGGTAGTTGTAAATCTTGTTTGCCTGCTCTCCAGCAGTTTGTGGTTTGTTATAAACCCTATTTTGTTTCCCGTGCGGATTTGTGGTTCGTCCCATCCCCACGTAGAGTTGTTGGTTTTCTATCCAGTATTCGGTAGATGTAAACCCTAATTTGTGGTTATTCCCACCAGAGTATGGCTACTACCCCGTATTCGGTAGTTGTAAGTCTTATCTCTTTTTCCCCTAGTAGAGGTGACCTTTGTGGTTCGTTCTGGTTGATGGTGGATTCTCTGTGGTGGTGATTTTTATCCCCAACAAAGTTTGTGTTTCCCTGTGGTATAAGTTGAATAAGTGCTTAGTATTTAGCCTTCATTCACCCTATCCCCAGTGGAGTTTGTGGTCTTCTACCCCGTATTCGGTAGTTATAAATCCCATGTTGTGATTGTCTCCCCATCGGAGTTTGTACCTTGTGGTACGAGTGGATAATTGCCGGTTGCTAGCAATTTTTATCCCAGCTGAGTCTTTGGTTCCTACCCAGTAGTCGGTATTGTTAACCTCTTGTTTCCTCAGCCAGATTTTTGGTATTCTACCCCGTATTCGGTAGTTATAAACCCTAATCTCCCCTTTGCAGAGTTAACCTTGTTGTTCATCCTAACCAATGACGGTTACTCTTTGTGGTTATCTTCATTCGTTGTTCGATGTTGATATTTCCTCTTTGCTTTTGGATAATTGCCGGATGCTAGCAATTTATCCCTAGCAAGTTGTCTTCTGGATCATTGTCGTATGCTCGCAATGTTATCCCTTTTGAAGTTGCCAGTGGGTCTTTTCACCGTTTGCTAGTGATTTGTTCCCCGGATCATTGATTGTTTATCAATGTATCCCCAGCCAGTCCCTGTGGATAATTGCCGGATGCTTGCAATTCATCTCAGCGGATCGCCTTTCATTTACCCGTTTGCTCGGTAATGATTGTTGCTCCCTTTTGATTGGTCATCATTATATACCTAGTTTGGTATCCCGATGCCTTTCTTTTCGGTTGATTTATCCTTTGTTAACCCTTATACCGGTTGTGGATAATCTTCCATGCGAGTATGTTATTCACGTTCTGACGGTAATGAATAATATATCTCATGCACTCTTCAGTTGAAGCCTTTTGTGGTTCCCTGGTCGAGTAAGATTCGTTATTCCCTTTTTGCGGAGTCGAATATTCTTTGTTGTTGGATAATTGTCGGATGCTTGCAATTTATCCTCCTTTGAGTTGTCTTTCGTTTACCTGGATGCTTGGTATCGATTGTCTCTCTTTTTTGGTTAGTCACCTATTATATACTTCGGTATCTCTGGTGTCTTTTCCTTTCGAGTATATTATTCACGGTCTGCCGGTAATGAATAATATTTCTCATGCGCTCTTTAGTTGGAATCTTTGTTGATTTTCCCCAGCTGAGCAAGATTCGTATTCTTTGTAGAATCGAATATCCATCCTTTAACCAGTTTGTGTTTTGGATGTTGTGTGTTGGCATATATACCAATCCACGTTTTCGGTAGATCACCTATTATATGCTTCGGTATCTCTGGTGTTTCTTACCATGCGAGTTTATTATCTACGTTCTGACGGTAATAGATAATACATCTCATGCGAGTATTCTTATCCACGGTCTGCCGGTAATGGATATTATATCTCATGCACTCTTTGGGTTTGTGTCCCCAGTTTGAGTAAGATTCGTTTTCCCGTAGTGGATTCGAATGTCCATCCTGTAAGTCGATTTGCTTTTTCAAGCCCTCCCTTCGGATGTTGAGTGTTTTGACATATATACCAATTCACGTCTTTGGTAAGTCACCTATTATATACTCCGGTATCTCTGGTGTCTCTTCCTTTTCGAGTATATTATTCACGGTCTGCCGGTAATGAATAATATGTCTCATGCACTCTTGGGTCAATCTTTTGATTGTTTTCTCCGCAGAGTAAGATTCATATTCCTTGTGGAATTGAATATCCATCCTATAAACAAGTCCGTTTTTTCTAGCTTTCTTCAGGATGATGAGTGTTTTGGCATATATACCAATTCACGTTTCGGTCGGTCACCTATTATATACCTTGGTATCCCTGGTGTTCCTTCCTTTCTGCTCCCTATTATGACCTTGGTCCCTTGCGGAGTCAGATTTTCCTGAGTTTTATGTACCTTTTTCAGGTCTTTCTCAGATGTTTGGATCGATTGATATCTCCCGCCCTTATACCGGCCTTAGATATTCATTTTTCCTGAGTTTGTTACCCTTATACCGGTAACTTCTCATCCTTGGCTTCCCCTGGAAAGTCTTTTTTTCTAGATTTCTCCAGCGGAGTTATATTCCTATTTGTGTTGCTGTATTGGTGTTATCCCCAATACATGCATTTTGTGGGTCAGCTTGAGTCTTTCCAATGGATTGTGTTTCCTTTGGAATTGCTTCTCTCCCCAGTTTGAGTCCTTTACTTCCCCAGTGAGGTCTCCAGTATGATTTCTGTTATCCCCTGATCAGAGTCGTGTCTAATTCACGCTGTGTCAGTTTTGTCATTTCCCTAATCAAAGTCGTGTCCTGCTCACGCATTTTTTCTTACTATCCCCTAATAGAGTCCAATAAGAGTCTTATTAGTTGAGTCTCTGTTCCTGGTGAGTGTATTACTCTGATGGATCGTCTTTTTCTTCTGTGTGAACCATATATCTCCACAGAATTTGCTTTTGCATGCATACATCTGCATCATGAGGTCTCTTAGGGACCAAAATTTGTCTCATTACTGTTATTTAAGCCCATTCTACCGCGTCGAGATGAAGATTTCTAAACTTCACTTCTCCGGATAGAATGACCTTAAATAGGGGCATCTGTAAGACCTCAATTTTGGCCCTAAGATCCCTCATGGCCCATATCATACCATATCATAGCCTCAAGGATCATTGCATACCCTAGCTTTCCTCTTAGTGGGTGGGTTACCTTGTGAGTGTGGTTCTTGATCACCAAGCATGTATTGCATTTGTATATCATTGCTTTTCATTTGTTTACTAACCAAAAGTACAAAAATATTGTCATCTAACCATGTTTCTTGCAGTTGAAGCAATCATCAGTCAAACAGTCAAAATCAGCCATTGAGCTATATGGTGGCCATTCTTGAAGAATTTGGGCACCATGATCATTCATAAAGAGTTCATATAACTTGTGATATCATTTTGGATCAAGATCTCATGTGGTAGAAGCTTGGAATTCATCAGAACATGGCCCAGTCCACCAAAACCCTAGAAAAGTCAACTGTGGTCAACTGTGCATTTAATCAGGATTTGGAAGGTGTGAGATGGTTGGAAATGTCTCATTCATGTCCATATGAGTCTCATTTGGCATTTCAAAGATCAAGGTTGAAGGATTTGAAGTCAGACAAAAAGTTTCCCAAAATGGAAATGACCTGTAATTTTCACCTGCCCAAAATGGAAAGTTATGCTCCTCAAAATTACATCATGAACCAAGCTTCAAATCAAAATTTGTCCAACATGAAAGTTGAAGATCTTGTTCTCACCATTCCAAAAAGTCCAAGAACACTCAATTCCCATGTGTGGTTGACAAGTTATGGTCAGATCAATTTCAGAAAATGCCCGAATTCAAAGTGGCATAACTTTCACATGGAATGGCCAAATTGGATGGTTCTTCTTTGAGAAAATCCCATTTAATATGTACTTTCATAATCCATCATCACATTTTTCCAAAAACCTTCACACAAAAAGGTCATTTTTCAAGTGTACTAATTAAAAACCAAGGGCAAAATGGTCCAACTTTCAAAGTACAAGGAATTTTGACATGGGACCAATTCCAATAGCTTCCAAATGAGATTTGTGACTTGTTCAAATTGAAAAATCACTGTTACATTGCTTCTAACTCTCCAAGGGCAAAAATGCCAAATCGCCATAATGTGCACATTGTGTTAATTATCAAAAAATTGCTAATCATGATTATGAGGTGGATTAGGCAATCATATAAAAGGTTAATTATAACAGAAACTCACATCCATAATCACAATTTTCAGATCTAAGATCAAAATCCTCAAATTCTCTCACTTTTTCACAATTTCACATAAGCATTTTTTCACCATTTCATCCATAATTCACCATTGTTTGTGCTTGTTTTTGGTATAATCTTCATCTGCAGGCATCGGTAGAGTTCTGTTTTTGGCATTTAAAGCAAGATTCGCACAAGAACTCCATTGTTGGAAGCTTGAGTTCTTCCATGGCAGCTGCAATTTTCTTTGGATTCAAGCACTTGTGAGCTGGATTTTCACCATCAATCACCTCCATCATCAATCTACTACATCTGTTTTCGTGAATTGGATCAAAATACGCAAGGATTTCACACTGTGCTTCAAGAAGGTGAGTTTTTCGAATCTTCCAATAGTTGCAATTGTTATATGGTTTTGAAAGTATGTTGAACGTAGAGTAGTTTGCCATTCGAATCATGCGTTTTCATCAAGTAATCGTCAAGATATTTGGATTTGAAGATTGTGCGTCAAAACTTCTTTCGATCGGATCTTGATACACGTTAACCTTTAGCCAAAATCATGGACATATTCGTAACCTACGTTGAGAGACGAAGACAACGGTATAAGGCTCGTGTATTTTCGTTGAGATTCGCTCGTGACGGAAGCTGGTAGTGATGAACACGTAAGAACACGGTGAAGAAGCTGGAAATTCTGGAAATTTCTTCGTTCAATCCGCTTCTGTGCATGGCAATTTCGAAAACTTGTTTCCCTCCTAATTCCGGCCAATCAACACGTGACACGCAATAAATGAGCTACAGTGTCGTTTTGGCCAGGCTGCAGTATTTACGGAAATGCCATCCGCTGAAATTAATTCATATAAAACAATTAAATAATTATTCAATAAATATTACAAATCTTAAAAATTCACATAAAATCCAATATTAATCCAAATTAATTGGGACTTTTTTTGTTAGATCCCAAATTTTCTCTAGAATTTTTTAGGCATAATAGTTCATGTTGTGCCTGGTAGAATTTTGGAATGGTATAGTGATTTTTGTCATGTGTGCAATATTCATATGTTTTATCATTTTAATCACCAAATAATCATGCTAGCTCCAAATTGAATGAAATTTCATATGATGATTCTTGACTCATGCCTGGAGATTTTGGTGTATCATTTGTAATTTTTGGATCTCTGGTTTGACAGATATGATTTAATCTTTTTGAGTGTGACAATATGTGTCACACTATGCTATGCTGAGTTCATGATTTATTTTTTTATGCTTCCCCTAGGCCTATGGCCCTGATTTTTTGCATGAGACACAATGTATATGTTAGGTTTCACCCTGAATTTTTGTGGATTTAATTGATCCATTTTCTAATTGATTTGGATTTTCGATTGCTGTTTAGCAATTTTGGTTTGTTTTAGGAGTGACAAATGTACATGTGTTGTTAAATGCTCATCCCTTATCCTATGAATATGAAAATTGACGGAGTGTCTCCTAATATGTATAGCTTTGATTTGGCTTTGGTCCCATTCATTTCCCATGTGATATCACTGTTTTACCATTGATTGAAGTTGGTGTACATGTTGTGACCTAATTTGGTTGTGTTTTTGCATGCCTTGACATGTTGATTTAATTCCCATAGTTCCTTTTATCCAAATGGCTTGAAAATTGATAGGTAGCTCATTGGATAGGTTCTGTTTAGGATATAATTTTTGTAGAATTTATTGAGCTGTTTTGATATTTTTTTGATTGAAATCATTCTGGTTGTTCATATGTGATTCAACTTTGCTCACTTTGTCTCAATTTGTGCATAAAATGAAATTAGTGCATAGTTTGGATATGAGACCAATTGGGATCTCTTCTTATTTGAATTATCTTGACTTTGATCATGATTCACTTGCTGTTTTACATTTTTTCCCTCCTTTGGATCCTAGGCTTGTCCTAGTGGTCTTGTTACTCATGTTTGAGTTTGACTTTGACTTTTCAGGTTAAGAAGCTAATGCCTTAAGGAGGTTGATTCATAATTGAGTTGTTTCATTTGACTATTGTGAACTAATTTGTTTGTGTTGTAGGGTGCTTGGTTCACTTGGGCTTTGTGCTATGCACATTATTGTTTGATTGTACATTGTTGATTGATCATTATGTTATTGTTTTGTTATGTTGGGATGCTGATTATATTTGATTGATTTCAGGTACCCTTAGTTGCTCAGTTCTCTTAAAAACTTGCATTGCTTTGCTTGTATAGCATTTGCATTGAGGTATAGCACCTTCTTCTTCATGTAGTCTGGAAGACCTGGCTTGTTATTTAGCCAGGCAACTGTCTGAAGTCCTCCTTAAGAGGCAATGTTTGTGATTGTTTATGTTTGTCCCTAAGCAGGTAAAGTCCTTTAAATAAGGCAATTGGTGGATATAAGAGATATGTAGCCTATCTCCCACTATTCTGTGAGTCTTCTCCTTGCTCCCATTACATGGTTGTAGCATTGAGATCCTAACCCAAGATCTATCGAGTCTAATTTGTGGAGAGAGTTCCATCTTTCTGAACTCCCACACCTTCTGATATTTAATACTCTCCCTGACCAGGGATAAGAGTGATGAGGCACACCCCTCATATCCTTTCATCTGCTTCACCTTAGCCCCTCAATGGCAAGGTTAAGAGCGCCATTCACCTATTCCAGTGGACTTTTTAAGTCAAACCCTTTGATTGAGCCTCCTTGTTTGGTTATAGTGGGTGCTAAATGACTTTGTTTGCTTGATTGATTGTTGCATTTGTACATGCTTACTTGCCATTGTGCATTCATCATTATTGATTGTTAGTTCTTGTATGATCATTATTGTATACCCTTGTGGTTTGTTTGAGTTTACCCATTGAGGACAATTGTAAGTCCATATTGATTGGCTTTTGTTCCCATGATATGGAAGGATAGAGTGTAAGACCTCATTGGTCACTCATATCTCCTTTGATCTTGTTTGTTGTATGAGAGGATGCGATTGTAAGTCCCTGTGATGTGGCATTTGTATTCCTATGACCATACTTTGGAGGTTGGTTTAAGTCCAAATAGATTGGCATCCGACTTCCAAGTTTTGTTTTACTTTAGGAGGTTGGTATAAACCCAGTTATTGGTATCCGACATCCGCTTTTGCTTTGTGAGATTGGTATAAGACCATTGATGGCTTCCGGTATCATTGTGTCATTTTAGGAGGTTGGTATAAACCCAGTTATTGGTATTCGACATCCGCTTTTGTTGTGAGATTGGTATAAGACCATTGATGGCATCCGGTATCACCTTGCTTTTATTTTACTTACTTGCTTTGTTGCCTCACTCCTAAGGACACACTTGAATCATCTTCTATATGATTTCAAGAGGTGGACTTCTAGGAAGTTTTACACTTCATCCACACCCTTTTTGTTTCAAAACCCCTTTTTCACTTGTTGATTTTCAAACTTGTAAATGCATGTTGTGCAAACATCTCACCTCTTTCCAAATTAGAAACTTGGAACTTAAGTCCATGACTTTTCAAACTTCTTTTCATAACACTTCTTTGAATCAATCTAACCATACTTTGACCATCCTTTTGTGAATAATCATAATCCATTAATCCAACTCATTCAATTGTTTTGTGGCTTTGTCCATGCTTGTTAAATTTTCATACATTAGCCATAGTTTTGATTTATCCTAGTTGGTTGATGTTAACCTCACCTATTTGTCCTTAGTTGATTGAATTGTAAGTCTTCCTCGCTTATTATAGGGTTAACCCCTCACTAGCGAGTGGAAGCTTTTCTCACATGGTGGACGTGTTGTTTCATAAGGTTGAGTTTTCTCCCGTGGATAACGTAGAGCCTTAGTGCTATTGTTTTAAAATGAACTCACAAATGTTTTGGAAATCTTTTAGCCGAACTACGGCGTTTTGATCCTTACCTTTGATGGAAGGTACGTAGGCAACGGGTTCGTCCGTTCGAACACAAAAATAACTAACTTGTACATTCTTTTCTCATCATCCCATTCATGTTTGCACAATATGTCAAAACAAATAAACATTTTTTATACAACAAGTGTGAAAAGGGCTCCCTAGGAGTACCTAGGACGTAGTGGGTGCCTAACACCTTCCCATTGCGTAATTTACCCCTTATCCAGACTCTCTGACCTTTTTCATTAGTTTTCTACGTGTAAAACTTCTTAGGTTTTTGTTCGCTTTTTAACCAGTCCTTAGGATAAATAAAAGTGCGGTGGTGACTCGAATTCATTGTATACTTTGCTTATGGTTTAACCAATAAATCATATAGCGACGAATACACCGCTACAATCAGGAATCTCTTCAACATCATCTTCCTCTGCCTCAAATACAGGGAATTCAAAATTGGGAGATGGTGTTGGGTCATTATGTTCAATGGGTCTAGAAATCAACCTGCATAATGATTTTGGATATGAAAAGCTTTAGAATTCAAACAAGGCAAATCATTATGCAGATGAAAAGATTGATTTTATTCTTATTTAGGGTTTTATGTGATCACCAATTCCATGCAAAAAGCAAAAAGGGAAAATAATTGGAAAAACAAACATTTAACATGAATTTATTGAATGAAAATATCATTGTTTTTATGCGCCAACAATGTTATCACTCCTTCTTTTGGCATGGGAGAAGGGTTTTCAAACAAAGTGATTATTACGTTGACTTGTGGACAACTGTTGGAATATCCACAGCGACCCAATTGTTGCAGACCCCTCCAGGGATGATGAAATTGCCAGAATCCTCTGCATCTTCTTCTAAAACAGCAGCAGTCTCTTCGTCTTGACCAGTGTGGATGAAACCTCCACTCTTGAATAACCCTTGCTTGTTGAAAGCACCAGAAGAAAAACCTATGCCAGCCCGGGACTCGTTGTCTTCTAACTCAATCATTTTTCCTAAACCAGTGGTTGCACTACGCTCAATGGCCAACTTTGCATCTTTGTAGGAAGCAAATGAAGGAGTTCTCTTCTCAATAGGCTCAGCTATAGATAAAGCTTGGAAAGGAGTTCTAATTTCAACCTCAACATCTATATAAGAGAAGGAAGACAAATGGCTAACCAGGAGAGCCCTTTCTCCCCCTACCACCACCAGCTTCTTGTTTTTCACGAATTTCAATTTCTAGTGTAGGGTGGACGTCACGGCGCCTGCCTCGTGAATCCATGGTCTTGAAATATTGGCTCTAGTGTAGTACCGGTGAGTCATCTTGTCTTCAAAATAAATGAAGGACACAGAGTTAGACCACAGGGCAAGGGACCGGAAACAAAACCGGCTTATGCATATGATGCATGCAATGCTTGTGCATATGATTTGTTTTTTTTATTATTTCAAAGGAACTTTAGAGTTTTATTTGCAAATTCGGGAAATATTAAGCATTTTATCACATATGGAAATATCTCATCAAATAATATCAGGGAAAAGAGGTGCATCATCGTCAATCTTATACAAGAGAAAAGGAAAATAATCATCCCATGGATCCCTAGAAGCAATCATCTAAAGCTCGGGACACAGGAAGATAAGATGCGCGAAGCCTCTTCACCTCCCTCTCGTAGGCTGCCTCCATATCGGCCTTCTCTTTGGCGAGTCGATCATACCTCCACTTCCAGAACTTAGAAGACTGAGGAAGTAAAGAAGTCCATACATCCTCAGGGTCATCAATAACCTGATGCTCAAGAAACTCAATCAATGCATCCTTCTCCTTAATCTGCTGAAGCAACTCTTCACGTTCACGGATCCAGGCACGTGAACGGTCTTCGTCTCTCAACTCCTCTACTCCTTGATTAGGGAGGGTTGAAGGCCCAGCCATAATCATAGGTGTAGGTCTCGGATACTCGTAAGGCATGAGATACTCAGACGCCCTCTTCCTAACCCAAACAGTGTAAGGCTCCAAAGCGATGCAATTCTTAGGACCCAACTCTTTCCTTCCTTTCTTATGAATCTTGCACCAAGCGCGGACCGTCCTAGCTTTCAAGCCTTGGGGATCTTTACCATCCTGAAAGAATACACTAACAGAATGTTATTGGGTTTATCCTTTAGAAGGAACCCAAGCTGCCGACGTGCCAAAACAGGATTGTAGTTAATACCACCACATGTACCAAGAAGAGGTACATTGGAGAATTCGCCACAAGAGTCAATAATCTGCACACCATCATACACACGGTTATACCAAGAGATATCATCATTAGTGAGAGACATAAGTCTCGTGGACCACCGTAGACATTCCTTGTTCTCCTTGAAAGCGACCGTCTGAGGTAAGGGAGAAATAAACCACTTATACAATAGAGGCAAACAACACACAATGGCGCCACCACCCTTTGCATTCCTCATATGCAAAGAGAAGTAGGTATCACCCAACAGAGTCGGAACGGGATTAAGGGTAGAGAAAATCCTAATAGCGTTCACATCCACAAACTTGTCGATGTTGGGGAATAACACTAGCCCATAGATGAGAAGTATAAATATGGCTTCAAAAGCGTCCTCACTCATGGCCTTCCCATAGATAGTAGCTTGAGCAATGAAGAACTCGGAAGGGAGACCTTGAATTCCACCTTTGGTAGTCATATGAGCACCAACCAGAGATTCATCTATGTGCAACATGTCAACTATCTCTTGAGAAGTAGGAATACTCTCCAAGCCACTGAACGACAATTGATCTAGAATAGGTATACCCACAAGATAAACATACTCCTCAAGGGTAGGCAAAAGCTGGAAATCCGGAAACGTGAAGCAACGGTACAAGGGATCATAAAACTGCACCAATACACTCATCAATCCTTCATCCACCTAAGTGGTGAGAAGAGGAAGAAGCTTCCCGAAACGAGCCTTGAAACCCAAGGGATCTAATACATAAGATGTCAAATTCCTTACCTCTTTCAAGTCTGGTTGTCTGAAACTGTACTTCTTTGTATTCCTTCTTTGTCTTTTCATGTCTGAGAATTTTGCAAATAAACCCCTTAAGTTCCTTGAAAATTTTCTTATTATTTTGATGATATGAATGCAAATGGGTGCATTAATGCATGAATGCAACAATCACACTCAAGGATCAAGCAAAGCACACCAAACAAAGGTCATGGGATGGATCATGTTATCCTTAATATCAACCATCCATTTTGGTGGATTATGGTTTACACCTTATCAACATCCAAGTTCCATTGATATTAAGGATTCATGAACGGGTCAACCATGAATCAAGGGTTTGTTGTAAGTCACGAGCATGGAGTTAGGTTAAGAACCACCCAAAAGAGAGTGTACTAGGGTTTAAACCTGCCAAACATGTTCTACAAGAGGTTCCCATAGTCATCATCCCATCTTTCGAATATTATCGGAGAAACGACTACTCGTATTCCAACAATATTCTCAAGAGCGACTCTTATGAGTGTAGTATCGCGTAACAATCGTATCAAATCTCACACTTGAACGACTTTCGCACTACATCCTAAGAATAGGCCAAGATGGGTTTGGTAAACTAAGGTCCTTGGCTTCTAAGGTCTATATTGGAAAAAGTAATGTCTAACCACAACTTACTTGTGTGACATTATTGATCCCAACATAACCTCCACCAAGTGAATGGACTTGCAAGTCAACTTGCTAAGGAATAACTCCACAGAAGTCGACAAGACTATGCCATTCTCCTATCCTAAGTGCACTCGAGTTCGGGTATAGAACTCATCTCACGAAGATCACCAAGCATACAAGGAATTAATATTCAAACAATTCAATCATTACATACAATACAGTAATCCCAAATTGCACAAAAATATGTCACAAAAAAAATATACAATACAATACAACAAATATGAAAAGTAGGCAAAACCCACTAGGATGTTTCGATCCCCAGCAGAGTCGCCATTTTTCTGTAGCGGGGTATTCGTTACCATTAGAGATATTGACTAAATCCAAGGTAAATCATACAAGTCGAGTCGCCACCGCACTTCTATTTATCCAAAGGAATGGTTAGAAAGCGAACAAAAACCTAAAAGTTTTATCGAATCAAAAACTAGTAAAAATGTCAGAGATCTGGGTAAGGGGGTTGGTTATGCAATGGGAAGGTGTTAGGCACCCAAAGCATCCTAGGTACTCCTAGGGAGCCCTTTTCATATTTGTTGTAAGGTTGTTATTTTTTTTTGTGAAAATTTATTTGTGCAAACATGATTGAAGGGATGAGAAAAGAATATACAAATTTATTTACATTTTGTGTTTGAATGGATGAACCCATTGCCTACGTACCATCTAAAAAAAAGATTAGGATCAAAACCTCGTAGTTCGGGGTAAAAAAATTCAAAAAAAAGTTGGTGAATTGATTGGTCAAAAAACCTTAAGGTCTTTTGTTATCAAAGGGAGAAAACTCAACCTAAAACCACAAATCCACCATGTGAGGATAGCTTCAACATGCTAGTGAGGGGTTAACCCTATAATAAGCATGGAAGACTCATTGTCCATTACTAAGGATAAAGGTGAGTATTATATCTACCTCAAGGATAATCCAAACCTAATAGCTAATGGTTATAAAAAAAAAGGTTTGATTAAGAAGGTGGCCATTGAAACCACAACAAGTATTTGAATGGGTTATATTTACCAATTAAAAGTATTTACAAAAATATGGTTAAAGTGGATTAAAAGGTTCAATTCAGAATAAGTGTTATGAAAAATAAGTTTTGAAAATCAAAAGCATAAGGCTTAGGTTTCTAATGTTGAAAACAAAAGTTATTGTTTGCACAAAAAGTTTTGGCTTGGGTTAGAATGGGGGGAAAAAAAGAAGGGTTAAATTCCTAAACATACAAGAGATAAGGGAAAAGAAAATAAAACCACATTAGGAGTTCCCCTCTTGAGATCATATTGATGATCCAAGTAGCTCCCATCCTTTGGAATAAGCAGTCACAAACAAATATCTCAAGCCATTAAGCACAGGTAATCAGGATAAACCTCCAGGGGGTATCCCACAAATAAAGTGGAACACCAGACCATCTCTGCAAGAGTCATGTGAGCCCTCACAAAAAAACTCAACAAACAGGTTAGAGAAACAAGATAGGGTAATCAAGAGTTGCCCCCAAATCAAAATGTAACCACATGAATCATGCCATTAAAATTCACAAAAAAAGCTCACAAAAAGCATCCAAGGGCAGGAGGCCTAAACCTCTTGTCAAACACATACATTAAAAGGGTATCAAAAAAATTCAGGTTGAAAGTATAAAGTAGTGGAAATAGGGCATACCTGATTGGGGAGGATCGATTGAAATTGAGTTGCACCCGTGAGGTTTGCAGAGCAATCTGAGGGTTTATATGAGAGGGAATTGGTTCTTTGCCGATGAGTTCCCTTCAGCCTCTAGAGGTTGCTCTGAACTCTGTTAGCTCTTCTCTCACTTTCTTTTTCCTGCCAGGGTAATAGGAGTGGCCTGTCCTTTTGTTTCACTGAAACTCTGAATTTATAACCTGGTTTTTGTGGACCTGTGGGCTCAAATGAGAGAGGCCCAAGTCCAAAATTTTTTTTGTTATATTTTATTTATTTATTTATTATTATTATTTTTTTTTAGTAAACAAAAGTAAGAGAAACAATGATGTATAAATCAAGCATGTTTGGTGATCTCAAACCAATCACAAGGAGTCTCACCCAAAGGCAAAGGGAACCAAGATGCTCATGATCCTTGAGGCTATGCAAATGCAATGTTATGATGCCATGAGGGATCTTAGGGTCAAAATTGGGGTCTTACAGTGGTGAGTGTCCTCAAAAACGTATGGTGAATATATGAGAGTTGCCTTATTAACTTATGATTCACTCTAACACTTTTATAATACTCTAATCACTCAAACACTTTTCTTAGCACACGACCGACCAGGAAAGCTTTCACACTTCATCTCTTTCACAACTTTGAAACTTCAAGTTTCTTTCTACATTGTCTTTGACTTTACTGGGACCTTGAATAGTCTCTTTAATGAGACTTGAAATAAATTATGATGAGCATAATTATTAGAGACAACTAGAAAGATATCACCAGGGACCGACATGATAAAGAAAATGGATTAATCATTAGGATTTCACCGAACATCAGAGTTATCGTTAAAATCACAATGATCAACATATAATCAAAACTATTATGCGCAAACACATGGATTCGTAGGATCAAAAGGTGACTGTGGTGAATTAGCGTATTTTTTTCTCCAAAAATGTTAACTAGAATGTGAGAAGGCAGAATTCTCGTATCTTTTACCTTCCCAAGTCTCCAAAGTATGGTAGCAATGTAAACTATCAAAGTATTATTGGTAATGTTACTCAAAGGTTGACTACTTGGTAATGGTTAGAAGGATGACTTTAGCAAAATTGGTATTACAAGAGTCATATTGAGCTATGACATGCAACCATTATGGTTACCTCAAAAATTTGTGATGAGGTGGATAAATATGAAGATGATAAAAACACAACAAAGAGGGTTGAATTATGTTGACTTTTGTCGCACCTCAAAAAATAATAACACGACTAAGTGAAGCGCAATCGCACGCTTGCGGGATGGGCTGAACAGAGTCGTCACTGAACTTTATTTATTTTCAAAGAGGGAAAGGGAAAATATAAATAAAACTCCTAAAAGAAAGGATAAGATATGGTTATCGCAACCAATATATGGGTTAGGGAGTCGGTTATGCAAGGAAAATGCATTAGCACCCCTCATGTTCGTTGTACTCAACGGGAACCGTTTAGTTAGTTTTTAATGAATATTAGCTTATGTTAGTTTGCAATTTTCTACTTATTTGGGATAGGAAAAGAGAGATAAGAAAAATATTTTGAATTTTTATTAATGAGAAAGGACCTAAAAAGGTTTTTATTATTAGGGGGCAAAGAAGAAATGAACTAAACCTAATTTTTTATTAATGCGCCTGACAAGATTTCGAAATCCTGCTCCTACGTATCTCCAGATGCAATAGAGAATTCAAGGCTTACGTAGTTTTGGATAGAAAAATGTTTGTTTGTTGGTCGATTTTAGAGAAAACTATCTTGCATTTAATCAATGAAAAAACATTGTTTTACCCAAAACAGTTGAGGGTGAGTGTTTGCACCACATCAAATGGATTTACAAATCAACATTCGAGAAATCGTCACTTATCTCAACTCAACAATTATGGATGAAACATTATTTTGTGTCATCTAAAGACAAGATCTCACTCTTTTATGAAAAGATTTTAAGACTAATCGCAGGCGGCAAAAAAAGAAGTTTGATGTGTTGAATGTATTTTACAGATGAATGACGAACATTTTGATGAGAACGAGACTTAAGTATTGGGATCAATCGGTCGGGGTTCTACGAGAATGCTAGATTTTAATGATCGTTATTCATTCAGGATTATTTAATAAAATGTTTGATGGACAATGAATGTTTGATAATAATCAATTGTTCAAAGAGTTATGCCAGAATGCTAGATCCCAACGATCCTTATTTGTCCAAGTTAATTAAAGTGTTTTAAGGAAAGAAAGAAAAGAATGAACGGTTAACCCAAAACGCGTGGCTCGTAACCGATTATTTGAGGGTTATGCTAGAGTGCTAGATTCCAACAGTCCTCTTCTTTTGTGTTTACTTAGAAAAGTTTTAATGTTATGTTTGATATGTGAAATGGTTGAACATGAATTGTATTTATTTTGAAATGAATCTTGAAATTGTAGAAAGTTGGAATTGATTTTGCAATCGAATGAAATGTTAGTAAAATTGAATTTGTGAAAAATATCAAGTGTGATCATTTACATGTATGTAATATGGACATGGATTAAAAGGGAAATTACCTAAGTAAATGACTTATCAAAATGAGATCGATTAACAATTCATCAAATAATCCACTTAACAATTAAAAGTAATTAATTAATTAAAATCTAATCAACTAAACAAATAAAAATTAATCAATTTATTAATTACTAAGCTAAACTAATTAATTAATTAAGAAAAAAAAAGCATGAAAATGGGTGCTTTTCTATTACTTAAAAAAGATGAATGTTGTTGTAGTGAAAAAATGTGGTGATGTTGTTGTTTGAGTGAAGATTTTTTCTATGTTGCTTTATGAAGTATTATGAGTTTATGAAGGTTGTTGTTTTGTGAATAGAAAAGAGAGATTATGTTGAAGTGAAGAAGATGATATAGTGATGGAGTGGCTAAAGAATAGAAGCAAGTAAGTGGTATGTTTATGAATGCATCATGAGAGAAAGGAGATGTTGGTTTATGAAGAGAGAAATGATGATAATGAAAAGAAAAGATGTTCTTGTAATTTGTCTTATTGCCTTTGTCACCAAAAAGAAGAAACATATATAATTATGTATAAAAGGTTGGTGAAAGATGCCTCTTTTGTTTTGTCTTCTTATGTGATCAACTTTATATGATACAATACAATACAATGTCATGACACTATGTCTTTTTTAACTTGATTTTTATTTTATCTTTTAAATTAAAATGAAATGCAAAAATGCTTCTTAAATAAATATAAAAAATGCATATGCATATGTCATTTACTTGAAGTTTTTTTGTTTTGAAATTTATCATTTAAGTATGCATGCACAAAAAAAATAAATTATGATAATGGCACTTCAGAAATAATTCAAAGATTAAAGGGCAAGTATATCTTAATGGCACTAAAAAAACAAAAGTATTAAAACTCCAATAGTTCATGAAATAAAATGAAAATGGTAAATGCAATGAAATGGTATGAGATGTAAATCTTCTAAAATGACCTTTTATCTTTAAGAAAAGATCAAAAGTATAGATACTTGGCTTATAAGAAAATAAACACTTATTTCTCAACAAAATAAAATGATATCAACTAAACCATGAATCAAAATCCTTTTCAACACTTCACTGACTTTAAATGATGCATGATAACTATGTATAAAACGATATTTTTTTTTAAAAATTAAACCTCACAATAGAGGTTTCTCTCAATCTTAATTGACTCATGCATGGAAGTGGGATCTTATGACCAAATGAAATGGTCATAAGAAATTATGCAAAAGAGATGCAAATGAAAATATACAGATGAATGATTTTAGGGAGGGGGAAATTTTAGTGTATGACGGTTTCCCTTATTTAAGTATCTTCGATTAGAGAATATGAAGAAGGCTACTCTTCATATGATCATGGTGGAAGATAATTAAATACTAAAAGACCTATATTTTATCCCTGAATGTAGATAAAATTAAATAATATGCAATGTTATGAATTTATTAGGGACTCTTTTTTGTTTTTGTTTGCTAGGGATACGATGTCAGATGAACCCGAGCATGTTTTTTTTTATGGACGATAAATAGACCTGTAGGAAATGATGGAAATATGGTAGTGGTAATCCATAGGAAAACGACAAAGACAGTGAGGGTGAAGACTCATTGGGGATAACAAAATGCTGAGAAAAGAAACTAGGGAATTGTAAAGAGATTTTAACAACATGCTCATACATGACCTGACAACACCAGAATATTCAAAGAATTTTTTACAATAGGTCCAAACATTGACATGACAATACTTGAATATTTAAAGAGTGCTCAATTAACCGGTTTAAACATGACCTGACAGCATTAGGGAACATATAAAGAAGGTTTGAACGAACATGTTTAGACATAACCTGATGACAACTCGAATATGAAGGAAAGTTTAGTCAACAGGTTCATACATGACCTGACAACACTGAGAAACATACAAAGAAAGTTCCATCAACAGGTTCATATATGACCTGACAATATTGGAAAATTTAAAGTGTTTCAACAACAGGTTCAGACGTGACCTGACAATACTAGAAAATTAACGAAAGTTTAATCAATAGGTTCATACATGATCTCAACATTAGGATATTCAAAGAAAGTTTCAACCATAGGTTCATACATGACCTGGGAACACTTGGGAAAAATCGAAGAGAGTTTTATCAATAGGTTCATACATGACCTGATGACACTAGAAAATTCAAAGAAAGGTTTACCAAACAAGTTCAGACATGACTTGACTACACCTTAGAATTGGATTTGACAACTTAATCAATAGGTTCATACATGACCTAACAATGCTGGGAAACATAAGGAATTTCAAAAACAGGTTCAAACATGACCTGACGACAACCAAAAAATTTAAAGAATCCCATCAACAGGTTCATACATGACCTGACAACATTGGAAAACATAAAGAGAAATGTCAAACAATGGATTCATACATGACCTTAACAATAGAACATTCAAAGAAAGTATATCCACATGTTCATGCATGACTTGGCAATTCTGGAGGTTTCAAAGAGATTTTATTAATAGGTTCAGACATGACCTGACAACACTAAAAAACCCAAATAAAACATCAACAACATGTTCAAACATGACCTGATAATATTGGAAAACATACAAAGCAAGTTTCATCAACAAGTTCATACATGACCTGACACTTTAGAATACATCTGACAGTTCTGGATATTTCTCACAAGAAATTCATCAGATCAAAGAATTTGGAGATTCCTAACAGGGAATTTATGTGAAACAAAGATAAATGGGAGTCTTCTTATAAGTAGATCATCCACGCAAAAGGCTACGATGACTCTTTACAAAGAAATCAAACAAAACCAATATAATTGGAGTTTTTTAACACAAAAACCTCAAAGCTTATAGGAATTCCTCAAAATGATGAGTCATACATGACTTTCTAGGAACCATCAGGAAAAACAGGGTAGTCAAACTCTCTGTATGCGGCAACAAAGTTGGACTTATACCATAAGCATTAGTTATAACCAACCTCTAATGGATCGACACTAGTTACAACATGAACTTTAAAGGATACGGGTGACAACCAGACTCGGATACCAATTACAATTATATTTACAAACGGAGTGATAATGATGCCAATGACAATTGGGTTTAAAATGAGTTCTTATTAACAACTGAGCTTGGGATAATGTTAGTGACATCTGGATTTTAAGAGACACCAATGAGTCTTGAAATAATGCTAGGGAATGGCATAAGGGTTCTAGAGGTGCGTCAGAATAAAAATGACATGTTCGATAATTCATCGAAGAGTAAAAGAAAAGAACTCTAGAAATGCACCAAAATTACAAGTGATATATATAAATACATCAGATGGTAAAAGAAATAAATTCTAGAAGTGCCTCAGAAATACTAGGGGATATCTGGAAATACATCAGATAACAGACACATCCGGGAATACATCAGATGGGTGGGGAAACATCTGGAAATACACTAGAAAACAACACTCAACTTGGAAATACATCAGAGGGACAGACACATTCGGTAATACATCAAGGAAACGATGGAAATACATCAGAATACATGACTCAATCTCAGATAACACAAGAGGGTTTCTGGAAATAGGTCAAAATAGATAAGGAATGTTCAGAAATGCTCCAGATAAAGATAAAGCGCGTTGGGAAATTCATCAGACGGTAAAAGAAACAAATTCTAGAAATGCATCAGAATTTCAAGGGGATATCTGGAAATACATTAGAACACCAGACTCGATCTGGAAATACATCAGAGAGATAAATGAATAATCCGGAAATCCATCGGATCATCCAAAAAGAAATTAAACCTCAATGAACAAAAAATTTGTTTTGATAGGTGCCAACTGAGTTGGGCTTGAGGTCAAGGGATATAGGATCAACAACGAGACCTGGGGTGATGCAAAATGAGCATGAAATACAATTTGGGCTACGCATGATTGGAATTTTCTTTTATGCATGATATATGAATGATCATGATATGCAAATGCTGACACTTGAATGAACTGGGAGTTTGTAGAGGTTTTTTTATAGAGGTCACGATTCCTTAACACCGAGAACTCAACCTAATATTTTGTGATAGATGTTGTTAAAGGAGAATTTTATCAAGCTTGACAATACGACTTAGCCAATATGATCCTTTTGGAGGATTAATGAACTATGCTAGCATGATTTTTAGGCACTCGTCTCAAACTCAATAGTTGTTGATGTATGGCCGAATTTGTTTGAGCAGTTTGAAAGCATGAAGAAAGAGGTTATGCCCCTTTGTGGCTCATCTTGCCATAGTCTGATGGGTCTTTGAAGATGTTCACCTTGAAATTGAGTTTGGAAACAACTTGCCATGAGACGACCTCGAGATGGCTCGCCCCAAGTGTTTGAAACTTGCAGTGGTCTGCCCTTGATTAACCAAATCTTAGAATGGTAGACTTCTGATTAACCATCCTTTGGATAGTTGAACTCATTGAGCTCTGTGGTGGCTTACCCCAGTCTGAGTCTTGAAGCAAATTACTCTTGACTAAATAACCCTTGGGGTAATTTACCCCTGACTGAACTTCTTTCATTTTATCAAGTTCCTCAACTGTATATTGTTGGATTTTCTTTGATGCTAAGTGTTGACTTGAAAATAAGATTGTTCATTCAAAAATGGTAATTTTAATGCAATACTTATGCAAAAATTTAAAATCAATCATTATTGAAATGATGGTGATATACAGTGAACGATTCAATGACCAGAACACAATGTTGATCTAGAAATTCACATTGTGCAATATGGTGTGATCATCATAAATAATCAAGCAAAGATCTTTTGGAGTCAGGTTAATACAACCTCATTGTAGTATGCTTTCAAAATGAATCCTCCCTTAATTAGGTATTTTAAGGGTTGTAACGTGGACTGGTTCATGGCTTTTGAAACAAATGATATTGTAGCACCTCAAATTTGCACCTACCTTGTGTACATACATTCTCATATTAGGTCATTAACATAACATAGTCCATTTCATAGCATTGCATTGTCCTTTGCCCAAGTGCAAGTTCAACTGGCAAAATTAGGTCAAACTGGTCAGGAGATCAGTCAATCAAGCAAACAAGTGCAATTTCCATTGAGACAAGGCCTTAGGGTTGGTACAACATGTTCACATGACCTAGGGGTCCTTTGGAAGTGTTTTGGTCAAGGATGGGGTGCTCAAAAGTCATCAGTCATGGTTCAATCCACCAGAAACCCTAGAAAGTCAACTATGGTCAACTGTGGTCAACTATGCCTGATTTTTTGGATTTCAAGGTGGGAGATGGTTTGAAAGGGTTCATTCATGTCCATACAAGTCTCATTTGACATTTCAAAGATCAAGATTGGAGAAAATAAAGTCAGACAAAAAGTTTCCTAAAATGGCAGGTGACCTGTAATTGGAAACTGCCAAAAATAGAAAGTTTTTCTCCTCAAATTTACATCATCATACAAGCTTCAAATGAAATTTTGTCCAACATGAAAGTTGAAAATCTTACTCTCACCTTTCCAAAAAGTCTAAGAACACTCATTTCTCATTTATGGTTGGCAAGTTATGATCAAATCATTTTCAAGATTTTTTGAACTTCAAAGGGGCATATCTTCCAAACCATTTGGCCAAATTGGGTGGGGTTTTTTGCTACAAGTCACATTTGATATGCTCTATCCAAATCTTTCATCACAATTCACCAAAAATCATCCAAGCAAAATGGCCTTTTTCAAGTGGCATGAATTAAAAAGAGAGAGGTGAAAAAATGAGCTTTCAAAATAATCATTTCCAATGCATTATACCAATTACAATTGTTCAGAAAGTGCATTTTGGATGTGCTTAAAGCCCAATTTCGTGCATTAACATACACCCCATGCATTTTTGGTTGGTTTTTAGCAAAATGACCAAAACACTCCATTAAGCTAATTTCACTTGACCAATTCATTAATCAAGCTTAGCAATGTTAAACATAATATATAGTGCACATTTTCAGTCTGAAAACCCTAGCCACTATTCACCAAACCAGATCAAAATACATTTTCTCTCAAAAACATTCTCATTCTTCATTTTTGAATTTTCTCTAAAAAATCTTCAAAGAATTCGTGCCACTGTCCCTTGATTCACCATTCACCAACATTCTTGGAACTTTTGCAAGCATCAAATCATGACTGTAAAGCAAGGAATGGCACTGTTACATTGAAGCTTCATCCATGGCAGCTTTGTGTTTGAGCTAATTCGTGCCAGCTGAGCTTCAAGTCTTGCTTCTATTCATCAATACCAACCTCCATGCGCATCTGCTTCGACTTTCCAAGGCCAAATAACCTCTGTTTCATCACTGCATCTTCAACAAGGTTGGTTTTCGACTCTCTTGTTTTTTGAAATCATGATGTGCTTTAGAAAGGTCTTGCCATGCTGAGTTCATTGAATGTTGTAGTTTTAAAAATGGTTGCATATTGAGAGAGAAACATGGATTCAAAGTTTGGTTGTCAAATATGTTTGTGCATGGTTCATCCTGGTTAGCTCGAATTGATGAAAACTAAGGTTAGATTAGGATTGTATGTGGTTAGATGGTTTGAATGGTGTGCTTGATTTCAAAATCTGGGAAAATTGTTCATCAACGATGATGAACATACACTGTAGCTCGAAACCCTAGCTGCTGTTTCCAGAATCCGTGTTTTGGCTTTTGTTTTGCATGAGAGTTACTGTTTCATTGCCATGAGCCAGTAAGAGGACGACACCTCCTTAAGTGAAACGCAGAGTTTCACTTAAGGGACCGGGTTATTACGAAATTGCCACTGCCGGTTTTCATTTTATTTAAATCATTTCATTATTTCAATACTTATTTCATTTGATATGCCAATCTTCCAAAAATCATAAGTTCTTCAATTTTAATCCAATTTTGATGGGATTTTTTGTGGATTGCTTCTCTTGATCTCTAGTTTTTTATGATGATTTTTCCAGATTTTTTGCACGTGTGGATTTTAAAATGTGCTAGGGTTTGTTCATGTTGTCCATTTTGTGTATGCCTTGCCAAATTGCTTGTGAAATGATGATACATTATCCAATGATTCTCAAATTTTTTATGCTTAAACTAGACATGTTCATGGTGATTTTGGTGTAGAGTTTGTAATTTTCTCATTGCTGGTTGTGGAGATATGATTTTTTGAATAGGGGTGTGACGATTTGTGTCACACCATGCATGTCCAACTTCATGATTTTAATTACCATGCTTAATGAACTCAAAATGGTTTGGATTTTTGCATGAAGACACGTGTGCATGTTTAGAATGTGTGTGAATTTTTCTGGAATTTTTGAATGCATTTCCTAATTGATTGGCAATTTCTCCCCTGTTTGACCAAATTGTTGACTTTTGTGACACATGATGCCATATGATTTGTGAAATTCTCATACATTATTGGATGGACTTGAAATTTGATATGTGAATTGTATACATCTTAAAGTTTGTCATGGTTTTAGTCCCATTCATTTATCATATGTTGTTTCTGTTTTATGATTAATTGAAGTTGGTGCATGTTTTTATGCTTTGTATGAGTATGCTTTTGCTTACCATGACTTTCTGATTTTCATTGACCTACTTCCTTTGATCCAAATGAGCTGAAATTTGGTGTGCTTATCATTTTGTGGATGATGTTTGATCATGATTTATTTGAGGATTTTTTTGGAATGTTTGTGATTTAATTTGAGTTGAGACATTCTGTTGACTTCTTTGAGGTTCTATATGCCATGCTTTGACCTAATTTGCTTGTGAAATGATAATGATGAATGATATGATTGTGAAACCACTTGGGTTTGTTTCTTGATTGATTTGTCTTTACTTTGGACACTTATCCCTTGCTGTTTTAAATTTCTTATCCCCTTTTGACCCTAGGCTTGTCCTAGTGGTCTTGTTGCTCATGTTTAAGCTTGGTTTTTCAGGTTAAGCAACAAATGCTTCAAAGAGATCAATACAAGTTGAATGAGTTTGATTGTTTATCATGAACTAACTTGTTTGTTTTGTAGGGTGCTTAGCTCACTTGTTATGAGCTTGTTGCTTTGCACATATGCTTGACTGTATTGTCTGTTGGCTTATGCTGTTTGTTTTAACTTTGTGTCTGGTATACTAATTGTGCTTGACTGATTTCAGGTACTTTAGTTGCTATTAGTTCCTTGTGAACTTTGCTTTGCTTTGCTTGATAAGCAATTTGCATTGAGGTATAATTTCCTTACTCCATGTAGTCTGGAAGACCTGGCTTGTTACTTGGCCAGGCACCTGTCTGAAGTCCTCCTTAAGAGGCAATGTTTGTGACTGTTTACTTTTGTCCTTGCACATATTCAAAGACCTCCTAAGTGAAGAGGCATTGGCAGATACAAGGGATGTGCAATCCATCCCCTGCTATTCTGTGTGTCATCTGCTTTGCTCACACCACTGTGTTGATGCATTGCAGACATTAACCCAAGATCATTGTATATTGAGTCAGTGTCAAATGTGTAGAAGGGTTCCTGTAACACCCTTCTAAAATACCCCAATAATTTAATTAAATATCAAGATACAACATCAGAGTAATTATGCAGTTAAGGGTGTCACATAATCACTTCACACCATGTTCCAAAATAACAGTCATGCTCTTCATTTAATCAAATAAACAGTTGCATAAATCGCAGCGGATATAAATAAAATCAATCAAAACATGTAACACACTACATGTAAAATGGTTCACAACCAACATTAAAACATTTAAAACATCCCTTCCCGATGTTACATCTATCAGAGCATGACCCACTAAGGAACTACTCTAGACTCCAAGTACTAGCTCCTACTCAATCACTGCTCGTTACCTGAAAAACAGTTGTAAGGGTGAGTTCCTCAATCAATATAATGAGTATTATAAAATATCATGT
This sequence comes from Lathyrus oleraceus, assembly GCF_024323335.1. Classification (NCBI taxonomy): domain Eukaryota; kingdom Viridiplantae; phylum Streptophyta; class Magnoliopsida; order Fabales; family Fabaceae; genus Lathyrus; species Lathyrus oleraceus. The sequence goes on from NC_066584.1 coordinate 10,828,423, forward strand.
TATGTTAAGTGATTCAACACACTTCATCACCCTAATCAAAACACACATTCAGGAACATCATATTAATTCAAATCATACTCAATAACAACACAACAATACCAACACAAATACACGTGTAATATTGGAATACATCCATTCATATTACACGCCATACATATATTATGCAATGAGACTCCATGCATGCGGTACCGACTATTTTGTGAACATATAGTTCAACCTCACCGTCCAAATCCAGGCACGGCTACCAAGCTCACTAGTCCCACTCATTTGAGACATAGTGACTCACTCACTAATTCCTCACCATGGGAATTAGCTACCACCCCAAATGGGCCATGCTATGCACGCTAATCACCTAGCATGCAAACATCAACAACAACTATCACAATGATTTACTCACTAATTCCTCACCATGGGAATTAGCTACCACCATAAAGCCACAATATGCATGCTAATCACCTAGCAATGCAACATCAACAACAATTTAAGAATAGACACATGCTCACACTCTAAGCCATAAAATAGTCTATTCACAAATGCATACATTCACATCATCATGTATACCATCACATATCATCAACAAAAGCATATCATATCATGCCACATAATTAATCATAGTATTAGCACACTCTACTAATACCTATACTATTCAAAACAACGGGAAATGATCCCTACAACATCATACCTCAGCTAAATACATCACTCAGCCTAAACAACCAAAAACTGCACGACCATTGTCCAGGAAAATCACAAATCTGCTCATACGCGTAATGCCTATGCCCATACGCGTATTGCCCAAACCTGACCAAGTCCATACGCGTAATGCCCACGCCCATACGCGTATGCTACGCGTACCACATCCTCATACGCGTACCAACAGAGACAATTTCACGTTCAAAACATCATCTCTTTCACTCATACGCGTAAGGCCTCATCCATACGCGTACCAGCCATCTCATACGCGTATTGCCTAGTGCCATACGCGTATGACCAGAAACCAGAATTTCCAGATCTGCTATGGCTTTCTCTGCTACGAGATCTATCCAATTCCAACCTTCTACAGTCCAATTTTTCATACACGATCGTTCGTTTTATCAATTACAACTCAGATACATTCAACTTCTCAAATCACTAGCCTTACTACACCTAATTCCTACGAATTTCATCAATTATCATCCAATTTCGTTCATCAATATTTCACAAATTCATCACATATCATTTCAATCAGAGTCAAATTCAGAGGTTCATCACTACCCATTACATGCTATCCCATAAGACCCATCAAACGATGATAAACCCCCCTTACCTGAGTAAATCCGGCAATTCCGTTAGCTTCAAGCTTTTCCTCTTCTCTTGCTCTGCCTCTTTGCCCTTTCTCTTTCAGCCGCTTCTCTTTTTCTTTTTCACGTGAAAACCCTTTTCCAAAAATTAGGACTTTTTATTATTCCAACTTATATACTCCAATAATAAAACCCAATAATATTATCCCAATAATAATATTAATAATCCAATAATTTTCTAATTATTTAATTAAATTAATAAATAAAATATTAACTTAATTTAAACAATTATCTTAATTTCATCGGGGTGTTACAGTTCCCACTTTCTGGACCCACACATTCTTGTCTTAAGCTCTCCCAGGCCAAGGATAAGAGCTGTGAAGTCTCATCTTCACTCACCTTTCATCAGCTTCACCCTAACTCTCAATGTTAGGGTTAAGAGCTAACATTACCCCGTTACAGTGGTTTGTTTGTTGAGGTTGATATGACCCCTCGACTAAAACCTAACCTTGATTGAGCCCATTGATTGCATATAGTGTGTGCTATTTATGCTTGTGTGTTTTTTTTTTAGCTTGCTTCCTGTGCAAGTTAGGTTTAGTTTGGCTTGCTTCCTGTGCAAGTCATGTTTAGGATAGGCTTGCTCCCTGTGCAAGTTAGCTAGAAACCTTAACTTAGGGATGAATTTGCATGATAACATCTAGGCTCGAGTCGTAGTCTCCCTAGTTGTGTCTCCCTCTGTTATCTGGTTAGGCTAGTCCTGTGTCCCTCCGTAGGGGAACTACGTCGCCCTGATCCTCATACCAGATGAGGTACGTAGGCAGGAGATGAGCAGATCTCTCCGGGCGCCCTTTTGTTTTGTTTGTGTGAGTTGTTTCTCCTTTTATGGTTGGAGTCTGAAGTAAGTCCAGCGATTGGCAGTTGGTTTCCAGTGTGTGTTTGTTGGTTCGGAGTCTGATGTAAGTCCAGCGATTGGCATTCGGTTTCCATGTTTGCCTGTTTGTGTGGAGTCTGACATAAGTCCAGCGATTGGCAGTTGGTTTCCTGTGTGTGGTTTTGTTTGGCGTGCGTTAGCCGAGCTACGAGTGCTCTGATTCTTCTTTAGTCCGAGAAGATACGTATGCATAGGATGCGATATCCTAGCGAGCATGTGTTGTTTCCCCAGTCCGAACTACTTTGACTCTGATGTCTATGCTTGATAGACTAAGTAGGCCCACGATACGATATCCTGCCGAGTCAGTCTTGTTTGTTTTCTTGTGTCTCTTTCAGCCAGTGTGTGTGTTTGAGCAGTGTTTTAGCAACCATTTCCCTCCTATTGTGCGTGGATCCCATCGAGTACGACGGATGCGTAGGGGTGCTAATACCTTCCCTTCGCATAACCGACTCCCGATCCCATTCTCTTTGGTCGCGAGACCATGCTCTTTCCAGGTTTACTCTGAGCGTTTCCTTTCCCTCTTTTGGGATAAATAACGCACGGTGGCGGCTCTGTTGTTCTTGTTTTCCCGCCGGTTTTTTGCGTAATGCGACAGCTGGCGACTCTGCTGGGGAATAGAGAAGTTGACCTGTGCTGGTCCGTCTTCTCTAAGCGAGTCTCTCCTAGCGCTCTCTAGGTTAGGGTTTTGGTTGCTGTTTGCTGTTTTGTTATTGCATTCATTATTTATTGTTTGCATTAATTGTTTGCATTTATGTTTGCACTTATGTTTGCATTCATTCATATTCATTGTTTATCTGGCTGGCTGGTTGTCTGTTTTTCTCTGTTGGGGTGGGAGTCACTTGAGGTAAAAGGTCCAATACCCAGACCATGAGTGAAATCTAGGATGCTTAGGAATAGAGTGATTCATGGGAAGCGGGTGGTATTGCGCCAGTTAGCGGAACATTGATATCACGAGCAGTTCAGACCCTGGTGGGATATTGTCGTTGCATACTTCAGGTGTGTATATGATGGTATTCTGCGAAAGGTTATTTATGCTGTGTTTCTCTCGACTTTACCCTGGCCTAGACGACACCCGTGAGTGGGGAAGGGTTTGATCATTATTACAGGTACCGTTGGTGACTTGTGGTTCTGTTGGTGACTTTGGGTTCAGATGACCGTTTCTCAGTTGACTTTGGGTTTCAAGTGGATTTGGGATTCTGAGTTTAGACCGAAGCTTCGACCTTGTGTTCAGAGATGCACCGCCAGCCAGTTGTGTCTGCATCATGTGCATCATAGCATATTTATTTTCAAAAGATACGCAATTAAAAAAAAAATAAAAAAATAAAAAAAAGAAAAAAACTAACCCTCTGCATGCATATCATTTCTCAGGTACATTCCAGAGCTTGTTCACTGATAGAGATGGCAACAGTCCCGGAGCCGAAGCGGAAGACTTGTTCCTACAGCTTTCACCGTGAGCCGTTGACTTCATTGATCGAGTTGAGTAGCCTGATAACCAGTGGTAACCAGAAGGGGTTCATTGACCAGTATGGGGATGTTCTGACGCTGTTGAAGATGGTAGTCGACCCGGTGCCGTTGCAGACCCTTCTTCAGTTCTACGACCCGGAGCTTAGATGTTTCACTTTCCAAGATTATCAGTTGGCACCTACTCTCGAGGAGTATTCTATTCTGTTGAGTGTCCCAATTCAGCATCAGGTTCCTTTCCTGGACGTACCGAAGGAAGTTGATTTCAGAGTTGTTGCCAGAGCTCTCCAGTTGAGTGTCAAAGAAGTCTGTGATAACTGGAAGCCCAGTGGGGATGTTGTGGGTCTGCCGTTGAAGTTTCTGCTGAGAGTTGCCAAAGGAGAAGCAGAAAAGGGGAATTGGGAAGCTTTTCATGCCCAGCTTGCTGTTATGATCTATGGGATCATCCTATTCCCGAGCATGCCCAATTTTGTCGACTATGTTGCGGTCTGTATCTTCATTGGAGGGAATCCAGTTCCCGCTCTGTTAGCTGACACTTACTATGCTATTCACAGTAGGCATGGTAAGGGTGGAGCTATCAGATGTTGTCTACCTCTCTTGCTCAGATGGTTCATGTCCCTTCTGCCAGCCAGTGGACCCTTTGCGGATGCTCAGAGCACTCATAAGTGGACTCAGAGGGTCATGTCGCTTACCTCCTATGACATCAGATGGCAATCTTACCGGATGGACGTGCGGGATGTTATTATGAGCTGTGGAGAATTCTGGAATGTGCCACTCGTGGGGACCAAAGGTTGCATAAATTATAACCCAGTTCTTTCTCTTCGTCAGTTAGGGTTTGTAATGAAAGGAAAACCACTCGAGGCTGAGGTAGCTGAAAGTGTGTATTTTGAGAAGCAGAGTGACCCGGCTAGATTGGAGCAGATAGGAAGAGCTTGGAGGTCTGTTGGAGTTAAGGATGGAGCTATCTTAGGGAAAAAGTTTGCCATTGCTATGCCTGATTACACTGGTTGGGTAAAGAAGAGAGTGGAAACTTTGTTGCTACCCTACGATAGGATGGAGCCGTTGCAGGAGCAACCACCTTTGATCCTTGCTGAGAGTGTGTCGGCCGAGCACTATAAGCAAGCCTTGATGGAGAATCGCCGGTTGAGGGAGAAGGAGCAAGATATCCAGATGGAGCTCTACAAAGCCAAAGCTGATAGGCTGCATTTGGCCCATCAACTCAGGGAAGTGCAAGGAGAGGATGCTAGTAGAGTGAGAAGCAAGAAGAGATCCTACGAAGAGATGGAATCCGTGTTGGATGCAGAACATCGGGAGTGTTTGAGGCTGCAGAGAGCTGAAGCCAGCTACCAGAAAAAGATCAGAGACTTGGAGGAGCAACTCAGAGACAAAGACATCCAGTTGAAGAAAGAGGTGGATTTGAGGCGGACATCAGAGGAATACCTTGGAGGAGAAGTTATGGAGCTTAGAAGACAATTGAAGGAGAAGATCACCCCTCTACCAGAATGTTCAGAATGCACACTATTGATAGACCAGTGCCAGTACCTGAAGACCCTCATTCCGGAAGACCGTTTATCTTAGCTTGTATTCTTTGATGTTTATGTTGAGGATCACCTCCAGGCTTGTTGGATGGGATTCATCGTACTCTGTGTATTCGAATATTTGTTGACTTGGTTGTATGATCTTTTTACTCTTATTTATGGATAAGGTTGTTGGTGTTTCCTGTTGTTCTCATTTACCGTGTATTTTGTTGTTCTCCTGTTGCTGCAGGTTGCCATCTTTTGAGGATGAGTCAGGCTCTTTGAATTCTTGAGAAATGAGCATATCATGTGCATCATACGCATCATTAACATCATACTCATATCATTTGCATAACAGGTGTTCTTGTGCCGACTTCTCACTTTGGTTCCTGTGTTTGGGCAGGATAGCTGATCAAAGACCGCATCGCTACTCAACGAGACTCAACCATCAAAGGAACATGGATCAAGTACAAGCTGAGTTAGCAGAGATGAGGGCTAACATGGCCCAGTTCATGCACATGATGCAAGGGGTTGCGCAAGGACAAGAAGAGCTCCGAGCTCTAGTTCAGAGGCAAGAAGCTGTAATTCCACCGCCCAACCAAGCTCTGCCAGAGGGAGGCCCGATCAATGACAACCCTACTACTGCTGTTCCCATCAACAACTATGCTGTAGGGGACGAATTAAGAGGTATTCGAATCAACGGTCAGCCGATTGCTCCAGAGACCGCCAATGCCAGAGTAGTCCGTGCTCCGGCCCGTAATCAGGCTCCGATGGTGGACAGACAAGAGGATATCTTTACTATGCTCAGTGAAGACGAAGACGTTCTGGGAAGGGTTGATGAGAGAGATTGTAAGGTTGATGCCCTTGCTGAGAAGATCCGGGCTATGGAATGTCAAAACTCTCTCGGTTTCGATGTTACTAATATGGGGTTAGTGGAAGGCTTGAGAATCCCGTATAAATTCAAAGCACCTACCTTCGACAAATACAACGGCACTTCTTGCCCTCGCACCCATGTGCAGGCATACTATCGAAAGATCTCGGCGTATACTGACGACGAGAAGATGTGGATGTACTTTTTCCAAGATAGCCTATCTGGGGCATCTTTGGACTGGTACATGGAGTTAAAAAGAGATTCAATCAGATGCTGGAGGGATTTGGGAGAAGCTTTCATCAGACAGTATAAACATAACATGGATATGGCACCGAGCCGGACTCAGCTGCAGAGTCTGTGCCAGAAAAACAACGAGAGCTTTAAAGAGTACGCCCAGAGGTGGCGTGAACTTGCTGCAAGAGTTCAACCCCCTATGCTGGAAAGGGAGTTGACGGACATGTTCATTGACACTCTTCAAGGTGTGTTTATGGACCGGATGGGAAGCTGCCCATTCGGTAGTTTTTCTGATGTCGTCATCTGTGGCGAGAGAACTGAAAGTCTGATCAAAGCCGGCAAAATTCATGATGTGGGTTCTTCCTCGTCATCGAAGAAACCTTTCTCTGGGGCACCTCGCCGTAGAGAAGGTGAAACCAATACCGTACAACACCGAGGGAATGTGTACAGAGGAAATATGAACAGAGATCAATATCGCCCGGTTGCTGCAGTAACCATTCCTGCACCTCAACCTCGTCAACAACAACAACAAAGGGTTCAACAACCGCAACAACAACAACAACAGCAACAACGTCCGTATCAGCCCAGACAGAGAATGCTTGATCGACGTTTTGATCCATTGCCAATGTCGTACGCCGAACTATTGCCCGAACTACTCAGGTTGGGGTTTGTTGAGCTGCGTACAATGGCTCCACCAACAGTATTGCCGCCTGGATACGACGCCAACGTCCGCTGTGACTTTCACTCCGGGGCACCAGGGCACCACACTGAAAAATGTCGGGCTTTCAAGCACAAAGTCCAAGATTTGATCGATTCCAAGGCGATCAACTTTGCTCCGGTACCAAACGTTGTAAACAATCATATGCCTCAGCATGGTGGGCATAGGGTGAACAATATTGAGGGGGAAGCTGAAGATCTAGTTGATAGTGTTGATGATGTTCAGACTTCTTTGCTGGTGGTAAAGCGCCGTTTGCTGAATGGGGGTGTCTACCCGGGTTGTGATGAGGGCTGTGTTGGTTGTGGTGAAGCTGTTAATGGTTGTGGCCAGTTGAGGGCTGGTATTCAGAAGCTGATCGACGAAGGTTGTGTTCGGTTCAGTCGGGCTGTCAAAGATAATGGGTCGGTATCAACTGTCACCATCTACTTTAAACCGTCTGAAGGACGTGGACGAGGGGTTGTTAGTACATCTGCAGCGAGTGGTACTCCGGTTACCATCTCTGCACCCGTTCCCGCCAGTTCTTCTTCTACAATAGTTGCCCCAGTCAGAAGAGTTGATAGTCGGGCTGTTCCCTGGAGTTATAATAACACCTACCGCAGCAACAGAAGGGCTGATAATCAGACGAGGCCAGCAAGTCAAGCGCCTGTGACGATCAGTGCACCGGTTAAAACTCCTGTGGTTGTGAGTCCCGTTGTGGACAACGTGGGTGGACCAGGAGGTTTTACTCGGAGTGGACGACTGTTTGCTCCTCAGCCGCTGAGAGATGTCAATGCTGAGGCATCTGCTAGGGCGAAGGGCAAACAGGTTGTCATTGACGAGGAACCGGCTCAGAAGGAGGCTGAGGGTTCATTTGAAAAGGACGTGGAGGAATTTATGAAGATCATAAAGAAGAGTGACTACAAGATCGTAGATCAGCTCAACCAGACTCCGTCCAAAATTTCAATTCTCTCTTTGCTGTTGTGCTCTGAGGCACATCGTGATGCCTTGTTGAAGATGCTGAACATGGCTTACGTACCGCAAGAGATTTCCGTCAACCAACTAGAGGGAGTGTTGGCCAACGTGAGCACCAGGCATGGTGTAGGATTCACTGACCTAGACTTAACGCCTGAGGGTCGCAATCATAACAAAGCCTTACATATCACTATGGAATGTAAGGGGGCAGTGTTGTCTCACGTATTGGTAGACACCGGGTCGTCGCTGAATGTCTTACCGAAGCAGATTCTGAAAAAGATTGATGTTGAAGGAGTTGTGCTCACTCCCAGTGACCTTATTGTGCGCGCATTTGATGGATCCAAACGTTCTGTGTTTGGTGAAGTTACCTTGCCAGTGAAGATAGGTCCCGAGGTTTTCGACATCATTTTTTATGTTATGGACATTCAACCCGCCTACAGCTGTTTGTTGGGGCGTCCTTGGATTCACGCAGCAGGAGCAGTCTCATCAACTCTCCACCAAAAACTCAAGTATGTCTGGAACGGCCAAATTGTGACCGTGTGTGGCGAAGAGGAGATTCTGGTAAGTCACCTATCCTCGTTCAAGTATGTCGAGGTAGATGGCGAGATCCACGAAACATTATGCCAGGCATTTGAGACCGTGGCTCTGGAGAAGGTAGCTTATGCTGACCAGAGGAAGCCGGGTGCTTCGATTGCTTCATACAAGCAAGCCAAGGAGGTCGTTGATTCCGGCAAAGCTGAGGGCTGGGGCAAGATGGTAGACTTGCCGGTCAAGGAAGACAAATTCGACATTGGTTATGAGCCTCTCCAAGCAGAGCAGAGTGTGCAGACGGGTCCGAGTACCTTTACCAGCGCCGGGCTGATGAATCATGGTGACGTCTTTGCAACTGGTAGTGAAGGCGGTGACAGTGACTGTGATTTAGACATCTGGGTTCGCCCGTATGCACCAGGGGAGTCTATCAACAACTGGACGGCTGAAGAAGTGGTCCAAGTTACTCTTCAGACAGAGTAATTTTCCTTTGTTTTGTCATTTTGCATGAAAACCCTACGTTCTGCCTCATCATGTTTTAATGATTATCATAAATAAAGGACGTTTTGCAATCAAATTTTGTGATCCCTGTCTTTCTATTTTTGTTTTCACTTTTTCTAAAAAACAATAAAAATGGCAATGTTTTTGTTTTTTGTGACTTTATTGAAATCTTTTTCTAAAATAAAACATTAAAACATGCAGAAGTGATATTATGGCATCCACTATGAACAATCTTGTTATGGCTCAGTATGATTTTGATAATCCCATCTACCAAGCTGAAGAGGAGAGTGAGGAAGACTATGAACTCCCTGCAGAATTGGTCAGATTGCTGAAGCAGGAGGAAAGGGTTATCCAACCTCATCAGGAGGAGTTGGAGGTTGTTAATCTGGGTACTGAGGACGCCAGAAGAGAGATCAAGATTGGGGCTGCTTTAGAGGACTCTGTCAAGAGGAGGCTGATTGAGATGCTGAGAGAATATGTGGAAATATTCGCCTGGTCATATCAAGATATGCCTGGGTTGGATACAGACATTGTGGTGCATCGACTACCCCTCAGAGAAGAGTGTCCATCGGTCAAGCAGAAGCTTCGCAGAACTAGTCCTGATATGGCTGTCAAGATCAAGGAAGAGGTTCAGAAGCAGTGGGATGCAGGTTTTCTGGCTGTTACCAGTTATCCACCGTGGGTAGCCAACATTGTTCCTGTGCCGAAGAAGGATGGCAAAGTCAGAATGTGTGTCGATTACCGGGATTTAAACAGAGCGAGTTCGAAAGATAATTTCCCATTACCTCACATCGATGTATTGGTGGATAATACGGCTCAATCCTCGGTATTCTCTTTCATGGACAGTTTCTCAGGCTATAATCAGATTAAGATGGCGCCAGAGGACATGGAAAAGACGACATTCATTACACCTTGGGGCACGTTCTGCTATAAGGTGATGCCGTTTGGGCTGAAGAATGCCGGTGCTACCTATCAGAGGGCTATGACGACTCTCTTTCATGACATGATGCACAAAGAGATCGAAGTGTACGTGGATGATATGATTGCGAAGTCGCAGACAGAAGAGGAGCACCTGGTTAATTTGCAGAAGTTGTTCGACAGATTGGTCAAATTCAAATTGAGGCTGAATCCGAACAAGTGTACGTTTGGTGTGAGATTCGGTAAACTGTTGGGTTTTATTGTCAGTGAGAAAGGGATTGAGGTTGATCCAGCAAAAGTCAAAGCTATTCAAGAGATGCCTGAACCGAAAACGGAAAAGCAAGTCCGTGGGTTTTTAGGGAGGTTGAACTACATTGCAAGGTTCATATCTCACTTAACGGCCACTTGCGAACCAATTTTCAAATTGCTCAGAAAGAATCAAGCAATCAGGTGGAATGATGACTGTCAGAAGGCTTTTGACAAGATAAAAGAGTATTTACAGAATCCTCCAATCCTGATACCTCCAGTTCCAGGGAGACCGCTGATAATGTACCTGTCAGTTACCGAGAACTCGATGGGGTATGTATTGGGACAGCATGACGAGTCTAGTCGAAAAGAGCATGCCATATACTACCTTAGCAAAAAGTTTACCGACTGTGAAACAAGATATTCACTGCTCGAGAAAACTTGTTGTGCTTTGGCCTGGGCTGCTCGCCGACTAAGGCAGTATATGTTGAACCATACTACCTTATTGATTTCTAAGATGGATCCAGTAAAGTACATTTTTGAGAAGCCGGCTCTCACCGGACGAGTTGCTCGATGGCAGATGATTTTAACCGAATATGACATTCAGTATACGTCACAGAAGGCCATCAAAGGTAGTATTCTGTCGGACTACCTTGCCGAGCAACCAATTGATGATTATCAGCCAATGATGTTTGAATTCCCTGATGAAGACATCATGTATCTGAAGATGAAAGATTGTGAAGAGCCGCTTGTCGAGGAAGGACCGGATCCCGATGACAAGTGGACACTGATGTTTGATGGGGCTGTGAATATGAACGGTAACGGTGTTGGGGCAGTGCTCATTAATCCTAAAGGGGCTCATATACCTTTCTCTGCCAGATTGACTTTCGACGTCACCAACAATGAAGCTGAGTACGAGGCTTGTGTCATGGGGATAGAAGAAGCCATCGACCTGAGAATCAAAACTCTTGACATATTTGGAGATTCCGCTCTAGTGATCAATCAGGTCAATGGAGATTGGAATACGAACCAGCCGCATCTGATTCCGTATAGAGATTACACCAGAAGAATACTGACGTTCTTCAAGAAGGTGAAGTTGTACCATGTCCCCCGGGATGAGAATCAGATGGCTGATGCTTTGGCTACTTTATCGTCCATGATCAAAGTTCATTGGTGGAATCATGTGCCACATGTTGCGGTGAATCGACTCGAGAGGCCTGCGTATGTGTTTGCAGCCGAGTCTGTTGCGATTGATGAGAAGCCGTGGTACTATGACATCAAGAACTTCCTCAAGACTCAGGAGTATCCTGAAGGTGCGTCGAAGAATGATAAGAAGACCCTGAGAAGGCTAGCTGGAAGCTTTTACTTGAATCAGGATGATGTGTTGTATAAGAGGAACTTCGACATGGTCTTGCTCAGATGCGTGGATAGACACGAAGCAGACATGTTGATGCAAGAAGTGCACGAAGGTTCGTTTGGTACGCATGCTGGTGGTCATGCAATGTCGAAGAAACTGTTAAGAGCCGGTTATTACTGGATGACCATGGAATCCGATTGCTTCAAGTACGCTCGGAAGTGCCATAAGTGTCAAATCTATGCTGATAAGGTGCATGTACCACCAAGCCCGTTGAATGTCATGAACTCGCCTTGGCCGTTTGCCATGTGGGGCATTGACATGATTGGGAAGATTGAGCCTACTGCTTCGAATGGACATCGCTTCATCCTGGTCGCGATTGACTACTTCACCAAGTGGGTGGAAGCAGCTTCCTATGCTAATGTTACCAAACAAGTGGTTGCCCGGTTCATCAAGAAGGAAATCATCTGTCGTTATGGAGTTCCCGAGAGAATCATCACTGACAATGGTTCAAATCTCAATAACAAAATGATGAAAGAGCTCTGCAAAGATTTCAAGATTGAACATCACAATTCTTCTCCTTACAGACCAAAGATGAACGGTGCTGTAGAGGCGGCTAACAAGAATATCAAGAAGATTGTGCAGAAGATGGTCGTAACGTACAAGGATTGGCATGAAATGCTGCCTTTCGCTTTGCATGGGTACCGTACCTCTGTACGTACGTCGACCGGGGCAACCCCGTACTCCCTTGTGTATGGTATGGAAGCAGTCCTACCAGTTGAAGTGGAGATCCCTTCTCTGAGGGTATTGTTAGATGTCAAGCTGGACGAAGCCGAGTGGATTCGGACAAGGTTTAATGAGTTAAGCCTTATCGAAGAGAGACGGTTAGCAGCTGTGTGCCATGGGCAGTTATATCAGAGAAGGATGAAAAGAGCCTTTGATCAGAAAGTGCGTCCTCGGAGCTATCAGATCGGTGATCTAGTTCTGAAGAGGATTCTTCCTCCCGGTACAGATAACAGGGGCAAGTGGACTCCTAATTATGAAGGTCCATATGTTGTGAAGAAGGTCTTCTCCGGAGGAGCCTTGATGCTTACAACTATGGATGGTGAAGATTTCCCGTCCCCTGTTAACTCAGATGTAGTCAAAAAATACTTCGCATAAATTGACCCGCTGGACAAAAAGAATAAAAGAGTCCAGGCAAAAAAGGGCATCCCGGCGAACCAAAAAACAGAAAGAAAAGGTTCGGGCAAAAATTAGGGATAAAATGAAAAGAATTTGTACACCCGGTAAGTCGAAAACCCGCAAGGGCGGCTTAGGCAAAAATGGGTATCCCGGTGGATTGAAAATCCGAAAAGGCGATCCAGCCAAAAGAGGGATTAAAGCGAAGACTACAGTCTGAGTTATCTGTACTTCATCGCGCTTCGTCAGCTGCCATCTCGAAAGATGTGATCGGTCCAGTCATTCTTCTCAGAAAGCAAGGAAAATGGGAGGAAATCGATGATCTATGAGTTATAACAGAATTGGGAAATAGTGGATGCCGTGTTCACATTGCCATTAGGATAGTTTATTTTCCTTTTGTGCGCAATTACCTCTTCCTAGGAATTGCTTCCCAATGTATTCGCCTTTTCAGGCACATTTTCAATCAATAAAAGTCGTTATTCAGATAAATAGCTCTCTTGTTTTTATTTTTACTGTTCTGTTTGCAAAAACGTCCGAATTTTTGATAAGCATTGCATATAAAAACATGAAGGCTAAACAATAACGTGCAAAAGATCAAGACATTTGAAAATCATTTTGAATGTTGAGGACACTTGAGCGTATCTTGTCCATGTATCCCCTGGGGGCATTTGTTGTGCTGTTTTGCAGGTCTTCATCTGTGAGCATTCCCCAGCAGTTATCTCCCCAAGCCAGTATGGAAGCTATCAGAGCTATGTTCTCATGCGGAAGTGTCTGTGGATAGTGCCTTCTATCCCCCAACAAATCTAAGGGTTGTCTATCCCCAGCAGGCCTGTATTTGCCGATTTCCTCCCCGAGCGGAGCGGGTTCAATGAAGTTTATCTCCAGTTATTCTCCTAGCTGTGATTTGTTTGGGTCGTCCCCAGCGGAGTGTTTTATTTCCCAAAGCAGAGTTTACCCTACTTGTGGATTGGTTGGGCTCTCCCCAGCAAGGCTGCCGGTTTGTCCATAGCAAGTTGCTTTATTACTCCCCAGCGAGTTGCCTTGTTTCCCCCTAGCGGACCTGTATTGATGGTTCCTCAGCGCAGTCGTCCTGTGTATTCCCCGGCGGAATTTTCATCATTTTGCATCTTGCATGTAGTGATCATTACATCCTCAAATTGCGTAGCATTTCCATTTCATATGGAGCATCACGCCATAGAAAAATTCAAACATATGCATCCATGTGTTAACCCAACCAGGCTGTATCCCCGGCAGAGGCGGATCATTTTGTTCAACATCGGTACAACACGTCTGCTACAGCTGCTCCTGACAACGTTCAGGATTGATATCCCCACAGAGGTTTATTTCCTCACCCGTCCGCGAACGGAAAGCTTGTTTCTCCCCAGTGAGACCCCAGCAAATGGTCAGCCTTGCCTTGACGTATTTAAGATGACATTCTTGTGATACCAGTAAGTGTCATGTCAGTACCCGCGTGTGTTCTTTGTTTGGTGTCGGTAAACACCATTGTTTCGGTGTCGGTAAACATCGAGTCTCACTCCAGTCATCGGTAAATGTCTGGTCATTTTTTGGTGTCGGTAAACACCATTGTTTCGGTGTCGGTAAACATCGAGTCTCACTCCAGTCATCGGTAAATGTCTGGTCATTTTTTGGATGTCGGTAAACATCAAGTTTTTTTCCTCAGTCATCGGTAAATGTCTGATAAGTCCCCAGCTAGAAATCCCCAGTAGAGTCGTCGATAAACGTCCTGTCTAGTTTCTGGTGGCAGTTTTTGTTTTTCCTTCCCCAGTGAAGTGTTCACCTCTCCGTTGGTGTCGATAAATGTCAAGCTTCTCAAGTATTTCCCCAGTCATCGGTAAATGTCTGGTCGTTTTTGGATGTCGGTAAACATCATCTTTCGATGTCGGTAAACATCGAGTCTCATCCCAGTCATCGGTAAGTGTCTGGTCGTGCGTTTGTCCTTTGATAAAATCGAGATCCCCAAGAGTCGTCGGTAAACGTCTTGTCTGATTCCATTACAAATACATCTTTTTCCTCCCCCAAGTGGAGACGCCATCAGTAAATGGCCCCGTTTGCTTCGATATCGGTAAATATCGAATGCCTAGTTTTAGCCGCCATCGGTAAATATCGAGTCCCCAGTTGCAGCAGCCATCGGTAAATGGTCTTGTTGAAGTTGATATCGGTAAATATCAAGTTACTTTGAAGCCACCATCGGTAAATGGTCCTGCTTCCTTTTTAACATCAAGTTGTTTCCCAGCAGCCATCGGTAAATGGTCTCGCTGAAGTTGATATCGGTAAATATCAAGTTTCCAGTATTTAGCCATTGGTAAATGGTTTTGCTTTTCTGAAGTTGTCATGCAGACGTCATCGGTAAATGACTTGGTTTTTCTTGTATCATATCCAGCAAAGTGCAAATTTCTACGGTTCTTTGGTATTCAATCCCTGTTTACCTTGAAAGTCTGACAGCCGTTGCTCTCATCCGTTCAGGTTCCCAGCTGATTGAATAGGGGCAGCTGTAGCACCTCAAATTTGCACCTACCTTGTGTACATACATTCTCATATTAGGTCATTAACATAACATAGTCCATTGCATAGCATTGCATTGTCCTTTGCCCAAGTGCAAGTTCAACTGGCAAAATTAGGTCAAACTGGTCAGAAGATCAGTCAATCAAGCAAACAAGTGCAATTTCCATTGAGACAAGGCCTTAGGGTTGGTACAACATGTTCACATGACCTAGGGGTCCTTTGGAAGTGTTTTGGTCAAGGATGGGGTGCTCAGAAGTCATCAGTCATGGTTCAATCCACCAGAAACCCTAGAAAGTCAACTATGGTCAACTGTGGTCAACTATGCCTGATTTTTTGGATTTCAAGGTGGGAGATGGTTTGAAAGGGTTCATTCATGTCCATACAAGTCTCATTTGACATTTCAAAGATCAAGATTGGAGAAAATAAAGTCAGACAAAAAGTTTCTTAAAATGGCAGGTGACCTGTAATTGGAAACTGCCAAAAATAGAAAGTTTTTCTCCTCAAATTTACATTATCATAAAAGCTTCAAATGAAATTTTGTCCAACATGAAAGTTGAAGATCTTGCTCTCACCTTTCCAAAAAGTCTAAGAACACTCATTTCCCATTTATGGTTGGCAAGTTATGATCAAATCATTTTCAAGATTTTTTGAACTTCAAAGGGGCATATCTTCCAAACCATTTGGCCAAATTGGGTGGGGTTTTTTGCTACAAGTCACATTTGATATGCTCTATCCAAATCTTTCATCACAATTCACCAAAAATCATCCAAGCAAAATGGCCTTTTTCAAGTGGCATGAATTAAAAAGAGAGAGGTGAAAAAATGAGCTTTCAAAATAATCATTTCCAATGCATTATACCAATTACAATTGTTCAGAAAGTGCATTTTGGATGTGCTTAAAGCCCAATTTCGTGCATTAACATACACCCCATGCATTTTTGGTTGGTTTTTAGCAAAATGACCAAAACACTCCATTAAGCTAATTTCACTTGACCAATTCATTAATCAAGCTTAGCAATGTTAAACATAATATATAGTGCACATTTTCAGTCTGAAAACCCTAGCCACTATTCACCAAACCAGATCAAAATACATTTTCTCTCAAAAACATTCTCATTCTTCATTTTTGAATTTTCTCTAAAAAATCTTCAAAGAATTCGTGCCACTGTCCCTTGATTCACCATTCACCAACATTCTTGGAACTTTTGCAAGCATCAAATCATGACTGTAAAGCAAGGAATGGCACTGTTACATTGAAGCTTCATCCATGGCAGCTTTGTGTTTGAGCTAATTCGTGCCAGCTGAGCTTCAAGTCTTGCTTCTATTCATCAATACCAACCTCCATGCGCATCTGCTTCGACTTTCCAAGGCCAAATAACCTCTGTTTCATCACTGCATCTTCAACAAGGTTGGTTTTCGACTCTCTTGTTTTTTGAAATCATGATGTGCTTTAGAAAGGTCTTGCCATGCTGAGTTCATTGAATGTTGTAGTTTTAAAAATGGTTGCATATTGAGAGAGAAACATGGATTCAAAGTTTGGTTGTCAAATATGTTTGTGCATGGTTCATCCTGGTTAGCTCGAATTGATGAAAACTAAGGTTAGATTAGGATTGTATGTGGTTAGATGGTTTGAATGGTGTGCTTGATTTCAAAATCTGGGAAAATTGTTCATCAACGATGATGAACATACACTGTAGCTCGAAACCCTAGCTGCTGTTTCCAGAATCCGTGTTTTGGCTTTTGTTTTGCATGAGAGTTACTGTTTCATTGCCATGAGCCAGTAAGAGGACGACACCTCCTTAAGTGAAACGCAGAGTTTCACTTAAGGGACCGGGTTATTACGAAATTGCCACTGCCGGTTTTCATTTTATTTAAATCATTTCATTATTTCAATATTTATTTCATTTGATATGCCAATCTTCCAAAAATCATAAGTTCTTCAATTTTAATCCAATTTTGATGGGATTTTTTGTGGATTGCTTCTCTTGATCTCTAGTTTTTTATGATGATTTTTCCAGATTTTTTGCACGTGTGGATTTTAAAATGTGCTAGGGTTTGTTCATGTTGTCCATTTTGTGTATGCCTTGCCAAATTGCTTGTGAAATGATGATACATTATCCAATGATTCTCAAATTTTTTGTGCTTAAACTAGACATGTTCATGGTGATTTTGGTGTAGAGTTTGTAATTTTCTCATTGCTGGTTGTGGAGATATGATTTTTTGAATAGGGGTGTGACGATTTGTGTCACACCATGCATGTCCAACTTCATGATTTTAATTACCATGCTTAATGAACTCAAAATGGTTTGGATTTTTGCATGAAGACACTTGTGCATGTTTAGAATGTGTGTGAATGTTTCTGGAATTTTTGAATGCATTTCCTAATTGATTGGCAATTTCTCCCCTGTTTGACCAAATTGTTGACTTTTGTGACACATGATGCCATATGATTTGTGAAATTCTCATACATTATTGGATGGACTTGAAATTTGATATGTGAATTGTATACATCTTAAAGTTTGTCATGGTTTTAGTCCCATTCATTTATCATATGTTGTTTCTGTTTTATGATTAATTGAAGTTGGTGCATGTTTTTATGCTTTGTATGAGTATGCTTTTGCTTACCATGACTTTCTGATTTTCATTGACCTACTTCCTTTGATCCAAATGAGCTGAAATTTGGTGTGCTTATCATTTTGTGGATGATGTTTGATCATGATTTATTTGAGGATTTTTTTGGAATGTTTGTGATTTAATTTGAGTTGAGACATTCTGTTGACTTCTTTGAGGTTCTATATGCCATGCTTTGACCTAATTTGCTTGTGAAATGATAATGATGAATGATATGATTGTGAAACCACTTGGGTTTGTTTCTTGATTGATTTGTCTTTACTTTGGACACTTATCCCTTGCTGTTTTAAATTTCTTATCCCCTTTTGACCCTAGGCTTGTCCTAGTGGTCTTGTTGCTCATGTTTAAGCTTGGTTTTTCAGGTTAAGCAACAAATGCTTCAAAGAGATCAATACAAGTTGAATGAGTTTGATTGTTTATCATGAACTAACTTGTTTGTTTTGTAGGGTGCTTAGCTCACTTGTTATGAGCTTGTTGCTTTGCACATATGCTTGACTGTATTGTCTGTTGGCTTATGCTGTTTGTTTTAACTTTGTGTCTGGTATACTAATTGTGCTTGACTGATTTCAGGTACTTTAGTTGCTATTAGTTCCTTGTGAACTTTGCTTTGCTTTGCTTGATAAGCAGTTTGCATTGAGGTATAATTTCCTTACTCCATGTAGTCTGGAAGACCTGGCTTGTTACTTGGCCAGGCACCTGTCTGAAGTCCTCCTTAAGAGGCAATGTTTGTGACTGTTTACTTTTGTCCTTGCACATATTCAAAGACCTCCTAAGTGAAGAGGCATTGGCAGATACAAGGGATGTGCAATCCATCCCCTGCTATTCTGTGTGTCATCTGCTTTGCTCACACCACTGTGTTGATGCATTGCAGACATTAACCCAAGATCATTGTATATTGAGTCAGTGTCAAATGTGTAGAAGGGTTCCCACTTTCTGGACCCACACATTCTTGTCTTAAGCTCTCCCAGGCCAAGGATAAGAGCTGTGAAGTCTCATCTTCACTCACCTTTCATCAGCTTCACCCTAACTCTCAATGTTAGGGTTAAGAGCTAACATTACCCCGTTACAGTGGTTTGTTTGTTGAGGTTGATATGACCCCTCGACTAAAACCTAACCTTGATTGAGCCCATTGATTACATATAATGTGTGCTATTTGTGCTTGTGTGTTTTTTTTTTAGCTTGCTTCCTGTGCAAGTTAGGTTTAGTTTGGCTTGCTTCCTGTGCAAGTCATGTTTAGGATAGGCTTGCTCCCTGTGCAAGTTAGCTAGAAACCTTAACTTAGGGATGAATTTGCATGATAACATCTAGGCTCGAGTCGTAGTCTCCCTAGTTGTGTCTCCCTCTGTTATCTGGTTAGGCTAGTCCTGTGTCCCTCCGTAGGGGAACTACGTCGCCCTGATCCTCATACCAGATGAGGTACGTAGGCAGGAGATGAGCAGATCTCTCCGGGCGCCCTTTTGTTTTGTTTGTGTGAGTTGTTTCTCCTTTTATGGTTGGAGTCTGAAGTAAGTCCAGCGATTGGCAGTTGGTTTCCAGTGTGTGTTTGTTGGTTCGGAGTCTGATGTAAGTCCAGCGATTGGCATTCGGTTTCCATGTTTGCCTGTTTGTGTGGAGTCTGACATAAGTCCAGCGATTGGCAGTTGGTTTCCTGTGTGTGGTTTTGTTTGGCGTGCGTTAGCCGAGCTACGAGTGCTCTGATTCTTCTTTAGTCCGAGAAGATACGTATGCATAGGATGCGATATCCTAGCGAGCATGTGTCGTTTCCCCAGTCCGAACTACTTTGACTCTGATGTCTATGCTTGATAGACTAAGTAGGCCCAGGATACGATATCCTGCCGAGTCAGTCTTGTTTGTTTTCTTGTGTCTCTTTCAGCCAGTGTGTGTGTTTGAGCAGTGTTTTAGCAACCATTTCCCTCCTATTGTGCGTGGATCCCATCGAGTACGACGGATGCGTAGGGGTGCTAATACCTTCCCTTCGCATAACCGACTCCCGATCCCATTCTCTTTGGTCGCGAGACCATGCTTTTTCCAGGTTTACTCTGAGCGTTTCCTTTCCCTCTTTTGGGATAAATAACGCACGGTGGCGGCTCTGTTGTTCTTGTTTTCCCGCCGGTTTTTCGCGTAATGCGACAGATATAAGGCTCAAAATTTATTTCTAACCCACCCTTTCTTCTTGATGATCTCCAATCCTATGTTCAGTTAATTCAACACATGCATTCCACTTCTAGGAGGTTTCAAAGGTGTAATAGCGAATATGAGGATTCAAGATGAGAATTTCTTGAAATGGAAGTCACTTTACTTTGTTTTTGTTGAGGATTTAATGACCTCTTTTGATTGATTTTTTTATCCCTAATTTTTGCATGGGTCTCTTCTTTGAAGCTTTTCAGTCCACCGGGATGCCCTGGATTTATCCTAAGTTATCTTTTGTGGTATTCGACTTAACGAACTTTTTCTTTTTCTGATTTTTTAAAAAAGATTATGATTTTCATGTTATTGGTGGATGAGGATCAACCAATATAATTTCTCTTGGATTTTTCACGACTTCGACACTTCAAGATGTGTGCAAAGTGGAGTATATGGTTGAACCTCAGGTGGGATGTGTGTAGATGGACGAATTCTCTTGAAGATTGAATACACAGATCGAACTATCTGAATATAACTACCTTGCCCACTTTGAATATAACTACCTTGCTCAAAGTGGTTGACTAGGGACTAACTCCTTATCTCTTCAGTGTTTGGGGATTTGAAACAATGCCTTACGTCATCGACAAAGTTCTATTAAAAATCATACCACAACAACTTCAGGTATTTAGTTTTCATCATCATCCTTCCAATCTTTGGTAACACGACAGTTTGACAAGCAAGAAAGGGAGAAATGTTTTTTGTTTTTTTTGTTTTACATAAATGAAAAACGAGTGAATACAAATGGAGTAATTCAAAAGATGCATAAACATTTCATTAATCTTACCAATTCAAAGAAAACAATAATACTTAAAAGCAAATAACAATAAACATGCAATGAAATTACAAAAGAAATACTAAAACAACCAAATGATTGCCAACTTTAGGGAATTGACTTCTTCAAACTTGATCCATTGACTTCAGGGGGCGCCCCTTAAGGTCTTCGCACTTATCCGGGTGATAGGTTGATGTTAACCACTAAGATTACTTCTTAAAAGGCCATGTACATGTTGTCAATCAACTGTTGTACTTTGGTTTTGAAAGCGTTGCAGTCTTCAGTTCAATGCCCTTCTGATCCGACATGATATCCATATTGCATATTTGGGTCATACCCAGGTGGATAAGGTTATGGAACTGGCTTTAGAGACTTGAGAACCACCAACGATTTTTTAATCAAAGGTTACAAGAGTTGGCTATATGTCATGGGAATTGGATGAAGAGGAGAATTCCTTTTTTCCAGGTTATTGTGATGCTTTTGCTGGTTCTGATGCTGATTTTAATATCTCTGGCCTTAGGCTCGTAGATTTGGATGATGAGCAAACTAAGATTTTTGGCAATGAAGAACAAAAGGTAGTGGTTGCTGGTATGGCACTTTGGGCATTGTTAATTGCTCATTTTCAGCCACTTGAAGGTTAGGGTCAAGATTTTTGACATTGGCACGACGATCTTCAAATTATTTTCCTTCAATCTCATTGTTTAACGCAACCCTCTTGGATCCACTACTCACTTCTCCTTTTCTTCCGTTGGCATGAGTCGTGACTTCAGAAATCAAGATATATGTACCTGAGCCTTCTTCCTTGAGTATGTGTAACCTTATGTCAACCAATCTTTGCAGCTTGAGCTTAAAACTCTTGCATTCCTCGATGAAGTGCCTAATTATTCTAGTATGGTATCTGCACTTGACCTTTAGGTGGTCTTCTTCGAAGACTGAGCTTTTTTTGTTAATCAATTATGTACCAAGGCTTTAAGCGCTAAGCAAGAATATAGGTCATGTCCCTCTGTCCCTTTATGGAATTCACATGTTGCATTTGGATTGTACCATGGAAGGTATATTGACGTAGGTGTGAGAGCTCGAGGAGTCACCAAAGCATTATGGATCAGCTGCGAGTAGAGCTTGTTATATGGCACCAAAATTGGGTCGTTGTGATCTTTGCTCCCCTTGTTCTGATTCTAATTTTTATCCAAAACCTGACTTCAGTGATTTTAAGGAGGAATAGCTAAAGGATGTTGATGATGAAATCCTGGGGGAGGGCCATATGCCAGTAGATAAGGAGTTTCCATATGGAATTGCCCTTGACTTGGGGTAACACCAGATAGATGTGGAGCAGTAGCTCCTTCTGTTGCAACAATGGATATGGGATGACCCTCTTTTCTCAACAAGGCTTGTAGGGTTTCCACGACCCATCCCATTTGGCCTTTCAAAAGATCAAGTTCCTCCTTTAATGCTTCTTGACTTTTTCTTAACTCGTCCATCATCTCCTGAGACAGGGTTCTTTGTTCTAAACGCGTGTCGGAATCACTTTGCTGATCATGGACAAAAGATGGATGAGTTTTTTTGGTATTTTTGGGAAATGATATGCAATGCATGATAACTAATGCAAATGCAATGATATATGAATGGATGCAATACATTTATTTGTGTTTTTGTATGCAAATAAAATGCAATGCATGTGTCGCTACCGAGATTTCACGATAACGAAACCGGGACTAAAGAGATGCCAAAGAGAGGAAAAGTCAGAAGAGTTGCCACCGAATTTTATTTAGTTTACCTCTATCGGAGAGGAGAGGGGAAATAGTCGATAAAACCCTCGGAAAAGAGACGCGCACGGGAAGCGCTAAAAGAGAATAAGGAATCGGTCTCGCAACCGAGATTTGGGTTCGGAAGTCGGTTACGTAAGGGGAAGGTATTAGCACCCCTTACGTCCATGGTACTCCATGGGAACCATTTGGGTTGTTTTACATACACGGGATTTATCTATTATTATTTTATTTTCAAAAAGAATGTGTGGAAAGAAGGGGGTGTTTTTGTTTATAGTGCTCGCCAAGGATTGTGGCCATTGTGCCTACGTATCACTCATTCGGAGATGAGGAATCAGAGCTCCGTAGTTCGGAGTAGCAAATATTTGTGTGTTGGTTGATTTTACCTTTGAAAAAAAAGGTTTTTAGGATGATGCCCTAAGGCACAAAAAAGAGTTTGATGAGTTATATTGTTTTTACCTTGAATAAGGGTTTTATGAAAGAATGTTTGTGATTATATTGTACTAAAGTCTATGGGCGAAGGTGATTATTCTAGACAACAAGTCAAGCGTCTTGCGTCCAAAATAATCAGAGTAAGGGTAGGAATGCTCCATTCTCACTCATTCTCCACCACTTAAGGCTCATGGCGCACAATAATAATCGTAATTATTAAGTATTTTTGAATTTGGCTAAGAAAATGCCACTTGACATTGAATCAAGGGTTTATTTTATTTTGATTATAAAATTTGGCTTATGCAACATGAATGCAAAGTAACCAACAAGAAATTAAAAAGTCTCATTGTAAGGTAGCCCAAGAGAAAACCTTTTGTGTGCAAAAGTGACCTAAGCTAAACAAGGGATAATGGTCTTACAAACATGTCCCCCTAAGGTGGTGCCATGATACCATTCTTACAACATGAATGTAAGTTACAAATAAAATCCAACATTTACAAAGTATCACAAAGATAAGGGAAAGGCCTACAAGCAATGGTCCTAAAATGAAATCCTCTAAGTCCAAGTTGATTAAGAGTGGAATGAATATTTTTGTCTTATCATTTTATCATGTTTTTGTTGTTTTTAATGTTTGATGATAATAAAATAAATAACAAGTAAATAAACATGCATGATGAATTTGTACAATGATGATGATGATGAGTACTTTAATGTAAATTACAAGGTAATGACATAAAAGTAAATTACAAGAAAAAGAAACAATATCACAATAGTAATGATTAGTGAATATAAATGATATGAAACAAATATAAATCAATAATACCAAAATCACAATAACAAAGGTTAATGATGAACAAAATTAATGAAGTATAATTAGTGGTTAGTAACATGTACAAAAATGAATATTTTTTAAGACTATTTTCTTAGGCCAAAAAGACTTAAAATATGACGCATTAAGGGATAGCTTATCATTGATGCAAAGTATTGAAGATGATTAAAAAATCAACTAACAATAGATTTGTAACAAAGAAAGTTATGCAACCTTAAGTCCATCTATTAGTATTAAAAAAAAGTGATTTGTTCTCTTTCTTTTATTTTTATTCCTCTTTTATTTAACAAGACAATAAGGTAGTAAATAAATTAACATAATGTAAATGACATAGTTAGATAATAATAAACATAAACATAAAATACTTGGAATAAAGTGAACAATAAAATAAATTGCAAAATAATATAAATATTAGGAGTTAGTAATTAGTAGTTAGTAACAATAAGCAAATGGATTAACAAGTTAATGTAAAGACATGGTTTCATCTATGCATCAAATGACCCAAATATGGTTAAAATAGAGGCAATCTATCAATGCCTCAAAGTATCATGAATGATCTATTGATCAACCATAGATAGGTTTGAAACATTGAAGATTTAATCAACTCTAAACAACCATGGTCATGATCTAATAGACCTCATCAACCAAACAAATACAACAATAAGTTCATAATAAAAGAAAAAAAAACACACACACAAAGCAACCACAAAAAGGTGAAAAAGATAGTAAGAGTAAAAAAAAATCTTTAAAAAAGGTGAGTAAACCAAAGTCAATCATTTTTTTTGCAAGCTTGAATCTAAGCCATCTCAAAAGACCAACCAAGAACAAGCAACCATTTTTAATCAAAAAAAAGAAACAAAAAGTTAAAGAGTTTAAGTTAAAATCATTACCCACAAAAATGTGAAAAAAGCTAGGTAGAAATGGTGTTGAGCTTGAATGTGAAATGAGGGGTTTGGGATGAAAATATTTATGGTGAAAGCTTAGTAAATGGATTGGGTTATGAGTGTTAGAGAGTGAGAAATTTTGAGGAAAAAAATGTGAAATGAAAAAAAAGTTGGTGGTGGTGACTTTTGGGAGGGAAAGGTTTTTTTGGGTTTTGATTTAGGTTTGGAGAAGAGGGGTTGAATGATATTTTTTCATCATTTTTGGGGGCTAGAAAGCATGAAAAATGAAGGGGAATGGTGCATCTATTTATAGGGAAAGTTAGTGGGAAAGTGGGGGGAACCAAATACCCTTTGTGAAAAAAAAAGCTCTTTTTTGGAGTCCGTGCAAGGCAAATCCGGTTTCCCCCCTTTCTTTCTTTTTTATTTTTAAATCATGCCTTGATCCCATGCAATATGTATTTGGTTATGAAAGTTAATATAATTATGATGAGGAGATAATGAAAGCATGCATGTGCAGTAGGGCCATGGATCAGATGAAAGTTGTATCGGAGTAGGGTGAATTTCGGGGTATGACAGCATGTAGTTAGGATTTGGGATAACATGAGTAACTCAGAACACCCTACTAAGTAGGCTCCTTAATAGATAATTATAGGTTTTCTACCCATAAACCCACTCACAAGATAGTTTATATGTTTTTGGATAAGGTTTCCAGAATCATGGACCATAATCGTGTCAATATCATGCAATAGGCTAGCCGCTTTATGACAAGAATGACAAAAGGTCTCTTCTGAATGGGGTTTTCATGTTATGTGCAACAAGGAGCGGCTCTTGGAGTCCAATATTACGCAACCACCAAAGCAAAAACTGGTTCTAAGAGGGGCTCCTAGAGTCATGAACCCTTCAAGAATAAGCATCCTGCGACAAACTAGTTGTCTTATAAGGAGATCTACAAACAGGTCTACTATAGGGGAGTCTTCATGCCAGACACGCAAGGAGTTTCTATTGGGGACTAACACTACAAAATTTCCAATTCTAACTTATGTGTTCTCTCTTCTTTTTCCAAAGCTTGGGTGTAGAGCTTCATTCATGATATGAAAATCCCCCTCACCACACACACACATTATATATATATATATATATATATATATATATATATATATATATATATATATATATATATATATATATATATATATATATATATATATATATATATATATATATATATATATATATATATATATATATATATATATATATATATATATATATATATATATATATATATATATATATATATAACAAAGAAGAATAAACAAAACTAGCACACATGCGAAAAGCTAACTGAACTAGGGTTGACTCTCTTAGGAGATGTTCTTGTCCCCAACAGAGTCTCTATTTGTCGCACCTCAAAAAATGAGAACACGAATAAGTAAAGCGCAATCACACGCGAGATGGGATGGACATAGTCACCGCCGAACTTTATTTATTCCCAAAGAGGGAAAGGGAAAATATAGATAAAACCCCTAAAAGAAAGGATAAGATATGGTCGTCACAACCAATATCTGGGTTCGGGAGTCGGTTACACAAGGGGAAGGTATTAGCACCCTTCATGCCCGTTGTACTCAACGAGAACCATTTAGTTAGTTTCAAATGAATGTTAGCTTATGTTAGTTTGTAATTTTCTACTTATTTGGGATAGAAAAAGAGAGATGAGAGAAATGTTTTGAATTTTTATTAATGAGAAAGGACCTAAAAAGATTTTTATTATTAGGGGGCAAAGAAGAAATGAACTAAACCTATTTTTTATTAATGAGCCTGACAAGATTTCATAATCCTGCTCCTACGTATCTCCAGGTGCAATAGAGGATTCAAGGCTTACGTAGTTCTGGGTAGAAATATGTTTGTTTGTTGATCGATTTTAGCAAAAGTTATCTTGTATTAATCGACGAAAACCATTGTTTTACCCAAAACAGTTAAGGAGTGGGCGTTTGCACCACATCAAATGGATTTACAAATCAACATTCGGGAAAATGTCACTTATCTCAACTCAACAATTATGGATGAAACATTGTTTTGCATCATCTTAAGACAAGATATATCTCTTTTATAAAAATATTTTAAGACTACTCGCATGGTGGTGAAAAAAGAAGTTTGATGTGTTGGATGTATTTTGTAGATGAATGACGAATGTTTTGATGAGAATGAGACTTAAGTATCGGGATCAACAATCGGGGTTCCATCAGAATGCTAGATTTCAATGGTCCTTATTCATTCAGGATTATTTCATAAAATGTTTGATGGACAATGAATGTTTGATAATAAATAGTTGTTCAAAGGATTACGTCGGAATGCTAGATCTCGGCGACCCTTATTTGTCAAAGTTAATTAAAGTGTTTTAAGGAACGAAAGAAAAGAATGAACGGTTAACCCAAAACGTGTGACTCGGGACCGACCATTCGAAGGTTATACTAGAATGCTAGATTTTAACAATCCTCTTCTTTCGTGTTTACTTAAAAAAGTTTTAATGTTATGTTTGATTTGTGAAATGGTTGAAAATGAATTGTATTTATTTTGAAATGAATCTTGAAATTGCAGAAAGTTAGAATTGATTTTGAAATAGAATGAAATGTTAGTAAAATTGAATTTGTGGAAAATATCAAGTATGGTTATTTACATGTATGTAATATGGACATGGATTAAAAGGGAAATTACCTAAGTAAATGACTTATCAAAATGAGATCGATTAATAATTCATCAAATAATCTACTTAACAATTAAAAGTAATTAATTAATTAAAATCTAATCAACTAAACAAATAAAAATCAATCAATTTATTAATCACTAAGCTAAATTAATTAATTAATCAAAAAAATAAAAATAAAATAATTAAAAAAGCATGAAAACGGGTGCAAATAGGAATGAGCATGTGTGTATGAGCAAGTAGGATCTAAAGCACAATCCATTATTACAAAACTCATTTGAAGTTTAAATCACAAACAAATATTAAAATTAAATACCATAAATAGAAATAATAATAATAATAATAATAATATTATTAAAAAAAAACATGTGAGAGAGTCCCTTCCCTTCCCTTCTTATTCCAAATGAAAATATTATATAACATTTAAAAAACAATAATTATTAAGTTCATGTTTTCCACTTTATGTTATTTTAAAAATATATGTATAAAACAAGGTTATTATAAAACAAGATTTTTACTTTCTTATGTAAATCAAGAAAACCTCATAAATAAACAAACCAAACACACCAACACACATGGAAGAAAAAAATGAGGCATTAAGAAAACTAACAAAAATGATTTGAAGATGATGATGAAGTAGATGGTGTAGTTTGTAGTAGAAGAAGATGGATGTTGTTGTAGTGAAAAAATGTGGTGATTGTAGCGGTGTATTCGTCGCTATATGATTTATTGATTAAACCATAAGCAAAGCATACAATGAATATAGAGTCGCCACCGCACTTTTATTTATCCTAAGGACTGGTTAAAAAGCGAACAAAAACCTAAGAAGTTTTACACGTAGAAAACTAATGGAAAAGATCAGAGATCGGGGTAAGGGGTAAATTACGCAATGGGAAGGTGTTAGGCACCCAATGCGTCCTAGGTACTCCTAGGGAGCCCTTTTCACACTTTGTTGTATAAGAAAAATATTTATTTGTTTTTGACATATTGTGCAAACATGAGTGGGATGATGAAAAAAGAATGTACAAATTAATTATTTTTGTGTTCGAACGGATGAACCCGTTGCCTACGTACCTTCCATCAAAGGTAAGGATCAAAACGCCGTAGTTCGGCTAAAAACTTTCCAAAACATGAGTGAGTTCATTTTAAAACAATAGCACTAAGGTTTTACGTTATCCACGGGAGAAAACTCAACCTTATGAAACAACACGTCCACCATGTGAGAAAAGCTTCCACTCGCTAGTGAGGGGTTAACCCTATAATAAGCGAAGAAGACTTACAATTCAATCAACTAAGGACAAATAGGTGAGGTTAACATCAACCAACTAGGATAAATCAAACCTATAGCTAATGTATGAAAACTTAACAAGCATGGACAAAGCCACAAAACAATTGAGTGAGTTGGATTAATGGATTATGATTATTCACAAAAGGATGGTCAAAGTATGGTTAGATTGATTCAAAGAAGTGTTATGAAAAGAAGTTTGAAAAATCATGGACTTAGGGTCCAAGTTTCTAATTTGGAAAGGGGTTAGAATGTTTGCACAACATTTATTTCAAGTTTTAAAACATGTGTGAAAAGGTTTAGGACACAATGGGATGCATGGATAATGGAAGAGTGAATGTAAAACTTCTCAGGAGGGTCCGCCTCTTGAAATCATATAGAAGATGATTCAAGTGGGTCCTTAGGAATAGGCTACAAATGAGCAATAATATGAACATGGTAACAGATGAAAGTAAATAAAAGCGGATACTGGATGCCACTCAATGGTCTTATACCTGTCTCCTAAAACAAGTAAGGATATCAGAGGCCACTCTATAGACTTACACTAATCTCCATCAGAATAAAACAAAAAAACAAAACAGGGAAATCAACTGCCAATCCATCTGGACTTATGTTAACCTCCACAGTATGATCCTAGGAATACAAATGCCACATCACAGGGACTTACAATGAATCCTCACATACAACAACAATGCTCAAACAAAGAGCAAAGAAGATATGAGTGACCAATGAGGTCTTACACTCTATCTCTTCCATGTCATAGGAACAAAAGCCAATCAATATGGACTTACAATTGTCCTCAATGGGAAAACATCAATGTCACAAGGACAAAAGAAATGGTCATGCACTAATGGCAAACAAATATGATAAATGCACAACGGCAATCAATGATAGTAAATGCACAATGGCAACTCAAGTAATCATGTATAAATGAATCAAGTAATCAATCATATAAATTCAAGTAGCACACACTATAACCATTCAATGAGGCTCAATCAAAGGGTTTGACTATGAAAGTCCACTGTAAGAGGTAAGTGTCGCTCTTAACCTTGCCATTGAGGGGCTAAGGTGAAGCAGATGAAAGGATATGAGGGGTGTGCCTCATTGCTTCTATCTCAGGTCCGAGAGAGCATGTAAATATAAGAATGTGGGGGAGTTCAGAAAGATGGAACTCTTTCCCCAATTGAAGACTCTATAGATCTTGGGTTTGGATCTCAATGCTACAACCATGTAATGGGAGCAAGGAGAAGACACACAGAATAGTGGGAGATAGGCTACATATCTCTTATATCCACCAATTGCCTCACATGAGGACTTTTCCTGCTTGGGACAAATATAAACAATCACAAACAATGCCTCTTAAGGAGGACTTCAGACAGTTTGCCCGGCCAAATAACAGGCCGGGTCTCCAGACTACATGAAGAAGAAGGCGCTATACCTCAATGCAAATTGCTATTTAAGCAAAGCAATGCAAGTTCTTAAGAGAACTGAGCAACTAAGGGTACCTGAAATCAGTCAAATATAATCAGCATCCCAACATAAACAAAACAACAACAATAAGAATCAATCAACAATCAAACAATGATGTGCATAGCACCAAGTCCATGTGAACCAAGCACCCTACAACACAAACAAATTAGTATACAATGATCAAAGTAAACAACTCAATTATGAATCAACCTCCTTAAGGCACTAGCTTTTTAACCTGAAAAGTCAAAGTCAAGCTCAAACATAAGTAACAAGACCACTAGGCCAAGCCTAGGGTCCAAAGGAGGGAAAAAATGTAAAACAGCAAGTAAAACATTATCAAAGTCAACATTAATCCCATACAAAGATAATCCAATTGGTCTCATGTCTAAACCATACACCAAATTAATTTCATGTACAATCTAAGTCAAACTAGGTAAGTAAGAACCACATATGCACAAGCAGAATAATTTCAATTAAACCCAAACCAAAGCAAATCAATAAATCTCACAAAAATTCATGTCTAACCAGAACCTATTCAGTGAGCTACATGTCAATTTTCATACCATTTGGATAAAAGGAACTCTGGAAATTAAATCAACATGTTAAGGCATGCAAAAACACAACCAAATTAGATCACAAATCACATGTCAACTTCAATAAATTGTAAAACAGTGATATCACATGGGAAATTAATGGGACTAAAGCCAAAGTGAAGCTTAATATGTCAGGAAACACTCCACTAAATTTCACATTCATAGGATTAGGGATGAGCTTGTAATGACACATGTGAAGTTTGTTACACAAGAAACAACCCAAAGATGCTAAACAGAAATCAAAAATCCAAATTAATTAGAAAATGGATCAATTATATTTGCAAAAATTCATGTTGAAAGTTAACATACATATTGTCTCTCATGCAAAAAATCAGAGCCCTAGGCCTAATGGAAGCATGGTAAATTAATTCATGAACTCAGCATATCATAATGTGACACATATTGTCACATTCAAAAAGAAAAAATCATATCTAGCAGTCCAGAGATCCAAAAATTACAAATGATATACCAAAATCTCCAGAAATGTATCAAGAATCACCATAAAAAATTTCAAGAATTTCTTTTTAAGCATGAGTATTTCACAATGGATATGGCAAAAGGTGTCAAAATATACCACAAGTCAAACAACCCTAGGTCAAATGTATTTTTCACCAAGCACAACTTCAAAAAATATGCTCAAAAAATTCTACAGGGAAAATGGAGACCATAAAAAAAATCCACATATTTTTCTGATCATTTAATTATTTTTTATGAATTTTTTAATGTGATTATGATTTTTTAAGAATTTTGTGAATTATTTGATTTCATTAATGGCAAACTCGTAAATAACATGAACAGTACCGCGGGAAACATGTATTTCAAAAATTCAAACAATGAAATGGATCAAACAGGCTATCTTCATCGTTTTCACTCCAGAAATTGCCAGCAACCACATGAACATGATGAACATCGAAGTTTCACAAAAATTTGCAAGCGAATACTCGTTGGAACCGTCTCACTCTCAGGAACTCGAATATCATCCTAATTCAACCTAAATGTTCCTAAATCTCACGGATCGATCGAGTTAGGGTTTCGCATCATACTTTCAAATCCAAATATCTCAGCCTACAGTTATCCATAATCAAAACTAAGCATAGCATTGGACTCTACATTGAATGACCTTTCGAACGCATACAACAATTAAGCATATCTTGAAATTCGATTTTTGCACACCTGGAAATTGCAGTGATGTTCTTGATGTTCTTCGAGTAATTTCTCCTCAAACAGATGTAATAGAAGCTTGTGGAAGGTGAGTAGTATGATCAGGTTCGAGTGAATCAACTTCTAATGCAATGAATCTTGATTTGCCATGAATGATGCCATCTTGTACAGTCACGATTCAGAGCTCTTCTTGATTCAAACTTCAAAAACAGTTGATGATGATGATGAGAGGAATTGGCAGCAAAAGGAATTTCGAAGATTGATCAAGAAATGAGAGAGTTCTTGTCAATTGAAGTTCTATGTGTTCTTGAGAATTTGAGAGAATGTGATGAATTTTGATTTGATTTTGGGGAATTGTGATTTTCTGTTATGAGTTAGTTATGATTAGGATTATATATTCCAACTTAATCAATGCTTAATCACACCAATTAGCAAAAATGCCAATGATTAGTGAAATGTGTCATTTTCAAGCTAGGGGCAAAATTGAACTTTCACATGCCAGCTCATGACAGCTCACTGCCACCTCATACACCTTCTAAACACCTGTCATGAGCTATTGCCACTTGTTGCATGCTCATTGGAGGTGTATTTCTCATTTTCACTATGTGATGGCTTATGTGTTCATTTTCAAGTCCATTTCAAAAGCCAATTTCCAAACCATGAAGCCTTAGCATGTTATGAATATTCCAACAAGTTTCAAATGCCATTTATGAAGTGTTGCAAAAATCCCCACTCAAAAATTCCAATTATTTCACAAGTTGGACAATTTTGCCCCTGGTTCATTTAACTGTCCAGTTGAAATTTGACTTTTTGCATTGACCTTTTTTGAAGAAATCCAATTATGCACCATGAAAGTACATGTCAAATGGAGTTTGTGCATAACAAGATCACCCAATTTGGACACTCCATGTGGAAGTTATGCCCCTCTGATTATGGGTCATTTTTGAAATTGAATGGACCATAACTTGCCAACCATACATGGGATTTTCAAGTTCTTGGACTTTTTCGAATGGTGAGGACAAGATCTTCAACTTTCATGTTGGACAAATTTTGATTTGAAGCTTGTATCATGATGTAAATTTGAGGAGCAAAACTTTCCATTTTTGGCAGGTGAGAATTACAGGTCATTTCCATTTTGGGAAACTCTTTGTCTGACTTCAATTCCTTCGACCTTGATCTTTGAAATGTCAAATGGGACTTGTATGGACATGAATGAGGTCTTTCTAACCATCTCACACCTTCCAATCCCTGATTAAATGCACAGTTGACCACAGTTGACTTTTGTTGACTTTTCTATGGTTTTGGATGACTGAGCCATGTTCTGATGAATTCCAAGCCTCTTCCATATGAGATCTTGACTCCAAATGATATCACAAGTTATATGAACTCTTTATGAATGATCATGGTGCCCAAATTCTTCAAGAATGGCCACCATCTATTGCTCAGGGCCTGATTTGACTGTTTTGACCTAACTGGCTTCATCTGCAAGCAACAAGGTTAAATGACAATATTTTTGTACATTTGGTTAGTAAACATATGAAAAGCAATGATATACAAATGCAATACATGCTCGGTGATCAAGAACCACACTCACAAGGTATCCCACCCACTAGGAGGGAAGCTAGGGTATGCAATGATCCTTGAGGCCATGATATGATATGATATGGGCCATGAGGGATCTTAGGGCCAAAATTGGGGTCTTACAGATGCCCCTATTTAAGGTCATTCTATCCGGAGAAATGAAGTTTAGAAATCTTCATCTCGACGCGGTAGAATGGGCTTAAATAATAGTAATGAGACAAATTTTGGTCCCTAAGAGACCTCATGATGCAGATGTACGCATGCAAAAGACAAATTCTGTGGAGAATATATGGTTCACACAGCAGAAAAGACGATCCATCGGAGTAATACACTCACCAGGAACAGAGATTCTAACAGGACTCTTATTGGGGGATAGTAAGAAAAGAATGCGTGAGCAGGACACGACTTTGATTAGGGTAATGACAAAACTGACACAGCGTGAATTAGACACGACTCCGGTTGGGGATAACAGATATCAGACTGGAGAACTTGCTGGGGAAGCAAAGGACTCACACCGGGGAATAAAGAAATTCCAAAGGAAAATAAATCCATAGGAAGGTCATAAGCTGACTCAATTATCCATAAAGGATACTTCGGATGAAATCCGGACTCGGACCAGGAAAAGATTCACATAGAACCTCCCTGCCGGGAAATGCATATACTGGGGAATAAACACCCATATAGCAAAGGGTAAAAATCACCAAAGGAAACTCCGCAGGGGAATGTCTAACAAAGAGACTCTCCTGGGAAAGCAACAAGAAGCGAGGTGTTGCCGGTATAAGGGTAACAAACTCAGGAATAATGAATATCTAAGACCGGTATAAAGGTGAGAGATATCAATCAACCAACATCTGAGAAAGACCTACAAAGGGTATAATACTCAGGAAAATCTGACTCCACAGGGGACCAAGGTCATAATAGGGAGTAGACAGAAAGGAACACCAGGGATACCGAGGTATATAATAAGTGACCGACCGAAACGTGAATTGGTATATATGCCAAGACACCCATCATCCGAAAGGAGGGCTTGAAAAAGCAAAATCGACTTAGAGGATGGACATTCGAATCCACAACGGGAAAACGAATCTTACTCAAACTGGGGACACAAACCCAAAGAGCGCATGAGATATAATATCCATTACCGGCAGACCGTGGATAAGAATACTCACATGAGATATATTATCTATTACCGTCAGAACGTAGATAATAAACTCGCATGGTAAGAAACACCAGAGATACCGAAGTATATAATAGGTGATCTACCGAAAACGTGAATTGGTATATATGCCAAAACACACATCCGAAACACAAACTGGTTAAAGGATGAATATTCGATTCTACAAAGAATACGAATCTTACTCAGCTGGGGAAAATCAACAAAGGATTCCAACCAAAGAGCGCATGAGACATATTATTCATTACCGGCAGACCGTGAATAATATACTCGAAAGGAAAAGACACCAGAGATACCGAAGTATATAATAGGTGACTAACCAAAAAGAGAGACAATCGATACCAAGCATCCGGGTAAACGAAAGACAACTCAAAGGGATAAATTGCAAGCATCCAGCAATTATCCAACAACAAGGAAGAATATTCGACTCCGCAAAGGGAAATAACGAATCTTACTCGACCAGGGAAACACAAAAGGCTTCAACTGAAGAGTGCATGAGATATATTATCCATTACCGTCAGAACGTGGATAGTATACTCGCATGGAAGATTATCCACAACCGGTATAAGGGTTAATAAAGGATAAATCGTCCGAAACGAAAGGCATCGGGATACCAAACAGGCATATAATGATGACCAATCAAAGAGAGTAACAACATTACCAGCAAAAGGGTAAATGAAAGACTCACTGGGGATTAATTGCGAGCATCCGGCAATTATCCACAAAAGCTGGGAATACATTGACAAACAATCGATGATCCGGGGAACAAATCACTAGCCAACGGTGAAAAGACCCACTGGCGACTTCAACAGGATAACATTGCAAGCATCCGGCAATGATCCAGAAGACTGCTGGGAATACAAGTGCTTACTCAAGAGCAACTACCCAAAGCAAGGAGGAATATCAACATCGAATATTGAATGAAGATAACCACAAAGAGATTAGGGTTTACATCTACCGAATACGGGGCAGAAGACCAAAAATCTGGCTGAGAAAACAAGGGGTTTAACAATACCGACTACCGGGTAAGAAACCAAAGACTCAGCTGAGGATAAAATTGCTAGCAACCGGCAATTACCCACATGTATCATGAGATACAACTCCGCTGGAGAGCAAAATCACAGCGACATAGGATTTACAATTACCGAATACGGGGTAGAAGACCACAAACTCCACTGGGGATATAAATCACCACCGGGAACAAAATCTCTGTTAGGGATAAAAACCACAACAACAGAAACTTCCACCAACAACCAGAACGAACCACAAAGGTTACCACTGCTAGGGGAAAAGAGATAGGACTCACAACTACCGAATGAGGGCAGAAGCCATACTCTGGTGGGAATAACCACAAATTAGGGTTTACATCTACCGAATACGGGGTAGAAAACCAAAAACTCTGCGTGGGGATAGAATAAATCACGAACCCGCACGAGAAACCAAAAATGAGGTTTATAACAGACCGCAAACTCTGTTGGAGAGTAGGGAATTAGGATTTACGACTACCGACTATCAGGTAGAAAACCAACAACTCTGGCTGGGGACTAAAAGGTATATAACCACAAGTTCTGCCAAGAAAGCCAGGAGAATAGGACTTACAACTACCGGTATAAGGGTAGGGGCCAAAATCGACTCTTGCGGAGGAATGAAAGGTATATAACCACAAATTCCGCCAAGAGGAAAGGGACAATAGGACTTACAACCACCGGTATAAGGGTAGAGGCCCGAAACTCCGCTGGGGGTAAAAATCACCACAGGGAAGCACAAGGAACAGACGACAAATGTCAATTCAGGAAAGGTCCGAAAAGACAGACTGAATCAAGACACGTCCTAATGAGGATATAACTCACATAGGAACCTCCATCCCAGTATATGTGTTGGGAGGAAACGGAAGAAACCGTCATCCACGAGGGTATATCTCAGTGGGGAACTGCAGAAGGAAAGACAGACATTTTCTGCTTATGGGCTGACTCTACATGGAGAGATTTAACACCCGACATCTGCTTAGGGAGATCTATAAAGATCTATATCACCATAGCAGGGAACAACAAACAAAGGATATATGGCAAAAATGCAACATGAATATCTGAATGTTTTATGAATATGCATGAATATGCGTGGTTTATGTTTGATGAATGCTGACAAAACAGACATATCTAACACAACAGGTCCAGGAATCAAACGTCCGGTATTACACTTCCAGGGGAAAACCAACTGGAAAGCCAATTCTGCTGGAGATCTATATGCTATAAAGCAAAGATCTGCGGGCACTGCTGGGAAGCAGAAGCAAAAGAATCACAGATATCAGGAGACTACCAATCTCTGAGCAATGGATCAGCGATCACCCCAACTGGGGCACAGAAAGTCACAACAGGCAAAGAGCCACAAAGACAAATCTGTTGGGGAACAAGAGAATCTCAAAGTCCTGCAGGGGATCCTAGCAAACTGCTGCTATGGAAACGGATCCAACATAACTCCATTGGGGAACAACCCACTGAGGGAGCAAAGGTCACCGGATAGAGTTTGGCTGCACAAGCAACTCTACTGGGGATACTGTCAGATACTCTCTTGGGGAACAACCCACTGAGGAAGGAAAACACCAGACAAGTAGATTCTGCAACAAACCACTCTACTCGGGGCGAACACACATCTGATGGATCACATCGGCAGATTCTGCAACAAAATCCGCTCTACTGAGGATCGAAAAGTAATCGGGAAATCAATACAATCTCTGGATAACGGAGCTATCGACCTACCATACCGGGGATTGAAGGAGGTTCGACAGGCAATACTGCCACAACAACCGCTCTGCAGACAAATGCTGGAGAAAGTTGGATGGAAATACTGGGATATCAACCCAATCAACCACGGAGTAGGAAAATAAATCCTGTTCTGCTGAGAAGATCAACCATTCTGATAGCGAGAAAGTAAACAACTCCGCTCGCGACTGCGCTGGGAAGGAGTGACAACAACTCTGCTCGCGACTTCGATGGGGATATCAATAACAACTCTACTGTGCCAAGGAGACAAATAAAGTCTGGGGATAGCGATCCACTGGAGAAAGTGGCGAGGCACCAAGGTGACAAACCATCAACCGCCGACTCTTCCACAAGGAAAGCATCCATGCCGGGGAAAACTGCTGCTGGAGAACACTGAATCTTCAACAACACTCTGCTTGGGGAATAACCCCACCAACAACTCGACTTGCGATTATGCTGGCAACTCACTTGGGGAGAAATACGGGATACGGGGATATCAACCCACTAACCACAAATTTTCTGAACACCTGAGCAATCAAGCCGGGGAGAGACTACTGCTGGAGAACAGACCGAGTCTTCAATACACCACTCTGCTTCGGGGAGTCAAAATCCACAGAAGCTCTGCTTAGGGAACAATCCCAACAACCAAATCTCTGCTTGGGGGACAACCCCAACAACCAAATCTCTGCTTGGGGGACAACCCCAACAATCAAATCTGCTTGGGGGACAACCCCAACAATCAAATCTGGAGAAGAAGGATACAAACCAAACCAAGAGTATGAACAAATGTCTTTCCTGTTGGAAACCATGCCACCCTTGGGAGAGCACTGAGAAATTCTTCGAGTATCCTTTTATCATTGTGAATGTTCACTTTGTTTAAAGCAATAGTCTTTGAAAAATTTTGTTTTTAAAACAATGACATTTTTATCAATTAAAACATGCAAAACATTTGTTGAATTGAACAAATAAGAGTGCAAATAATCGGATAAAAAGCTCAAATTTATTTGATGGAATGGTAGTCTGCAAATGGCAAGACTCCATAGATCTGTGCAAATTTGAAATCAGTGATATATATTGGAAGAGGGCTACATTGAACATAATGATCCTTTCTCTACCAATTTGAATCTCGATGTATTCGAAGCTTCAGTTGACGACGAATTGAGAATCTTCTGACGAAATGACGGCTGGTGACCAGAAAGTCTTGTCAGGATGCAGTTACTTGCCAAATCCCTAACTTTTGCCTAGATTTCCCCAGGGTGAGGTACTCAATCTAGCGGGATGCAAATATGTTTTTTTTTATCAAGTCTCTAACTTTTGCCTGGATTACCCTTGAGGGTTCTCCATCGAGACGCTCATTTTTGCCTAAGCCGCCCTTTCGGGTTTTCAACTTAGCAAGCTATTCTGTTTTTCATTTGCATATACTTTTTTTTATTAGGCAAAGTATCTTTTAACTGCATCTGAATTCACAGGACGAGTGAAATCCTCCCCATCCATTGTTGTAAGCATCAAAGCTCCGCCTGAAAAGGCTCTCTTAACAACATATGGACCCTCGTAGTTTGGAGTCCACTTGCCCCTGGAATCGGGCACGAAAGACAAAACTTTCTTGAGCACAAGGTCTCCTTCTCGGAACACACGAGGCTTGACCTTCTTATCGAATGCTTTCTTCATTCTCTGCTGATATAATTGACCATGACACATGGCAGTCAATCGCTTCTCTTCAATCAGATTCAATTGGTCATAACGACTCTGAATCCATTCAGCATCAGTCAACTAGGGACTTGAGGGTATAATTTTTCTTTTTCTTTTGAAAAAATCTTGAAAAAATTTTCCTGGTTTTTGATTTTTTCTTCTTTTTTTTCACCCTCTTGCTTTTCTTTTTTTTTTTTTTTTTTTTTTTTACATTACATTTGTAATGCCCCAACTTGATTGGTTTGCTGATTCTCATGATACAGCTGAATGAGCTTCTTTGCGCTCAAGAAGGCGGGTAATCTCATCAGGAATC
Organism: Lathyrus oleraceus; assembly: GCF_024323335.1. Taxonomy (NCBI): domain Eukaryota; kingdom Viridiplantae; phylum Streptophyta; class Magnoliopsida; order Fabales; family Fabaceae; genus Lathyrus; species Lathyrus oleraceus. The sequence goes on from NC_066584.1 coordinate 10,867,855, forward strand.
CCCTTCAACATCATCTTCCTCTGCTTCGAATACAAAGGATTCAAGATTGGGAGATGGCGTTGGATCATTATGTTCAATGGGTTTAGAAATCCCTGCATAATGATTCTGGATAATGAAAAACTTTTGAATTTAAACAAGCAAATCATTTATGCAGATGAAAAAGCTGTTTTCTTGTTTTTCAGGTCTTTTGTGATCACTGATTTCATGCAAAAGCAAAAAGTGAAAACAAATGGAAAAACAAATGTTTAACAATGCATTAATTGAATGAAAACATCATTGTATATATGAGCCAAACAATGTCATCACTTCTCCTTTTGGCATGGGAGAAGGGTTTTAAACAAAGTGAGCATATTTACTCTGATCTATGGATAACTGTAGGAACATCCACAGCGACCCAATTGTGGCAGACACCACCAGGAATGACGAAATTGTTCACATCCTCTGCATCTTCTTCGATGATAGCAGCAGCTTCCTCTTCAACAGGCCGATCATCATGGATGAATCCTCCACTTGTGAACAGACCGTGCTCATTATATGCCCCAGAACAAAAGCCAATGCCAGCCCGGGATTTGTTGTCTTCTAGCTCAATCACCTTCCCTAAACCAGCAACTGCACCACATTCAATGGCCAGCTTTGTATCACGGTAGGAAGCGAACGAAGGAGACTTCTTCTCAATCGGTTCATCAATAGATAAAGCTTGGAACGGCGTTCCAACTTCATCCTCTGCGTCGATATATGAGAAGGAAGACAGGTGGCTAACCAGGAGAGCCTTTTCTCCCCCTACTACAACCAGTTTCTTATTCTTAACAAATTTCAGCTTCTGGTGTAGGGTGGATGTCACGGCGTCAGCCTCGTGAATCCATGGTCTGCCAAGGAGACAGCTATATGATGGGTGGATATCCATTACCTGGAAGGTAACCTGGAAATCACTTGGGCCTATCTTGATAGGGAGATCAACTTCCCCAATCACGGTCTTGCGCGACCCATCAAAAGCTTTCACAACAACCCCACTTTGCCTCATAGGAGGACCTTGATATGACAATCTGGAGAGTGTGGATTTTGGCAACACATTAAGAGATGATCCAGTGTCCACTAACACGTTGGACATAGCATCAAATTTTCAATTCAGAGATATGTGTAGAGCCATGTTGTGGTCTCTTCCCTCCTCAGGGAGATCAGCGTCACTAAAACTCAAAGTGTTGCAAGCAGTGATGTTTGCAACGATACTGTCAAATTGCTCAATAGTGACGTCGTGATCAACGTATGCCAGATCCAATACCTTCTGCAGAGCCTCTCTATGGGGTTCTGAATGCATCAGCAAGGATAGTATGGAGATTTTGGACGACGTGTGTAGAAGCTGGTCTACAACGTTATACTCGCTTTTCTTGATGAGCCTTAGCACCTCATCAGATTCTTCATTCGAAATGCCATTCGGGCCAGCTGAAGAAGTAGGAGTCTTTTGTGTTGAGGAGGGTCTGGCAACATCAAGTGTCAGATTCTGACTATTGACGGCAGTCCCAACTGGACGCTCAGAAGATTCTGAAGCAACAGGGGCCTTAGCAGGCGCAGAGAATACTCGACCACTCCGGGTCAGGCCGCTTACATCGGCAATATTGGTAACAGCAGTTGATGGCAAAGGCACTTCGACCCCATCTTGCACAGCAACTGGGTTGTATCTGAACGACACAGCTTTATCAGATGAGTACGGCACTGGGCCGGTAGGTTTGATCACAAGGGAGGGAGAAGTCTTCGGCTTGCTGCTATCGTAGCGAATAACAACAGGCTCTGGTAACTTGAACACTGGAGATATAACATTAACTTCAGGTTCGTCTTCATCGACATTGCGATTCTGGAGAATCTCAATGGTCCCTTCGTCAAGCAATTCTTGCAATTCTCTTCGCACCTGATTGCAACCCAAGCGGTTCACTGAACAGATACGGCACTTATCGTGGTCATGTTCCATATAACTGTATTGACACAACAAACGGTGCAGCTCCACCAACGATTGTCGAATATGGCTCACATATTTGACTTTATATTTCCCAGGGCATCCCTGGACCATGTTCACAGACTTCCCATGCACAGGCAACGGGTTCTTGGTAACATTTGGGCCCGAATCTTCGAAGCTCAAAATTCCACATCTCATAAGGTCCTGGACCTTAGTCTTGAGCGGATAACAATTCTCAACGTTATGGCCAGGGGCACCGGAGTGATAAATGCAGTGCTGATCTGGTTTGTACCACCACTGTGAATTAGCAGGAATAGCAGGAGGATCCCTGGGAGTTATCAATTTCCTCTCCAACAAGGAGGGATAAAGCTCTGCGTATGACATGGGGATAGGATCGAAGCTGATCTTTTTCCGGTCATAACTCAAATTGGCTTGATTTGTTGTGCTTCCACGAGGCTGGTAGGCCTGTTGCTGTTGCTGATACTGAGGTTGCTGGTATTGTTGTTGAGGTTGATATTGCTGATGCTGGGCATTGTCTTTGAAGACAGGAGCAATATGGGCCACCTGATGCTGATGACCTGCACGGCGTGCTGGTTTCCTCTGAACTGGAGGTTTCCTGGATTTATGGGACTGCACAGCATGTGCTTCCCCATCTTTCTTCTTAGCAAATGAGCCATACCTCTTGCTAGAAGAGCCTTCATCTTTAGCCAAACGTCCTTCACGGACACCCTCTTCAAGTCTCATCCCCATATTCACCATCTCGGTGAAGTCTGAGGGGGCACTAGCCACCATTCGCTCATAATAAAATGAGCTAAGAGTTTTCAGGAAAATCTTAGTCATTTCTTTCTCCTCGAGCGGTGGAGTGATCTGAGCTGCAAGCTCTCGCCACCTCTGGGCGTACTCTTTAAAAGTCTCCTTATCCTTTTGTGACATAGACCTGAGTTGATCTCTGTCAGGCGCCATATCGACGTTATATTTGTACTGCTTGACGAAAGCCTCGCCAAGGTCATTGAATGATCTGATGTTGGCACTGTCCAGACTCATGTACCAACGAAGCGCAGCACCGGACAGGCTGTCCTGGAAGTAGTGGATCAAGAGTTGATCATTGTCAGTCTGAGTAGACATCTTCCCGGCATACATAACCAGGTGTGCAAGAGGACAGGTGTTCCCTTTGTATTTTTCAAAGTCAGGAACTTTGAACTTGATAGGTATTTTTACCCCTGGAACAAGGCAGAGCTCGGCAGCAGACTTGCCGAATAGGTCTTTCCCTCTGAGGGTCCTCAATTCCTTCCTCAGCTCAAGGAACTGGTCATTCATAGCATCCATTTTCTCATTAACGTCCGGGCCCTCAGATGGCTCGGAATGATAGATGGGTTCTTCTACTCTCGGCATGGCATGCACAACAGGAGGAGCAGCAGTAAGGACCGGGCTAGATGCCGGCATATGAGCAAAAGTCGGAGCTGGGATATCAGGCATGAAACCTGGAGGCATGCCCCAAGGGAATCCGGCTGGCATGGCGTTGGGCATATAAGGAACACTGGCAGCAGGCACAACAGAAGTAGCAACCTCTGAAATCACGGTCCTCTGGACAGGAGTTGCAGGCGGTTGAGCAGGTTGATTCTGAGCAGCAAGAAGTTGCTCCATCAGGGCGCCAAGTCTGGCGACTTCATCTCTCAGTTCACGGTTCTCTTGCTCTAGCTGATCCATTACTCTGGCAGAATTTGCTCTGGTATAATACCGGTGAGTCAGCTTGTCTTCAAAATAAATGAAGAGCACAGAGTTAGGACAGGGAGACCAGAAACAAGGGTACCTGCTTATGCAGCATGATGCATGAAATGCTTGTGCGGATGCTCTGTTTTATTTTCAAGGAACCCTTAGGGTATTATTTGCAATATTTTGAACATTAAAAGCATTTTGAATTTCACATGGAAAATATCTCATTCAATATATTGGACAAAGAAGTACATCATTTTGATTATTACAAAGAGAAAAGGAAAACAACATCCTATGGATCCCTAGGAGCTCTGGATGCTGGAAGACGAGAAGTGCACAACTTCTTGATCTCTCTCTCATAAGCAGCTTCCATATCTGCCTTTGCCTTAGCAAGCTGATCGTACTTCCTCTTCCAAAACTTGGAAGACTGAGGGAGCAAAGAAGTCCAAGTATCATTGGGATCGTCAATTACTCGATGCTCGAGAAATTCAATCAGAGCATCCTTTTCCTTAAGCTGCTGAAGTAATTCTTCTCTTTCACGGATCCAAGCACGTGAAAGGTCTTCTTCTCTCAACTCCTCTACACGTTGGATAGGGAGGGTTGAAGGCCCAGCCACATCCAAAGGTGTAGGCTTCAGATGGTCGTATGGCATCAGGTAGGTTGCAGCTCTCTGTCTGACCCAAGAAGTATATGGCTCCAAAGCAATGCAATTCTTCGGACCCAACTCGTTCCTACTCTTCTTATGGATACTACGCCAAGCACGGACGAATCTGGCTTTCAGGCCTTGGGGATCTTTACCCTCCTGAAAGAATACACCTTCTAACAGAATGTTATGAGGTTTATCCTTTAGGGGGAACCCAAGCTGACGACGTGCGAGTATAGGATTGTAGCTGATCCCACCACATGTACCGAGAAGAGGCACATTCGGGAATTCACCACAGGAATCAATAATCTGCACAGTATCATACACGCGATCGTACCAAGAGATATCATTATTGGTGAGGGACATAAGTCTCTGAGACCACCGTAGACAACTCTTGTTCTCCTTAAAAGCAAAGGTCTGCGGCAAGTGCGAAATAAACCACTTGTACAGCAAAGGCAGACAGCAGACGATAACTCCACTACCCTTCATATTCCTCAGGTGCAGAGAGAAATAGGCATCGCCCAACAAAGTCGAAACTGGATTAAGAACTGAGAAGATCCTAATAGCATTCATGTCCACAAACTTGTCAATGTTGGGAAACAACACTAATCCGTAGATGAGTAACACAAACAGAGCCTCAAAGGCATCCTCACTCCTGGCTTCTCCATAAAAGGTAGCTTGAGCGACAAGGAACTCGGAAGAAAAACCCTTAATCCCACCTTTGGTAATCAGATTAGCTTTGATCAAGTCTTCATCTATGTGCAATAGACTAGCAATCTCACTAGCAGATGGAATACTCTCTAGGCCACTGAACGGCACCTGATCCAGAATCGGAATCCCAATAATGTGAGAGTACTCTTCCAAGGTAGGCAATAACTGGAAGTCTGGAAAGGAGAAGCAGTGATACAACGGATCATAGAATTGAGCTAGAGTACTCAACAGACCCTCATCAACCTGGGTAGTCAACAGCGGCAGAAGCTTCCCATAGCGAGCCTTGAAACCCAAGGGATCTAGTACATAAGATGTCAGATTCCTTAACTCCTTTACATCAGGCTGTCGGAAACTGTACTTCTTCGTATGCCTTTTTGGTCTTTCCATGTCTCAAAATTTTGCAAATAAACCCTTTTAAGTTCCTTGAAAATTTTCTCTCCTTTTTTTTCCGACATGAGATGTAGATGAATGCATGAATGTATGAATGCAACAATCACACTCAAGGATCAAGCAAAGCACACCAAACAAAGGTCATGGGAAAGCTCAACGTATCCCTAATATCAATCATCCATTTTGGTGGATTTAGGTTTTCACCTTATCGACACCCAAGTTCCATTGATATTAACGGTACATGAACCGACTCTAACATCCTTAATATCAATAATCCATTTTGGTAGATTTAGGTTTTACACCTTATCAATACCCAAGTTCCATTGATATTAACGGTGTTTGAACGACTCAACCACGAATCACGGGTTTGCTGAGAGTCACGAGCATGGAGTCTTGGTTAAGAACCACCCAAGGGGAGTGTACTAGGGTTTAAACCTGCCAGACATGTTCTACCAGAGGTTCCCATAATCATCGTCCCATCTCTCGGATATTATCGGAGGAACGAATACTCGTACTCCAAAAATATTCTCAAGAGAGACTCTTATGAGTGTAGTATCGCGTAACAATCGCATCAGAACTTACATCTGAACGACCTCCGCACTACGTCCTAAAAATAGGCCAAGATGGGTTTGGTAAACTAAGGTCCTTGGCTTCTAAGGCACATGATTGAACGAATAATGCCTAACCACAAATAACTTGTGTGACATTATCAATCCAACATGACCTCCACCAAGTGAATGGACTCGCAAGTCAACTGGCTTAGGAATACTCCACACCAGTCAACAAGACTATGCCATTCCCCTATCCTAGAGTGCATTCAAGTTCGGGTATAGAACTCATCTCACAGAGATCACCAAAGCAAACAGCAATTGTATATCAAGCAATTCAAACATTACAATCAATACAGTTATCCCAAATTGTACAAAAATATGTCAAATAACAAATAATAATATATCACACAAAGGTGAAAAGTAGGCAATACCACCAAGGACGTTTATCCCCAGCAGAGTCGCCACTTTTCTGTAGCGGTGTATTCGTCGCTATATGATTTATTGATTAAACCATAAGCAAAGCATACAATGAATATAGAGTCGCCACCGCACTTTTATTTATCCTAAGGACTGGTTAAAAAGCGAACAAAAACCTAAGAAGTTTTACACGTAGAAAACTAATGGAAAAGATCAGAGATCGGGGTAAGGGGTAAATTACGCAATGGGAAGGTGTTAGGCACCCAATGCGTCCTAGGTACTCCTAGGGAGCCCTTTTCACACTTTGTTGTATAAGAAAAATATTTATTTGTTTTTGACATATTGTGCAAACATGAGTGGGATGATGAAAAAAGAATGTACAAATTAATTATTTTTGTGTTCGAACGGATGAACCCGTTGCCTACGTACCTTCCATCAAAGGTAAGGATCAAAACGCCGTAGTTCGGCTAAAAACTTTCCAAAACATGAGTGAGTTCATTTTAAAACAATAGCACTAAGGTTTTACGTTATCCACGGGAGAAAACTCAACCTTATGAAACAACACGTCCACCATGTGAGAAAAGCTTCCACTCGCTAGTGAGGGGTTAACCCTATAATAAGCGAGGAAGACTTACAATTCAATCAACTAAGGACAAATAGGTGAGGTTAACATCAACCAACTAGGATAAATCAAACCTATAGCTAATGTATGAAAACTTAACAAGCATGGACAAAGCCACAAAACAATTGAGTGAGTTGGATTAATGGATTATGATTATTCACAAAAGGATGGTCAAAGTATGGTTAGATTGATTCAAAGAAGTGTTATGAAAAGAAGTTTGAAAAATCATGGACTTAGGGTCCAAGTTTCTAATTTGGAAAGGGGTTAGAATGTTTGCACAACATTTATTTCAAGTTTTAAAACATGTGTGAAAAGGTTTAGGACACAATGGGATGCATGGATAATGGAAGAGTGAATGTAAAACTTCTCAGGAGGGTCCGCCTCTTGAAATCATATAGAAGATGATTCAAGTGGGTCCTTAGGAATAGGCTACAAATGAGCAATAATATGAACATGGTAACAGATGAAAGTAAATAAAAGCGGATACTGGATGCCACTCAATGGTCTTATACCTGTCTCCTAAAACAAGTAAGGATATCAGAGGCCACTCTATGGACTTACACTAATCTCCATCAGAATAAAACAAAAAAACAAAACAGGGAAATCAACTGCCAATCCATCTGGACTTATGTTAACCTCCACAGTATGATCCTAGGAATACAAATGCCACATCACAGGGACTTACAATGAATCCTCACATACAACAACAATGCTCAAACAAAGAGCAAAGAAGATATGAGTGACCAATGAGGTCTTACACTCTATCTCTTCCATGTCATAGGAACAAAAGCCAATCAATATGGACTTACAATTGTCCTCAATGGGAAAACATCAATGTCACAAGGACAAAAGAAATGGTCATGCACTAATGGCAAACAAATATGATAAATGCACAACGACAATCAATGATAGTAAATGCACAATGGCAACTCAAGTAATCATGTATAAATGAATCAAGTAATCAATCACATAAATTCAAGTAGCACACACTATAACCATTCAATGAGGCTCAATCAAAGGGTTTGACTATGAAAGTCCACTGTAAGAGGTAAGTGTCGCTCTTAACCTTGCCATTGAGGGGCTAAGGTGAAGCAGATGAAAGGATATGAGGGGTGTGCCTCATTGCTTCTATCTCAGGTCCGAGAGAGCATGTAAATATAAGAATGTGGGGGAGTTCAGAAAGATGGAACTCTTTCCCCAATTGAAGACTCTATAGATCTTGGGTTTGGATCTCAATGCTACAACCATGTAATGGGAGCAAGGAGAAGACACACAGAATAGTGGGAGATAGGCTACATATCTCTTATATCCACCAATTGCCTCACATGAGGACTTTTCCTGCTTGGGACAAATATAAACAATCACAAACAATGCCTCTTAAGGAGGACTTCAGACAGTTTGCCCGGCCAAATAACAGGTCGGGTCTCCAGACTACATGAAGAAGAATGCGCTATACCTCAATGCAAATTGCTATTTAAGCAAAGCAATGCAAGTTCTTAAGAGAACTGAGCAACTAAGGGTACCTGAAATCAGTCAAATATAATCAGCATCCCAACATAAACAAAACAACAACAATAAGAATCAATCAACAATCAAACAATGATGTGCATAACACCAAGTCCATGTGAACCAAGCACCCTACAACACAAACAAATTAGTATACAATGATCAAAGTAAACAACTCAATTATGAATCAACCTCCTTAAGGCACTAGCTTTTTAACCTGAAAAGTCAAAGTCAAGCTCAAACATAAGTAACAAGACCACTAGGCCAAGCCTAGGGTCCAAAGGAGGGAAAAAATGTAAAACAGCAAGTAAAACATTATCAAAGTCAACATTAATCCCATACATATATAATCCAATTGGTCTCATGTCTAAACCATACACCAAATTAATTTCATGTACAATCTAAGTCAAACTAGGTAAGTAAGAACCACATATGCACAAGCAGAATAATTTCAATTAAACCCAAACCAAAGCAACTCAATAAATCTCACAAAAATTCATGTCTAACCAGAACCTATTCAGTGAGCTACATGTCAATTTTCATACCATTTGGATAAAAGGAACTCTGGAAATTAAATCAACATGTTAAGGCATGCAAAAACACAACCAAATTAGATCACAAATCACATGTCAACTTCAATAAATTGTAAAACAGTGATATCACATGGGAAATTAATGGGACTAAAGCCAAAGTGAAGCTTAATATGTCAGGAAACACTCCACTAAATTTCACATTCATAGGATTAGGGATGAGCTTGTAATGACACATGTGAAGTTTGTTACACAAGAAACAATCCAAAGATGCTAAACAGAAATCAAAAATCCAAATTAATTAGAAAATGGATCAATTATATTTGCAAAAATTCATGTTGAAAGTTAATATACATATTGTCTCTCATGCAAAAAATTAGAGCCCTAGGCCTAATGGAAGCATGGTAAATTAATTCATGAACTCAGCATATCATAATGTGACACATATTGTCACATTCAAAAAGAAAAAATCATATCTAGCAGTCCAGAGATCCAAAAATTACAAATGATATACCAAAATCTCCAGAAATGTATCAAGAATCACCATAAAAAATTTCAAGAATTTCTTTTTAAGCATGAGTATTTCACAATGGATATGGCAAAAGGTGTCAAAATATACCACAAGTCAAACAACCCTAGGTCAAATGTATTTTTCACCAAGCACAACTTCAAAAAATATGCTCAAAAAATTCTACAGGGAAAATGGAGACCATAAAAAAAATCCACATATTTTTCTGATCATTTAATTATTTTTTATGAATTTTTTAATGTGATTATGATTTTTTAAGAATTTTGTGAATTATTTGATTTCATTAATGGCAAACTCGTAAATAACATGAACAGTACCGCGGGAAACATGTATTTCAAAAATTCAAACAATGAAATGGATCAAACAGGCTATCTTCATCGTTTTCACTCCAGAAATTGCCAGCAACCACATGAACATGATGAACATCGAAGTTTCACAAAAATTTGCAAGCGAATACTCGTTGGAACCGTCTCACTCTCAGGAACTCGAATATCATCCTAATTCAACCTAAATGTTCCTAAATCTCACGGATCGATCGAGTTAGGGTTTCGCATCATACTTTCAAATCCAAATATCTCAGCCTACAGTTATCCATAATCAAAACTAAGCATAGCATTGGACTCTACATTGAATGACCTTTCGAACGCATACAACAATTAAGCATATCTTGAAATTCGATTTTTGCACACCTGGAAATTGCAGTGATGTTCTTGATGTTCTTCGAGTAATTTCTCCTCAAACAGATGTAATAGAAGCTTGTGGAAGGTGAGTAGTATGATCAGGTTCGAGTGAATCAACTTCTAATGCAATGAATCTTGATTTGCCATGAATGATGCCATCTTGTACAGTCACGATTCAGAGCTCTTCTTGATTCAAACTTCAAAAACAGTTGATGATGATGATGAGAGGAATTGGCAGCAAAAGGAATTTCGAAGATTGATCAAGAAATGAGAGAGTTCTTGTCAATTGAAGTTCTATGTGTTCTTGAGAATTTGAGAGAATGTGATGAATTTTGATCTGATTTTGGGGAATTGTGATTTTCTGTTATGAGTTAGTTGTGATTAGGATTATATATTCCAACTTAATCAATGCTTAATCACACCAATTAGCAAAAATGCCAATGATTAGTGAAATGTGTCATTTTCAAGCTAGGGGCAAAATTGAACTTTCACATGCCAGCTCATGACAGCTCACTGCCACCTCATACACCTTCTAAACACCTGTCATGAGCTATTGCCACTTGTTGCATGCTCATTGGAGGTGTATTTCTCATTTTCACTATGTGATGGCTTATGTGTTCATTTTCAAGTCCATTTCAAAAGCCAATTTCCAAACCATGAAGCCTTAGCATGTTATGAATATTCCAACAAGTTTCAAATGCCATTTATGAAGTGTTGCAAAAATCCCCACTCAAAAATTCCAATTATTTCACAAGTTGGACAATTTTGCCCCTGGTTCATTTAACTGTCCAGTTGAAATTTGACTTTTTGCATTGACCTTTTTTGAAGAAATCCAAGTATGCACCATGAAAGTACATGTCAAATGGAGTTTGTGCATAACAAGATCACCCAATTTGGACACTCCATGTGGAAGTTATGCCCCTCTGATTATGGGTCATTTTTGAAATTGAATGGACCATAACTTGCCAACCATACATGGGATTTTCAAGTTCTTGGACTTTTTCGAATGGTGAGGACAAGATCTTCAACTTTCATGTTGGACAAATTTTGATTTGAAGCTTGTATCATGATGTAAATTTGAGGAGCAAAACTTTCCATTTTTGGCAGGTGAGAATTACAGGTCATTTCCATTTTGGGAAACTCTTTGTCTGACTTCAATTCCTTCGACCTTGATCTTTGAAATGTCAAATGGGACTTGTATGGACATGAATGAGGTCTTTCTAACCATCTCACACCTTCCAATCCCTGATTAAATGCACAGTTGACCACAGTTGACTTTTGTTGACTTTTCTATGGTTTTGGATGACTGGGCCATGTTCTGATGAATTCCAAGCCTCTTCCATATGAGATCTTGACTCCAAATGATATCACAAGTTATATGAACTCTTTATGAATGATCATGGTGCCCAAATTCTTCAAGAATGGCCACCATCTATTGCTCAGGGCCTGATTTGACTGTTTTGACCTAACTGGCTTCATCTGCAAGCAACAAGGTTAAATGACAATATTTTTGTACATTTGGTTAGTAAACATATGAAAAGCAATGATATACAAATGCAATACATGCTTGGTGATCAAGAACCACACTCACAAGGTATCCCACCCACTAGGAGGGAAGCTAGGGTATGCAATGATCCTTGAGGCCATGATATGATATGATATGGGCCATGAGGGATCTTAGGGCCAAAATTGGGGTCTTACAGTGATGTTGTTGTTTGAGTGAAGATTTTTTTTATATTGCTTTATGAAGTGTTGTGAGTTTATGAAGGTTGTTGTCTTGTGAATAGAAAAGGGAGATTATGTGTTGAAGGGGAGAAGATGATATTGTGATGGAGTGGCTAAAGAATGGAAGCATGGAAGTGGTATGTTTATGAATGCATCATGAGAGAAAGGAGATGTTGGTTTATGAAGAGAGAAATGATGATAATGAAAAGAAAAGATGCTTTTGTAATTTGTCTTATTGCCTTTGTCACAAAAAAGAAGAAACATATATGACTATGTATAAAATATTGGTGAAAGATGTCTCTTTTGTTTTGTCTTCTTATGTGACCAACTTTATATGATACATATAATGCAATGTCATGATACTATGTATCATGAAAAGTCTTAAAAGACTTATTAATTTCATGGTTTTTATGGTTGAAATGCAAATTTAAAAATATGTAGAAACTCTCTTTTTTTAACTTGATTTTTATTTTATTTTTTAAATGCAAATGAAATGCAAAAATTCTTCTTAAAATAATGTGAAAAATGCATATGCATGTCATTTAGTTGAAGTTTTTTTTTTTTGAAATTTATCATTTAAGTATGCATGTACAAAAAATGAATCATGATAATGACACTTCAGAAATAATTCAAAGATTAAAGTGTAAATATATCTTAATGGCACTAAAAAAACAAAAACATTAAAACTCCAATAGTTCATGAAATGAAATGAAAATGGTAAATGCAATGAAATGGTATGAGATGCAAATCTTCTAAAATGACCTTCTGTCTTTAAGAAAAGATCAAAAGTATTGATACTTGACTCGTAAGAAAATAAACACTTACTTTTCAATAAAATAAAATGGTATCAACTAAACCATGAATCAAAATCTTTTTCAATACTTCACTGACTTCAAATGATGCATGATAACTATGTATAAAACGATATGTATTTTTTTTATAAATGAAGCCTCATAATAGAGGTTGATCTTAATCTTTATTAACCCATGCATGAAAGTGGGATCTTATGACCAAATGAAATGGTCACAAGAAATTATACAAAAGAGATGGAGATGAAAATATGTAGATGAATGATTTTAGGGAGGAGCAAAATTTAGGGTATGATAACTTTTCTCAAACTTTTTCTTCTTTTACTTCTGATTGATCTGAATTAGATTATGAACACTCAATTTAGAGTTTGAATCAGATTCACTATGAGTATGAACTCTTGAATATCTATATCAGATTCTACGACAGAATCTGACTCAGAGATAAATAAGTGATAACAGTGGAATATATTTCATAAGCAAGTAAATTAAAGCAAGAGAAACAGACAATTATTTTGGTTCCTCTCACAACTTAAGAGTAGTCTAGTCCCGTTGTACTTCAAATGTATTTCCACTATAATCAAATTGATTAAAAATGCTCAAACACACAAGCAAGGGACTTATTTGCTTATACACATAAGTGTAAGACTTCCTTACTCAAACAAAAAAGTCTAAGACTTCCTTTCTCAAGCACACAAGCTCAAGACTTCCTTGCTCTAGCACACAAGCTAAAGACTTCCTTTACCTAAACCCACATGTAAGAGACTTCAAATGCTTAAGCACTAAAGCAAGAGACTTATGACTCTATAAAAATTGTTAAGATATTTAGGAAAATACTAGACTTGATATACAATCCTAAGTGTAGACAAAATACAACTTAAAAAGACTTTAAGACTCAAGAACTTCTAAAATATACACAATATTAAGATGTTCTAAGACTAGCAATTTTGACAGAGTAACATCTCTTTGAATGTCAAGTTTCAGAGTCTTGTTATGAAATATATTATTGTATTATAGCTTGGTAGTCTTCTTCTTCTTCTTATCTCCTACGCCTTATATAGAGAGGGAGAAAAGAGACGTTGAAGACTTTCACCAAAAAGGTTAGGCTATCTTTGTACTTGATTAGACATCAATAAAGCACCTTTCTGCAAGAGGAATTATCCGTTGAAGCTCAGGCACCCATGAATAGGTTTTTCTTTAAGTCTTCACATGATCAAAAAGTCTCTGAGTTTGTCAGAGTTGCCTAGATTGAAGAGACTATGCTTCAGAGATGACTATCTTCAGACTTCACTCTTAAGAGGCTGATCACATCATAATTCACTTCTTAACTTCTGAAGCTTTATAGTCTGGGTCACCAAAATTGAAGGTGGCAGGAAACACAAGAAATTGGGGTTTTAATTGGGTTTCTAAAAACAAGAGCTTTTTTTAAAACCAACTAAATTAAGCAAAAATACGAAAAGAAACATAACAGAGTTATTTTTATATTGGTTCACTGTTAACAAAGTTACCTCTAGTCCATCCTACCAAGGTGATTTCTCCTTCTCAAGAAGGACTTAATCCACTATAACCAAAACCTGATTACAGACACCACAAAGACAAATCGTCCTTGTCTTCTTGAGTCTATCTGACTAAAACCTAGTCACTCAAGGAAACCACTCAAACAGATTTAAGATTTACAAGTTGTGTTTATAATGCTTCTAAGAAAGTAGATTAACACAAATTAATACAACGAATATTTCTCACAAAGTTACGAGCAAAAACTCTTGCGTGTTTACAAGACTATACAGAGAAATAATATGATTTCAGCAAGAGCCTGTGTAATAGTTTTATCAAAGCATTAGCTATAATGAGCAACTTCTTACAATCTTCAAGTCTCCTTTATATTGGTATATAAAAGAATCGTTGGAAGGTAGAATTGGAATACTGAATTGAAGTTGTCTCTTTCATAACGGTTTGCATATAACACTACGCCAAAAACTGGAATAGACAGCGCCCCTTAGAGGGCGCTTTATTACAAAAGCGCACTCTAAAGTGAAGAGAAAAAATAAGGAGCGAACAACTGGAATAGACAGCGCACTTTAGAGGGCGCTTTTGTAATAAAGCGCCCTCTAAGGTGAAGCGAAAAAATAAGGAGGAGATAGAGGGACAACAATACAGGGCGCTTTTTAGAAAGCGCCCTCTAAGGTTACCCTTAGAGGGCGCTTTTAAAAAAGCGCTCTATAAGTCCATGTGCATTTCCAGTTTATAAAGCGCTTTTGGAAAGCCTTAGAGAGCGCTTTTAGAAGCGCCCTCTTAGGCCCCCTTTAGAGGGCGCTTTTGTAACAAAGCGCCCTCTAAAGTGAAGCCAAAAAAAATATGGAGGGACAACAATAGAGGGCGCTTTTGTGAAAGCGCCCTCTAAGGTTACCCTTAGAGGGCGCTTTTGAAAAAGCGCTCTCTAAGTCCATGTACATTTCCAGTTTATAAAGCGCTTCTGGAAAGCCTTAGAGAGCGCTTTCATAAGCGCCCTCTTAGGCCCCCTTTAGAGGGCGCTTTTTTTAAAAAAGCGCCCTCTAAGGTCCCCTTTAGTAAACATTAAAAATATAACATACTGCGCGTTTTGTTATTTCACTATCTGTTATTAGCGTTCTTTTTCACGTTAGGGTTCTGAGGCGTTTTCCTTCCACCTCTGTTAGATCTACATGCGCGTTTCCTCCTTCTACCAATCAAAGGTACACGCTTTTCCCAATTACTATTTTATGTTATTGCTTTGTTTTAGCTTTGCCCAATTTCTGTTTTACCTTATTACTGCGCGTTTCCTCCTTCTACGTTTGTTTCGACCATGATAGCGGATGCACTAGGAAATTGACGGTTGGTTTTTAGTGACCATGATTGCGGATGCAATGGGTTATACGACCTATGAACATCTGATTTTGTGTCAACACCAGTATCATTAGAAACCTAGGTCCAAATGTGTTTGAACTCTTCTGAAATTGTTTTTTATTTATTCTAATTAGTAATGGATAATACATGGATGTCTTCCAATCGGTTGTCGAGAGAGTACGAGAATGGGGTATCAGAATTCGTTAAGTTTGCCGTTGCGCACGCCGAAGACCCCAGTAGAATGATATGTCCTTGCTTGGGTTGTTGTTATGGGAAACGGGTTGACGCAGTTCAGTTGACATCGCATCTAATGAGGCATGGAATTGATCGAAGTTATACATGTTGGAATTTGCATGGTGAGAAAAGTAACGAGAATGTTGAACCGGGGGATAGTACGACATATGCCTCAAACTATAGTGGCGCAGATACATACGATTGTGATCGAGTTGAAGAGATTGCAGAAGCACTTGAAGGAGATCTTAAGGATTGTCCCGAAATGTTTGAGAGGTTGGTAAGTGATGCAGAGAAACCTTTGTATGATGGTTGCACTAAATTCACAAGATTGTCTGCGGTATTAAAGTTGTACAACTTAAAGGCGGGCAATGGGTGGTCGGATAAAAGTTTCACAGAGTTATTAGCCCTTTTGAAAGATATGCTTCCTGAGGATAATGTTCTTCCCAATCGAACATATGAGACCAAAAATATGTTGTGCTCTATTGGCATGAGCTATGATAAGATACATGCATGTCCAAACGATTGCGTTTTGTTTCGAAATGAGTATGCATCGTTAAATGAGTGTCCTAAATGCGGTGTCTCGCGATATAAGAACAAGTTGTCTCCAGCAAAGGTCTTGTGGTATTTTCCTGTTATTCCGAGATTTAGACGCATGTTTCGTAGTGAAACCGATTCAAGACACTTAACCTGGCATGCAGATGAAAGAATTATAGATGGAAAGTATCGACATCCGGCAGATTCACCACAGTGGTTGAAAATTGATAATGATTATCCTGAATTTGGAGAAGAATCAAGAAACCTTCGCTTGGCATTATCTACTGATGGAATGAACCCACACGGTATCCAGAGTATCTCACACAGTACATGGCCTGTGATTATTATGATTTATAACCTACCTCCATGGCTATGTATGAAGCGTAAGTACATGATGTTGTCTATGTTGATTTCTGGACCTAAACAACCAGGGAATGACATAGACGTGTACTTGAAGCCCTTAATCGAAGATTTAAAGATTTTGTGGGAGACCGGTGTGGAGTTTTATGATGGATATAGGAAAGAAAGTTTCAACTTGAGGGCGATGTTGTTTGGCACAATTAATGATTTTCCAGCATACGGAAATCTATCAGGGTATAGCATAAAAGGTCAATGTGCGTGTCCTGTTTGTGAAGATAAAACAGATTGGAAGCGCTTGGAGTTTGGTCAGAAGAATGTCTTTCTCGGTCATCGGAGATTCTTAAATTCAAATCATCACTACCGTGGATGGAGAAAGGCGTTCAATGGAGAGACAGAACAAGGCAGAGCTCCACCTATATTGACGGGTGATCAAATTTTTGAAAAGGTGAAAGATTTGGATACTCAGTTTGGCAAGCCTTTTGCCCACACACTTGTCAAAAGTGGGTGGAAGAAGAGGTCAGTTTTTTTTGAATTGCCGTATTGGAAGTCCTTGTATGTGAGACATTTTCTTGATGTTATGCATATTGAAAAAAATGTATTTGAAAGTGTTATTGGCACGTTACTCAATATACAAGGAAAGTCTAAGGATGGCCTTAAGGCAAGAAAGGACTTGATAGCGATGGGAATAAGAACTGAATTAGGACCCTTGAAGAAAGGAAAACGAACATATCTACCGCCTGCTGCTTATACTCTATCTAGAAAGGAGAAAAAAACATTGTGTAAGTTTCTAAGTGAAGTTAAAGTTCCAGAAGGGTACTCTTCAGATATTAGAAGACTTGAGTCTATGAAAGACCTCAAGTTAAAGAGTTTAAAGACCCATGATTGCCATGTTATAATGGAACATTTTCTCCCAATAGGTATACGTTCTATTCTTCCAGAAAAAGTAAGAAGCTCTATAACTAAGTTGTGTTCTTTCTTCAAGTCAATTTGCAGTAAGGTGATCAATCCTGCGATCTTACCAATGTTGCAAAAAGAAATCGTTATTACTTTGTGTGAGCTTGAAATGTTTTTTCCTCCATCATTTTTTGACATAATGGTACATCTAGTTGTTCATCTTGTGAAAGAGACACAATTGTGTGGACCAGCTTATATGAGATGGATGTACCCTGTTGAACGTTATATGAAAATATTAAAAGGGTACGTGAAGAACCGAAGTCGACCAGAAGGTTGTATGGTTGAAAGATACATTGTTGAAGAAGCGATTGAGTTTTGTACTGAATATTTGTCTAATGTTCAGTCAATCGGACTCCCCAAGTCTCAGCTTGTCGAAAAGAAAGAAGGAAAAAATCTAATTGGAAATAAAATCGTGGCAGTATCAAGGGTCGAACGGGATCAAGTGCATTTGTATGTTCTGCACAATGAGAATGAGGTTGAGCCGTATGTTGAAATTCACAAGGATGTTCTCCGAGGTTTAAATCCCAATAGAAATGAAAATTGGATAGTACGAGAGCACAATCGATGTTTTATACCTTGGTTTAAGGATCATATTTATTCAAAGTATTATTCAGATCCCGCTTCAATAACAGAAAGGTTGAGATGCTTAGCATATGGTCCAAGTTTCCATGTTTTTTCTTATAGCGCATACGCGATTAATGGATACACATTTTATACCAAAGAACAAGATGATAAAAGTACTATGCAGAATAGTGGTGTCACCGTGGTAGCTGAAGCAATGCACATATCAAGTGTGAAGGACTTAAACCCCAAATTTGCAAATCTGTCGTATTTTGGTGTTATCGAGCGCATTTGGGTGTTTGATTATGAGAAGTTTCAGATTCCTATATTTGGTTGCAAGTGGGTTGAAAATAATAACGGCATTCGAATGGATAAGTCAGGATTTTTGCAAGTGGATCTTAATAGGGTGGGATACAAAGATGAGTCTTTTATTCTAGCCTCTCAAGCTAGACAAGTGTTCTATGTCAATGATCCGAAAAGTACGAAATGGTCTATAGTTCTTTTTTCCAACAAAGTAATTGATGAAAACACTGGAGATCAAGGTGATATTGATGTTGAGATTGAATCGTTTACCAGAAATGATCAAGATGAGAATATTATATCAAATGATTCATATATTAGAAATGATCATAATGAGGGTATTTGGATCAATCCAACCGTCCGTGTTGTTAAGAGACATGTAGAACATATTCCAACCAAGAAAAGAAAGAGAACTTAGTGAAAAAGGTACAAGTCAAATGATTTTAATTGTTTTCTTTATTACAGGTAAAATGACTTTTATGATTTTAATTGTTTTTACATTTGTCATCTGATTTTAATTGTTTTCTTTTTTACAGGTAAAATGATGATGCTGGATATTTGTTTAGATGGAGATGCTCTATTGTCGTCAAGCCTCATTCGCGTAGATGATGATGCTGGATATTTGAAAGTATCCCTCTACGACAATGGAACATGTCCATCTAAACATATATCAATTCTATCTTCAAAAGATAAGGGTTCAATGTTGGCAAGTTACATTGGTTTCCTTGTTCGACAACATATTCCGATTACATGTGATAATTGGAGAAGTCCGGACTTGAAGGTTGGCAAAGAAAAAATATGGTCGGAGATACAGGTACTTACCATATATTGTTATATGTTTTTTGTTGCATCAACTTTGCAGCCCTGTATTGTAGGCAGAATTTAGGACTTCTCAAAGTTGATTTCTTGTTACTTTGTCGTTCATAAAATACACCACTAAATTCTATGCGTTTAATTTTTAATTTTTTTTCATCAGGCTTGTGTCTCAATAGAGGATGGGTATCTACCTAAAGTTACTTTTGTAGTGGTCCAAAAGAGACATCACACCCGTCTCTTTCCTGTCAACCCCAAAGAGACCGATAGAAGTGGAAATATTATGCCAGGTTTTTTCAATATATTTCTCAACGCAGCTGGTATATATTATCATTTGAATTTATCACTTTTTGCTGATTTTGTTGTTCTAAATTGTCAAAGGAACCGTGGTAGACACCAACATTTGTCACCCTAGGGAATTTGATTTTTACCTTAACAGCCATGCATGAATTCAGGTAATATTAGCTATGTCATTTAACTTTATGCCATTGTTTACTATTTGTTGCTCAATCGCCTTTTGACAGTTCTGTGTTATTTGCATTTGGACGTGTTCTTTTTGCAGGGGACTACTTATGCTGCCATCTGTTGTTTTGGTTGAGCCTTATTTTGTATGGATGTGCGATAGAACTACTAGACAGCTTTTGGATATACAGAACATGTTTGCCACCATGGGTGGATGGGCGTTTTTGTTTAGTATTGGTTAGAACTACTAGACAACTTTTGGATACAGTGGTCACTGGGTGTTGGTTGCTATGTTTTATTCTCTTAATTGTAGTACTTTGAGAATATGTTGTTGTATATTGTTGATCAAAGAATCATATATTAATGTTGTATATATGGAGGATTAATGTTGTATATAAATGGATTCATGTTGTATATATCAATGGATTAATGGTGTATAACATTGGAATAAAGGATGAAATCAATATGAATTTTACACTTTTGCAGCATGCGAACAGGTTACCAATTAAATATATATCCACTGTTTTTCAAACAAATTTTTTTAAAATAACTAACACTTTAGAGGGCGCTTTGTCCAGAAAGCGCCCTCTAAACACTTTACATTGACAACTTTAGAGGGCGCTTTTTCCTGAAAGCGCCCTCTAAACACTTTACATTGACAACTTTAGAGGGCGCTTTTTCCTGAAAGCGCCCTCTAAACACTTTACAATGACAACTTTAGAGGGCGCTTTTTCCAGAAAGCGCCCTCTAAACACTTTACACTGACAACTTTAGAGGGCGCTTTTTCCAGAAAGCGCCCTCTAAACACTTTACACTGACAACTTTAGAGGGCGCTTTTTCCAGAAAGCGCCCTCTAAGGTGTCCCTTTATGGACCACTCCAGAGGGCGCTTTTTTCTTAAAGCGCACTATAATGTGGCCACTTTAGACAGCGCTTTCTCCAGGAGAACAAAGCGCTGTCTTTACCTATGCCAGCGCCAGATTAGAGGGCGCTTAAAAGCACTGTTATAGGCCAAAATAAGCGCCCTCTTTTCCCTTATTTGGCGTAGTGTAAGAGACAAAATGGTACAATAGTACTGTCCTTAGTCCACAAAATCGACGTAGTGAATTAAAGGTTGATCTTGTAGTGTATACTATTTTCCTGATGCAAAACCTTTTGATCATGTCTTCTAATCTTTAGAGGCTTCTGATGAAATGATATTGAAGCGTGCTTAGAAGGATCAAGAGACAAATTGACAAAATCTTTAGAACCTTGGTCTTCAGAGTCTTGACATAGTTCCTCAGAACCTAGTCTTCAGAGTCTTCAGATCTTGTTCTTCAGAATCTTCAGAACTCAAGTGCAAAATATTGAATCCAGAAAAACCTTCAGAGGCTCTTCAATCAGAGTCACAATTAGAAGCTTTAACATGAACGTTCATCAGAATCGTTGTCTAAGAGCTTTCTTGAACTTGACAGCATCTTGTAAAGCACTTGTATCTCCTCAGAGTCAGAATGTGTTGATTCCAGAATTTGATGATGTCATACGTCATTGCTTCAATTTCAGAACTTGTTAACAAAAGCTACACACTAGATAAAAACCATTAGTGTACAAAACTGTTCTCTAAGAAACAATGCATTGTTATCATCAAAACTAAAGGCTAGAAGCATAACCAAATCTTATTCTAACAATCTCTCCCTTTTTGATGAACAATTTTTCCTTGGTTTAATCATATAAAAATATCAGAGTGAGGTTTGTAAACTCCCCTTGAACTTAATATTGTTAAAAATTATTTTTCAACTTAGAATGTCAGAGTTAGGCTTGCAAGCTCCCCCTGAATTCAATACTTAAAATAATCTTAACACATATAAAAATTTCAATCAGCATAAAAGAAATAACTTCCCATAAGGTAAAAGCTTGATTGTCACTCTCTTTCAGAAAGGCAGATGCCTGATTACTATATAATTGATATCTTTCCATAAGGCAGAAGCCTGATTGTAATGGATGAAGTAGCTTCCCAAAACGTATCAGCTTGGGTACATAAGTATTTCGTTGAGAGTACAACTTGAGTGTCAGAAAGACTGGTTATCAGCCTTGTCATATAGCATGATTTTTCAGAGCTTTCATAGTCTGGTTGAATTATTCATGAGAACTGGTGTTAGGTTTCATATCCTGGTTGTATTAATTAGGGTCAGAACTTGTATACATCTGGTTTAGAGCTTGTATACGACTGGTTTAACTAAAGCACTTGATTCAATAAGCACCTTGTTTAGAACAGAAAGCCTGGTTCTTTAAAAACATAGTTCTGGTTGTTATGAACTTATGAACATATTTTAGCTTGCTTAATGCCTTAGTACCTGAAACATTTGGTTAACATGATGAAATTTTTCAAAGTTCTCAGACAGGTTACCAATGTCAGAAACATAAAAAACATGTTTGGGTTTCTGAATTGGAATTAGATATATCAAAATCAATTATTCTTTCTCCCCCTTTGTCATCATTCAAAAGAATTTAAAGACAAAGTAAACACAATCATTCTTACTCCAACACAAAAAAAAATCATTTTATTCAATGTAAGAGAATTCAGAGTACATAAATAAAAAGAAAAGAAAACAAACATAACACAAAGTTTTTAAAACTATGGTTTAGGAGGGGGTGACAGTCTTGATAAGACCTCTCCAAGAATCCCTTCTAGCTTTGATGTCATTTCCTTCACTTCAGAATTCTTAGTTTATAGACGCTCCAAAGCCTTCAAAATGAATTCCTCGGAATTCAAAGTCTTATTTGCACCAGAGACACTTCCAACTTCTAAAGTAGACTCAGAAGTAACCGAAGGAGCCTGAACTGGAGAAGGAGGTGGAGTCATAACTGGAGCAGGAAGTAGAAGCGTTTGAGGAACCTTCTGAAGTAGGGGTTCAACAATACTAGAGAGTCTGGCATGGGAGTTCCTCTTTGCTTCTTTCAGGAAAGTAATCTCCAGCACTTCATAACTGACTTCAATCCATCTTCTGAAGTTGTTGGCCAGAGCACACACCTCATAGAGTTTTATGTTAGAAGCACAAGCCTCAAAGAGATAGTGGAGTCTGCCAACAGCCTCGTGTTCAAACTGAGTCAACCAATCATCCAAAGGAGTAGGACGAATGTTGGTTTGAATAGAAATCAGATTAGAGTAGAGACAAGAGTTGCTGTCTAGGACTACGATGACTTCAAAATCTGATTCGGAATGTTGGACTAAATCGTCATATTCGTCAAGGTTTGGGTTTGGTTCAGATTGAATTTCGGTGTCAGAGGAAATGTTAATGGTTAGGTGATCAGTTCATTTTGATGCACATTCTTCTATAATTATACTTAGGCATTTCTATAATTTATTCTATTATTTTTACTATTTTAGTGTGTTTTTATATTTAAGTTTATTTTTGACTTTATTTTATTTTCGTACTTTATTTTCAGCATAAATAGTTATTTGATACCTTGTCACTATTCAGATCATAACTTGAGCTATAGGACTCGGATTGACACGTTCTAATATGTCTTGGAAAGCTAAGAGAAAGAACTACAAGTTTTATGTTGAAGTCAAAAGCAAATTCGGAATAAAGAATGGTCGAATAATTCGTTGAAGTTCCAGACTTAATTAAAATAGTTAGTTTGGGCTAGTTTTTGTAATTTTCGGGCCGGATCCTATAAGGGCCCGAATTT
Organism: Lathyrus oleraceus; assembly: GCF_024323335.1. NCBI lineage: Eukaryota > Viridiplantae > Streptophyta > Magnoliopsida > Fabales > Fabaceae > Lathyrus > Lathyrus oleraceus. The sequence goes on from NC_066584.1 coordinate 10,891,377, forward strand.
GCCTTTTATTATATTAGGTCTTTCACTACTATAGTAATCCTAGTTCTGAATTTTGATGAGACAATATTTCTTAGAAGATTTCATGGAGAGCTAATTCCCAAAGAGTTGATCTGTTGTATTCGAATTTCACTTTGAGGTTTTATTAATTTCAATTTCTTTTCAATTCTTCCTATAAACTTGTTTGCTTAATTCGATTACTTTCGTTTGCTTAATTCGATTATTTCTTATATGATAGAGTTGATTAAATTTGATTGTTTGTATAATCCTTAACTGTAATCACGTTAGCGTAGCTTTTTCGTTATCGTGTTTGATTAAGTCGCGTTTGCTTAATTCGTGTCTGCTTAAATCTGTTTGCTTAATTCAGAAATTAGGAACATACATCATATAATACCAATTTGCGCTTGTCAGTGGGTATTGTAATCGAATGGGATTGAATCCGCTAGGGAATTGAAATTATAAGAATCGATGATAAGTCGGAAATCGATACAATAGATTAGCTTATTTATCAATTTTGATTTTACCTTTAATTATCTTCGATTTAAGTTTAAAACCTTAAAAAACCCCTTATTTTCATTCGTTTGGTTATAACATTCAAGAGTCCTGGTGATACGATATTCGAGTGTCGCTTCCGTTTTACTACACTTTTAAACTCGTTTTTGACTCGTGTGCGACAACAGATTAAATTGGCGCCATTGCCGGGGACTCTTGTAGATTTTAACCATTATTATAGTCTAACCATTATCATAGTCATATGTGTTCTGTTTGAACTATTTTTTTTGCCCTAACTTTCTTGCGTTTTGGTCTTTAGGCGTTTTAGGATAAAAAAAATCTGTTTTTTTAGAAAATTATCTCAAATTATTCCGATTTTTTGTCGATTGACTAGGAAAAAATCAAGGATTAAAAGCCACTAAATAGAGGAAGCCGTTCTAAAAATCCGAAATTCCTTATTTTTCTATTTTTTATGATTTATTTTCTGTTTTGGTAGTTTCAAAAAATTCTGAAAAAATTCTCAAAATTCTTAATTGACGTTATTAGATTAATTTTTGTGTTTTTGTATTTTTTGTATTTTATTTTAATCTTTTTTTTCGTATTTCAATTGTTTTTACTTAATAGGGACATTGTCGATATTTTTCTATTTGTTGCTGCATTGCTGAATTAGTTGTGTTTTCTCACTGTTTGTTGATTTTTTTTCTTTTCTATTGAGTTTAACATGGCTGACCAGAGAACCCTCAGAGAACTTGTCGCCCCTGATGTTAGTTATAATGCTTTATGTATTGAATTTCCTGTTGCTGGTGTACCTTTCGAATTGAAATATGGTTTAATACACTTGTTGCCAAGGTATAATGGTTTTACAGGTGAGGATCCTCATAGGCATCTAAAAGAATTTCAGATTGTGTGTTCTACATCATTGAGGCCTCAAGGAATTACTGAAGATCATGTTAATCTTAGAGCATTTCCATTCTCACTACAAGGTGCTGCAAAAGATTGGTTATATATCTTGAGCCAAATTCTATTACAAGTTGGAATAATATGAAGAAAATCTTCTTAGAAAGATTTTTCCCTACTTCAAGAGCTTCTTCAATCAGAAAAGAAATATGTGGTATTAGATAGGTTGACATGGAATCATTGGCTGAATATTGGGAGAGATTCAAGTAGTTAGTGTTGGGTTGTCCTCATCACCAGATTTCTGAATAATTACTAATACAATACTTTTATGAGGGATTGCTACCAATGGAAAGAAACATTTTAGATGCTGCTAGTGGTGGAACACTTGTTGATAAGATTCCAGTTGCTGCCAAATACTTGATTGAGAAGATGTCACTTAACTCTCAACAGTTCACAACAAGGGATAATTTTATGGTCCAAGCAAAAGGTATGAATGAGATTCATGTTTCGTCTTCCAACAAAGCTCTAGAAACCAGAATTGATGAACTTACCTCTTTAGTGAAACAACTGATGTTACCCCTTCCACCACCACCACCACCATATAACCCTCCACAAGTAACCACCTTTTCACCTTCTGAACCTTCACTAGAGGAACTTGTCAAGCAAATGGTTGTAAACAGTCTCCAATTTCAGCAGTGAACAGATTATAGTATTCAGACTTTGCAAAGACAAATTGGACAACTTGCCACTTCAATGAGTGTCATGCAACAAGCTCAAGGATTAAACCAACTACATGCCCAAACAGTAGTTAATCCAAAAGGCTCTAATGTGAGTGCAATTTCCTTGATATTCGAAAAAGTTACAGAACCAGCCCCAGAAAAAAATAAAAACATTGTTAGTGTAACACCTGAAAATAAACCTGAACCTTCTATTGTTATTGAGGTTGAAAAAAAGTATATATCACCAATCCCTTTCCCACAAGGAGTACTGAAAAATAAGAAGATTGACGAGGAAAAGCATTCTGTTTTTCAAATAGAGTTGGTTTCTGAAGTTGTTGATGAAGCTTATTCTGATTTTTTTCAGCTGATTTTCCAACTTTATCTGGTTTTGATGATATTTACTCATGTGATGATTGTACTAACACTAACTTTTGTGCTGTTTGTGCTGAGATTGATGCTGCATTGCAGGGTGATAGTGTAAATGAAGTTGTTTATGTAGCTGAAGCTCTTGACATTCCGGTTGCCCCAAACATACCATCCATTGAACAACCACATTCTATAGAGCCTAAACCATTTCCCAAGAATTCATATTATTCATCAAAGCTTCAACTTAAGCAGAAACATAAGAAGGGAATTGGATGGACATTGGCTGACACTCGTGATATTAGCCATTCCAGATGTATGCATAGGATCTCACTTAAAGATGAAATAAAAGTAGTGAGACAACCCCGTAATCCTTTGATTCTTGATATTGTGAAAAAGGAGATCACTTTCACGCGCCCATTCAACACTTTTACTTATCAAAGATTCTTCTTTGGTCATGGAATACAAGGTAAATGCACTAATCAAAATTTCAAGGTCAATGGACACTACCCAAAGCTACTACATGAGAACCCGACTTTGGAAGAAGAGACTGTAGAAGAACTCTCTTTGGGAAAGGCTGCTTATGCAATCACTTATCCACCTTGACTCCTCGGGTGTGTTCTTCCCTTTCTCTCGCTCTTATTTTATATTTATGCTCTTTCATTGAGGACAATGTATGTTTTAAGTGTGGGGGAGAGAACCATTTATTTGTTTTGTTTTCTTTGTTTTTTCTCTGTTTTGGTTTTGGTTTGCTTTCTTAAAAAAAATTGCATGTTTTTTCCTTTGGTTTTTGAGTTACAATTATGAGTATTTTTCTTAGTTCTCTTGACTAAAGTCTTGTGGTGTGATGTGAAAAATTTGATGTGCATTTTTAGTATGATAGGTAGGACTAAACTCTAAATTATACATCATTTGTGGTAGATAAATTAACCTTGTGAGATTTTGAGCCATATATGGATAACATACAAAAATCCATCTCTTTCTTTCTTGTGTGATTCACTTATGTCTGTTAGTCTCTAGAACTTGAATTGACTCTTGTTGATGTTGTTGTTTACTTGTGCACACTGATATGATAAAGACAATTTTTTTTTAGCCAGTTAGCCAAAAAGTAAACCCTTAAATAATATTATCCCTTGTTTGAAACCCCCTTGAGCCTATTATCCTTTTTTTTGTTTAAAACTCATTACAAGTCAAGAAGTGAAAAACAATGTTATCACCCTATTCAAAGGATTGAAAGAGTCTTGTTTGGAGTTGTGTGGGGTTGAATAATTATGTTTGTAATATTTCAGAAGTTGGCAGAAAAAGAAAAAAATAGAAAAGAAAAAAAAAAGAATGAAAAAATAGAAGGATAAGAGGAAGAAAAAAAGGAATTATGTTTGTAATATTTCAATACATACTCCTTCAAAAAAATGAATAAAAAGAGGAAGGAGAAGAGAAAACAATTGTTATAGAGTTGTTGAAGTGAATGAAATATTTTGTAAATTCAACTCCTGCAGTTTCTTTCAAGTCTCTTTTATCTCTTTGAATTTTAGCCTAGTACCCCTTAGGATTTATCTCACCCTTACCTTGACCATGTTACAACCAAATAAAAGTCATTTTGATCTTTGTGTGCATGTATTTCAATTGTGGATGTTAGAGTCCTTTCATGCTTATGGTAGTACTAATTTTCATGTTGTGCTTTGAGTGTAAACAGTTAATCTAAACACTTGAGAGTTGAGTGAAATATATCCTGTGAGGATCTTACTGCTGTTGATGTACTTTTTGGTAATCTGTTTTTCTATCTGCTTTGAATGTCACAAAAAGTTGCTTACTAACACAATATTCTTGAAGCTTAGACTTAGAATTATGCTTATACATTGTATCTTGAAAACTTTTGGAAGTGCATGCTCTGTTTTCTTTCCTTTTGTTTTGAAATTATAATTTTGCTCGGAATGCAAAAGTTCAAGTGTGGGGGAATTTGATCAGTGCATTTTGATGCATATTCTTCTATAATTATACTTAGGCATTTCTATAATTTATTCTTTTATTTTTACTATTTTAGTGTGTTTTTATATTTAAGTTTATTTTTGGCTTTATTTTATTTTCGTACTTTATTTTCAGCATAAATAGTTATTTGATACCTTGTCACTATTCAGATCATAAATTGGGCTATAGGACTCGGGTTGACGCGTTCTAATATGTGTTGGAAAGCTAAGAGAAAGAACTACAAGTTTTATGTTGAATTCAAAAGCAAATTCGGAATGAAGAATGGTCGAATAATTCGTTGAAGTTTCAGACTTAATTAAAATAGTTAGTTTGGGCCAGTTTTTGTAATTTCCGGGTCAGATCCTATAAGGGCCCGAATTTGCCTTTTATTATATTAGGTCTTTCACTACTATAGTAATACTAGTTCTGAATTTTGATGAGACAATATTTATTAGAAGATTTCATGGAGAGCTAATTCCCAAAGAGTTGGTCTGTTGTATTCGAATACAACTTTGAGGTTTTTATTAACTTCAATTTAATTTCAATTCTTCCTATAAACTTGTTTGCTTAATTCGATTACTTTCGTTTGCTTAATTCGATTGTTTCTTATATGATAGAGTTAGTTAAATTTGATTGTTTGTATGATCCTTAACTATAATCACGTTAGCGTAGCTTTTTCGTTATCGTGTTTGATTAAGTCACATTTGCTTAATTCACGTCTCCTTAAATCTGTTTGTTTAATTCAGAAATTAGGAACATACATCATATAATACCAATTTGCGCTTGTCAGTGGGTATTGTAATCGAATGGGATTGAATCCGCTAGAGAATTAAAATTATAAGAATTGATGATAAGTCGGAAATCGATACAATAGATTAGCTTATTTATCAATTTTGCTTTTACCTTTAATTATCTTCGATTTAAGTTTAGAACTCTAAAAAAACCCTTATTTTCATTCGTTTGGTTATAACATTCAAGAGTCCTTGTGATACTATATTCGAGTGTCGCTTCCGTTTTACTACACTTTTAAAATCGTTTTTGACCCGTGTGCGACAGCGGATCATTAGGTCAGAAGAATCAGGGGTTAAAGGCTCGTTGTTTTTTAGTCTTTCCATGAATGCGTCAAAAACAAGTACTTCAATGGGTGGGTGAGGTGGAGTTGGTGATGTGGATGTATTTTCTGGAAAGGCACAAGCTTCAAGCATGGTTAAGGGGAATGAAGTAGGTATGGAAAAATCAGAATCAAAGGGATGTCTATATGTATTAGAAGTTTGGTAATGGGAGTTGAAATTTTGGTATCAGATATGAGATGTCGAAGGTAATGTCACGACACTAATATTTGAACAATACAAACAGGATAAAAGATAAAGAATAGTAATGCAAGAGACACAAACAGTTGTTAACCCAGTTTGATGCAAACTCACCTACGTCTGGGGGCTACCAAGCTAGGAAGGAAATCCACTAAATAGAATCAGTTCAAAGACTCTCAGTAAACAACTTCAAGTTACAGTCTTTTCACCTAATCTCTACCCGTGTGACTTCTACCTAAGAACTCTTAGATATGAGATCCTACTCACTCCCCCTCAATCACAGCAGTGATGTAAAACAAATATTACAATGAAAAGAAGTTACTCTTCAAAGACACATACTTGACCTTGCTTAAAAGCTTCAATCAAGTAAATACACACTCATGCTTCAAAGCTTAGAGAGGACAAATTACAACTCAAAAATCAGTCCAATTCAATTATCTATGGATGAATGAATGGCTTACAATCCACACGACCACACAAGACTCAAACCCTTATTCTCTCTCAATATTTCGTTCGTTATTTCTTGTGTACAAAACCAGGTTTTTCATGTCCTTTATATAGAAGCATTTGGTTGGGCTTGGACATCATAAAACCCTAAAACTTTTTTCCATTCATATCTTCTCATGACAACTGATTATATCTCTTTAGAAAATAAGTCAATCTAGTTGTAATTACTGATTGATAGCGCGTTCAATCATCTCATTAATCATACATAGATTAGCATTAAAAACGCAATCACATAATACATAACATTCAGACTGAATATTTTGTATACAGATGTCATGACATCGGGTCTGACATCTTAGTAAAATCCTGCATAATCATATTTTAAACATCGCGCAGGTACATGTTATCTTATGTCAAGACAACATTTGTGACACCTTGTGAACACTCTAGGTTTTACCAAAATTGCTGCCAACACATAGAACCAACAAACTTCCCCTTTGGCAAATTTTGGCTAAAACATACATCAGACCATTTGTTCACAAGAGTAAAAAACATATCAGCAGTTAAGCAGCAGCAGAAGTAATAAACCACACATTTACTAGCTATAATAGCAACTAGTAAACACACATTAACCACATATGTGCTTCTTCTCCCCCTAAGTCTGTTCAACACAGACATCTCCTTCAACAACACTTGTAACATACATCACCCCATCTGACATCTCCTTCAACATCACCTGTACTCCACAAAACATCATCATGTTCAACATCAGTTGTCATCTGTTTATAGCCTAGCTACTTCATAGCACATATTAACTGCAACTCTCCTTTAGCTACTTCTCCCTCTTTTTAGTCAAAATAGACCAAAGAGACCAATGAGACAAAATAAATGTCTATTAGTCCAACAGAGAATGTCACATAGAATGTTAAAACATATAGAATGTTAAAACATATAGAATTTTAAAACATATTGTCAGGTGTTACCGAACCACAAATATACACAACTATATAAGCTGAGATAAAAAGAAATCTAGAGAAATCACAAAGAGAACCCAAAAATTACATCAAGGCATCAAAACAAGACTGCCAAAAAAAACATAAAACATAAAACATCAACCATCAAGGCATCCAGAACAGCACATCATTATAATAGGGGAACCATCTTCACCATAACTCAGTCAGAGGAGCTAGCATCTTCATCAGCTTCAGACCCAGAACTGCCACTTGATTTATCTTGAGATTCAGACATCTCACTAAAGGTATGGGTTTCTGTTTCCTTGGCTTGACCAACATTATCCATATCTCCTTGCTCCAAGCTATTAATCAGAACCTCCAAGGCTTCTTTCCTAGCTTTAGCCACCCTTATCCCAGTCTCCAATTCCTTACAGGTCTCTTTCAGTTCAGCAATCAGACCACCTTGAGAGGCTGGCTTCTTCACAGCAGATGTCATGACAATGTCATCGACATGACTGCCTTCAAATAATTTGTAATGAACTGACAATGGAGGTTTTCTTCTACTAGGGATATCACTTGTGCTCAGAATATGCTGGCTTAGGATTATCCCACAGGTTATTGAGGGAAAAGCTATGGGCAGCTTCACTGCATTTGTAGAAGCATGTTTGACAATTTGTTCAAGCATGAATCTACCATAATCAAAATTAAGCTTGGTTCCAATAGCAAATATGAGCATTCCAAGAGCATTTGAGATTGTAGAGATGTGATTTATTGGTACCCAGTTTGTTGACCCTATCTTGTGCAAGATAGTATATTTCACAGTTAATTTTCCATCAGAGAGATGCTTTTTGCTTGGCCACTCCTTGACCTATCCAACAGTTATTTTCCTACAGACCTCATTGTCTGTGGCCTCTAGTTCACCAGCACCTTCTGTTCCTCTTCCTAGGAACTTATTGATCACAGTTGGAGAAAACTTCACACACTTTCCTCTAACAAACACCTTACAAAACTCTTTATTGTTCTTGTCAGCAATGTCCTCAGGGATGTTCACCACAAACTCTTTAACAAGACCTTCAAAACACTGAGATAACCCACTAACCATTTTCATTAATCCAGCAGACTTGATCAGGTCCATGACCTCCTTAACCTCCATAACATCTTTTCCCAGTTCTCTTTCCACAGCCACTCTCCTTTGGATTACAAATTTCCACTTGGTTGCACCATCTTCAAGATGGAAGGAAATGTTATCCAGGTGTACAGCAACAACCTTTGCAGGAGATTTTCTAACATTTGACCTTTTGATAGGAGAGATGTCAGGGACATCGTCTTCAACATTTTCCTCTGAATCATAACTTTCTCTTACTTTCCTCTTCTTTACCTCCACTTTACTCCAAGACTTTGAAGGGCCTACAGCAGTAGCCTTCTTACTAGTTTTGGCTGTCATCATCTCAGCCACAAACCTACCCTTCCTGGTCTTCATCCTCTTTACAACACTTGGCTTCAAGTGATGAAGCAGGCTGTCATCTTCATCATCTGAGATTTCTTCTTCCAAGTCAATCACCTTCTTAGCAGAGTCATGCTTCTTAGACTGAGAAACATCTACAGATTTCTTACAAGGCAAGGTTTGCCCTAAAGAACACAGTCCTTCTGCAGCAATATTTTTCTCAGACCTAGATGAATCATCATCTTTCTCATTGTGAGGTCCAACCTCAGGAGAAGGGTCCCTTCTAGATAGGGGAGTATAAACTCCCTTTGCAGAGTGTCCTTCATTTAGGATCCTCGTGACAAGATTTCTAATGACACGATCAGTATGATGCATGTCATCTTTAGAGGTAGGGTTATCAAAACTGTTACCTTGAGTATGTCCTGCAGTGGAGGATGGACCAGGAGCGTCGCCTGGGATAACTGATAGGGGAATCACTTCTAAAATGTCTTCATTAAGAAAATCCATGGAGGGTGTTCTTGCTTTGTGCGCAAGTTTGGTGTTTTTAGAACTAGAAGGTGAAGGATGTTGTGACATCTTGTTGAGCTTGTGAAAGGATTTCTGTTTCCCTAGCAGAGAAGATCGATAAAGTTTGAGGAAGGTGGAAATGTTTGAGCTGAGGTTGCGTGTGAAAATGCTATAGATGGTAGTTCCAATACTAGGTAATGATTTACCATAAATGGGGCACTTTCTTTTAAGTGGACAGACAATATTTTTATTACCTTTTCCACTCCAAATAAATTGCTATAAATTCTCATAGATACAAATCCCTAATTTCCCTCTTAGACATTCAAATTGATTAGCATCCAAAGCCTTTGTAAATATATCATCTAATTGCATTTCAATAGTAACATGCTCCAGGGCTATGATTTTCTCTTCCACTAGTTCTCTAATAAAATGATGACGAATATCAATATGTTTTGTCCTGCTATGCTGAATAAGATTCTTAGAAATATTTATAGCAGTCAGGTTGTCACAGTACAATGTCATGACATCTTGCGTGACATTGTATTCAGTTAGCATCTGTTTCATCCAAACCAGTTGAGAACAACTACTTCCAGCTGCTATGTATTCAGCTTCAGCAGTGGACAAGGACACACAATTTTGTTTCTTACTAAACCATGATATTAAGTTGTTCCCCAAGCAGAAACATCCTCCTAATGTGCTTTTCCTATCATAAACACTTCCAGCCCAGTCAGCATCACAGTATCCAGTCAGCATAGATCCAGATCCATGAGTATACAACATCCCATAGTCACTGGTGCCATTGACATATTTCAGTATCCTCTTCACTTGGTTTATGTGACTGACTTTTGGTTCAGCTTGATATCTAGCACAAACACCTACAGCAAAAGCAATGTCAGGTCTGCTTGCTGTGAGATATAGCAGACTTCCTATCATGCTTCTGTAGAGACTTTGATTTACACTAACACCATTTTCATCTTTGGAGACTTTCAGATGTGTAGGAGCAGATGTCCTTTTATGACTTGCGTTCTCCATGCCAAACTTCTTAACAATGTTTTTGGCATATTTGCTTTGAGATAGAAAGATAGAATCTTCCATCTGCTTGACTTGTAGCCCAAGAAAATAGGTCAGCTCTCCAACAAGGCTCATTTCAAATTCAGATTGCATTTGTTTAACAAAATGTTCGACCATCTGATTTGACATCCCACCAAACACAATATCATCCACATATATTTGAGCCACCATGAGTTTTCCTCCTTCATTTTTAATAAATAGGGTATTGTCAATACCTCCCTTCCTGTATCCATTGTTAGTGAGGAACACTATGAGTCTATCATACCAAGCCCTAAGAGCTTGTTTCAAACCATATAGGGCTTTCCTCAACTTGTACACATGCTTTGGAAGATTTGGATATGTGAATCCTTTAGGTTGTTCAACATATACTTCCTCATTTAAGTAGCCATTCAAGAAGGCACTTTTTACATCCATTTGGAGCAGTTTAAACTTCAAAATACATGCCACTCCAAGCAATAGTCTAATGGACTCAAGGCGAGCTACAGGGGAAAATGTTTCATCAAAGTCAACTCCTTCAACTTGAGTGTATCCCTGTGCTACTAATCTTGCTTTATTTTTTCTAACCATGCCTTATTCATCAGATTTATTCTTGTACATCCACTTTGTTCCAATGGCATTTATTCCTTCAGGTCTTGGAACCAGTTCCCATACTTCATTCCTCTTGAATTGGCCTAACTCTTCCTGCATGGCATTGATCCAGAACTCATCAGTCAAGGCTTCCTTGACATTCCTAGGCTCAACCTTGGACACAAAACAACCATGTGAGATCTCTTCCCTTGATCTAGTTGTGACCCCTTTATTTGGGTCTCCTATAATGAGATCTTTAGGATGACCCTTCTGAATTCTGATAGAGGGTCCCTTATTAGTTTTGTCAGCTTCAGGTTCAGCTTGAGTGAGTTCACTCTCATTACTTTTGTCTGGGAAATCAGCTGGGGAATCATTTAGGGATGTCTCAACATCGTCTGTGACATCAATCTGCTGATCATCAACCACATCATTGATAGATTCCATCATTACTTTTGTTCTAGAATTAAAGACTCTAAATGCTTTGTTGTTTGTTGAGTAACCCAGAAATATTCCTTCATCACTCTTGGGATCCATCTTCCTTCTTTGTTCACGATCAGTCAAGATATAACATTTACTACCAAACACATGGAAGTATTTGACTGTAGGTCTTCTTCCTTTCCAGACTTCATATAAAGTAGTAGGAGTCCCTTTCTTCAAGGTTACTCTGTTGTGAACATAGCAGGCTGTGTTCATAGCTTCAGCCCAGAAGTGGTAGGGCAATTTCTTGGCATGAATCATAGCTCTGGATGATTCTTGGAGAGTTCTATTTTTCCTTTCTACCACACCATTTTGCTGGGGAGTAATGGGAGATGAGAACTCATGACTAATTCCTTCTGATGCACAGAATCCAGCAAATTTGTTGTTCTCAAATTCCTTCCCATGATCACTTCTGATTTTGATAACTTGACTTTCTTTTTCTCTTTGAAGTCTTAGACAAAGATCTTTGAAGACTTCAAATACATCAGATTTTTCTCTTATAAAATTGACCCAGGTGTATCTGGAGAAGTCATCCACCACTACATAAGCATACTTCTTCCCACCAAGACTTTCCACCTGCATGGGTCCCATCAAATCCATATGGAGAAGTTCCAGCACTCTGGAAGTGGTGTCATGTCTGAGCTTCTGATGTGACATCTTTGTCTGTTTTCCAATCTGACATTCCCCACAAACTCTTCCTTCATCAATCTTCAAGTTGGGAATTCCTCTAACAGCTTCAACAAATATAATCCTCTTCATTCCTTTAAGATGCAGATGGCCCAATCTTTGATGCCATATCTTCACTTTTTCTTCTTTGGTTAGAGTACACATTGATGAATAACTAGTTTCTTGAGAACTCCACATATAGCAGTTGTCCTTAGACCTGACTCCTTTCATGATCACTTCATTTTCTTTATTAATAATCAGACATTCAGTTTTTGTGAAGTTTACAGTTAGACCTTGGTCACATAGTTGACTGATGCTTATTAGGTTTGCAGTCAGTCCCTTAACAAGTAGAATATTGTCAAGGTTAGGGACTCCAGGACAGTTAAGCTTACCAATCCCCTTGATTTCACCCTTTGCTCTATGACCAAAGGTTACATAGCTTATGGCATGAGGATGAAGGCAAGTTAGCAGGTTTTTGTTTCCAGTCATGTGTCTGGAGCACCCACTGTCAAAATACCAGTCTTCTTTGGCTGAAACTCTGAAGGAAGTGTGAGCTATCAGGTTTGTAACACCAGTCCTAGGAACCCATTATTTTCTTTTGACAGGTATGTGATGTTTGGGTCTAGTTTGATGATGAGAAGGACTAGGGTAGCCATACAACTTATAGCAGAATGGTTTTATGTGGCTAAATTTTCCACAGTAATGACATCTTCATCTTTGATGTTTCCCTTTCTGCTGTCTTCCTTTATGATGTTGTGACATATGATGTGACATCTTTGGTTTGCTACCAGTGTGACTGCATCAGGTTTGGATTTTGGTTTGCTACCAGTGTGACTGCACTCAGGTTTGGATTCATTGAACCCAATACCAGACTTGTCTCCTGCCATTTGTCCAGTCTGGAGATGTTTGTCTAAGGTGTCAGATCCATTGTTTAACTAAGGTGTCATCTCATCCAGTTTGGAATTCAAGAACACTGCTCCAGTCTTTAACTTAGAGATGGTTTCCATGTATTCTACCTTCTTATTCTCCAGTTGTGTTATCACTTTCTTCCGACTTTCAACTTGTTGACACACTTCTTCACTTCTGTGACACAACTTTCTGTAGGTAGTGGCTAACTCATCAAAGGTTACTTCATCATGACTTGAGTCTTCATCAGAAACCCATCTTCCAGTCAAGGCAATCACAAGATTTGCAGACTCTCCTGTTTCACTTTCATCAGACCAAGTAGCAGCAAGACACTTCTTTTGTTTCTTGAGGTAGGTTCCACATTCAGCTCTAATGTGTCCATACCCATCACACTCATGGCATTGAACTCCTTTTCCTTCTTTGGACTTTTCAGCAGATCTTGTTCTTCTTCCAGCATTATTGGACTTACTGATGTCAGATGAGATGTTCTTGACATTAGACTTAGACCTTACATCCATCTTTTTCAGAAGTCTATTGAACTGTCTTCCCAGTAATGCTACATCATTTTCCAGATCTTCATCAGTATCTTGACCACTTTCTTCCTCTTTCTCTTCAGTGTTTGACATGAAGGCTATGCTTTTGACTTTCTTTTCAGATCCATCACACATTCCCATCTCAAATGTTTGGAGAAATCCAATTAGCTCATCAACTCTCATATTGGAAATGTCTTGAGACTCTTCTATGGTTGTCACTTTCATGGCAAATCTCTTAGGAAGTGACCTGAGTATTTTCCTCACTAGTTTTTCATCTGACATCTTCTCACCCAGGGCTCCTGAGGCATTAGCAATTTCAAGGATATTCATATGAAATTCATGAATATTTTCATCTTCTTTCATCCTTAAATTTTCAAACTTGGTAGTGAGCAGCTGCAGTCTATACATCTTCACTCTAGAGGTGCCTTCATGAGTGGTTTTGAGAATGTTCCAAGCATCTTTAGCCCCTCACAATTGTTTACCAATCTGAAGATGTTCTTATCTACTCCATTGAATATAGCATTCAATGCTTTAGAGTTCCCAAGGGCTAGATCCTCCTCCTCCTCCTTGGTCCATTGTTCCTCAGCCTTCTTATCAGTTGTAGCTTCTCCATCCTTAGTAATAACTGGATGTTCCCAGCCTGTTAAAACAGCCTTCCAAGCCTTATTATCCAAAGATTTTAGGAAGGCTACCATTCGAGGTTTTCAGTAGTCATAGTTGGATCCATCCAGAATAGGTGGTCTATGAACAGATCCTCCGTCTCTATCCATAGTACCAGAAAGTAACGTCCCTAGATCTCACCCAGAACTAGAGCAGGATGCCTACTCTGATACCAATTGAAATTCTGGTATCAGATATGAGATGTCGAAGATAATGTCATGACACTAATATCTGAACAATACAAACAGGATAAAAGATAAAGAACAATAATGCAAGAGACACAAGCAGTTGTTAACCCAGTCCGATGCAAACTCACCTACGTCTGGGGGCTACCAAGCCAGGAAGGAAATCCACTAAACAGAATCAGTTTAAAGACTCTCAGTAAACAACTTCAAGTTACAGTCTTTTCACCTAATCTCTACTCGTGTGACTTCTACCTAAGAACTCTTAGATATGAGATCCTACTCACTCCCCCTCAATCACAGCAGTGATGTAAAACAAATATTACAATGAAAAGAAGACACTCTTCAAAGACACATACTTGACCTTGCTTAAAAGCTTCAATCAAGTAAACACACACTCATGCTTCAAATCCTAGAGTGGACAAATTACAACTCAAAAATCAGTCCAATTCAATCATCTATGGATGAATGAATGACTTACAATCCACACGACCACACAAGACTCAAACCTTTATTCTCTATCAATATTTCGTTCGTTATTTCTTGTGTACAAAACCAGGTTTTCCATGTCCTTTAATAGAAGCATTTAGCTGGGCTTGGACATCATAAAACCCTAAAACTATTTTCCATTCATATCTTCTCATGACAATTGATTATATCTCTTTGGAAAATAAGTCAATCTAGTTGTAATTACTGATTGATAGTGCGTTCAATCATCTCATCAATCATACATAGATTAACATTAAAAATGCAATCACATAATACATAACATTCAGACTGAATGTTCTGTATACAGATGTCATGACATCGGGTCTGACATCTTAGTAAAATCATGCATAATCACATTTTAAACATCCTGCAGGTACATGTTATCTTATGTCAAGACAACATTTGTGACACCTTGTGAACACTCTAGGTTTTACCAAAATTGTTGCCAACACATAGAACCAACAGGAGTGGTTATAGAAGTGGTACAGGGACCTAAGATTTATTGTGAAATGGTTGTTATGGTGGTTGATTCAACAAAGGTTGGAGTGGGCGATGGAATTATGACAAAAATGGATGGCATGGAAGTGGTGGTTGTTTCAGAGGAACTAGAGGATTTTGGAGGGGGTGGTTATACTTCCAAAAGGAATGTATAGTGGTGGAGAAGGTTGAGGAGGAATAAATGAAGTAGACATAACAAAACCTACATAATGAAAAGGTGTCTCAGTCATAGGTGTCTTATCATGAGTCTCAAAAGGAGTCACTTTAAAAAACCTAGCAGTCTCAAAACGAGCAGGTTCTGCTTCTGGTCTCATTGTGTCCTTTAGAATGCTGAGTCTAAAAGTCCTAGCAACTTTTGGGGGAGTTCCGACAAATTCGGAAGGTCCTTCACCAGAAGATATATGATTCCTTTTCCTTTTCAGAGAATACACATCTTCATGGGTTTCCGGTGTTGTACCCTAAAATTTGCCCTCCATTTTTGCTTCTCACCTGACTTATAACCTGAGACTCACTCACGACTCATTCATAAACATCATTCATGCATAATCAACACATGCTAAAAAATCATCATAGATTCGAGGTTGTGGTTAATGAAAATCAGGATTGGGCTTGAAAATTACGATTTTCCTCATCAGATAGGTTGAAACCCTAATGGCTTAATCCTTTGGAACCTTAACTTCTGAGGCCTACATCTTAACATTCATTTGTGCATCCCAACCCTAATTCTTGACCTTGAGGAATCTTGTGGATATCTGACTTCTAAACCCTAATTTGTGGGTCCATGGTCTGAGATGTTGCCTGAGGAGCTTTGTGCTTGGTTTGCGACCCTAATAAGGGGTAGTTACTGCTTGAGTGCCTAGTTTGGTTGACTTTTGGATCTAAGGCTCATCAAAACCCTAATTGATAGGTGCTCAGGACCTTGGAGGTTGCACTTTGGTGCCTATTTCACATTTAAACCTAATAAATTGATCTTGAGGTTAGTGAACCTTATGGCTTGCTTTAAGGGGGTATGAAAACCCTTGTGTGGCTTAGAGCATTGGGGCATTGCTTGTGATTGAGGCCTTTGGTTGTTGAACTTTGACCTGGCTAAATCCTAGTCATTGGTTCATCATGATTGGTCTAAGGCATGCTTACATCTCATTACATGTTGTCACTTCATCCATTGGCTATCTTGGTCATCATCTAGTCCAGGTTTCATCCATTGGTCCCTTTGTGTGTCAAGATTCATTTAAAATCAGTTGGTCCAAGGATTCATTATTTGTTCCAATCATTTCATAATCATTCATAATACTTATTTTCAATTGGTTGTTTTAGAAAATGGTCGTGTGAATTCACATTTTTTGTATTGTTTCATTAGAACGTTCACTTTAATTAGAAATTACATATTGTGGCATAAGTTGACTTTTGGTCAACCAGTTGACCAAAGTCAACCACATTCCATAGGTTACTTTCAAACCATAACGCAGGTTCATTTCCATTTTCAATTCACAAATCATTCTTATCCAAAATCCACAAGTCATTACATATTCATTTTAAGTCACTTTAAGATTTTGTTCACGTCTTTCGTCAAGCCATGATGTTCCTTTTTCCAATTTAAACCATAATCACATTTTTAGCCATTTTAAAACCATGTTCATAAACCTTTCAAACTAAAACTAAATCCATTTCAATTCCAAATATCCAAATTCCATACATGTGTTAGAAATTCCATTTCCAAACATAGACCATTTAGTTCATATCTCAAAGAGATGGAGAACCTTGTTTATATAATGTGGAGTTAGAACCTGTAGGAAGTTTAATTCATGGAAAAGGGGTTGACTTAGTTAATGCTGGATCAACCGTTTATTCTTTATAGATGGAACAATATATTGAGAATTTTCCTGCTGCTGCAAACCAAGTTGTTTGGTGGAGATGTTGGGTTTTCTTACTCAGTCACAATCCAAGAAATGACGAAAATGGTAAGAAGAAACTCATATTCAACCAACCAAGTTCAGTTACATGCATATTTTACATTCGGTTTCCATTCAAACAAATATACAATTTCACATATTTCAAATTTAAATTACACCATTGTATCACAAGCTACGCCTATTAAGAGGAGTATAGGAACATGGCAGAAGAACCTCCAGATTTTTTCCTCTAATCTTGCTGCTGCCATCCATTGACCTCATGTTTGGGTTCTTACGAATGAGTATTTGACCCTTATGGATCTGCATTTCTAATCATCCAGCACACGTTCCTCCATGGCCGCCTAATAACTTTCCTAATTCATGATAAAATCTCTTAACTGTCACAAACTAACTGATAACAGAGTCGAGATTTCTTCACCCTTCAACTTCCAACAACCTCTAAATCATGCAACCTGCAAGGACATAACGAAAAGCTAAGCCACCTGCATAATTTAATTAACAAAGAAAAGCACAGCTCCATCTAACATCTAACTTCACCCTGCAGAATCGTTTAACTAACTCTAAGGCAATTTCTAACACTTAACAAACTAGTTACTAACTAACAATATAAGGGTATTCAAGAGCAAAATCCAGTCTTCCATAAACCTGAAACCCCGGAGGGGTACAATTGGGTTGGCATTAAATAAAACTTATTGTGACACAGTTTGTCATTTTTACGTTTGTGTAGCGTTAAACAATAAGCACGATAACATATTCACTCGTCCATCAAATAATCTCATCCGTGCTGCGGGACATTCAGGAGATGTGAGTTGCTGTCACAACTACGACCTGCTGTGGACCCTGCATAAAGAGAAACCGAAAGGTTCAGTATACCATAAATCATTCTTGCTATGTTCAGTCTATTCCGTTAGCCCTCCAAATCCACTTCCGTAGCAACAATCTCCAATCCACCTTTCCAAAACGCAAGCCAACAAGTCCAAAATTCACAAAGCCATTCCATTACAAAGGTGTATAAATAGGTTCCAATTTGACCATGAGCCTAAAAACCATAAGCCACGCCTTCCAAGTGCAAGTTGTAGGTTTTGCTTATGCGAATGCCTTCCTGCAATATGCATGAACACAACATTCAAAGGATATCAATATAAAGGAAAACCTGTTCAGAATATACCTTAAGTCAATTTAGAATTCATGAGTTCACCAAGCCATCATTTGCTAACAAGCTAACAATTTGCATCTGCAAAATGAAAATGACTTTGGCATTGGCATACCCAGTTCGCATTCACATAATGGACTCATCCTAAACCCCACCGTTAAAAGAGAAAGCTAACATTAAAACCATACATCAGAACAAGTAGCAGCAGTAACAAAACTAATTGAGTCAAACAAAGCTAAGAGTCGAAATTAGTTCATAAGCAAGGTTCATTTGTAAACCAGTTCCATTTAGTTGCTAACAAATTAACAAATAGATATGAACTAATGGAACTTCAATTTTAACATTCAACCTGTTTTCAGCAGAATGTGACAGGAAGATAAAAAATTAAAAAGCTTCTAACTAACTAGAAATAACATAATTAACTATGTTAACTGACCTAACCGTCTGCCCGAGTTACCCGATTCACCTTGTGCAATCAGAGATGGGCCTCGTTCCTAGGCCCTTACACTAGAAGTTTGGCCACACACCCCTGATCCGGGCCTTCGCCCCCTTTCCTTCAAAGGCCCATGTTCTAGTTTCTTTCCTTATTTTGTTATTTAGTGTTAACTAGAAATTAGATTAGTTTATGTAGACTTTAATCTTGATTAATTATTAAAAATAATAGATTTTAGGAATTAATTAAAATAATAGATTTTTAGAACATTAGAATTTACTTAGAATTATTAGAATTAATTAGAAACAATATATTTTATTTTTAGAAATATTTGTAATTAGGATTATGGAATTAGAATTTAATTGTTTTTTAAGAGTTTAATAGTCTTTTAGAATTTAATTGATGTTGCCTAATTTCTAACATTTAGAATGATTTTAGAAGTCGATTACATTTTAGGCATAGTTAATTTTTGATTAAAATTTAATTTGATTCCTAATATCCAATATTTTGTGATATGACCATTTTACCCTTTAGGAGTTATTTTGTCATCTTTGACCATTAAATCGCTTGTTCCCTTAGAATTCTTTTGACATAGATTTTAACCTAACATTTATTAACTATATCATGATCCCTTAGGTTAGTTTGATTTAACTCTAACCATTAGATTAGGGTTTTAACCTAGTTTTCCAATCAAATTAAACCTACGATTCAAATTGATCAAAAGCAATTTTGATCGATTAAATCATTTAATATTGTATAATCTCACAGTCCAAATTGAGTGACCAAAAGACCTTTGGTCACTTAATAAGACTTTTTGTGGAAGATGTGGAGCTCAAGGCCTCAAGTCAAGATTCTCGAACAAAGTTTCGTCAGTCACATCAAGCATCAAATTATACAAGATAAATCAAAGGTCAACACTTGGTAAATACGATTCAAATTATATGATACGAGCCTTAAGTAATGGGGAATTATGAGACGAAGTTTCTCCTATCCTCATCTAGAGCGAATTTGTGTACGGGGCGTAGGCCCTAGCTATTCAAAGTGGTCGCTCTTATTCATAGACTTTAGTGCATTACGAATCAAATAAACTACCAAGTCTTCTTCACACAAAACAACATCAACAAGGAGCAACAAAGAAGACTCTTCTCCAACAACTTGTCAGTTATAAGAAGTATCATACTCCACGAGCCTTAAGTAATAAGGAATGATGAGACAAAGTTTCTCATATCCTTATCTAGAGTGACTTTGTGTATGGGGCGTAAGCCCTAGCTATTCAAAGCGTTCGTCCTTATTCATAAACTTTAGTGTGATTCTCGCCAATCAACTATCAAGTCTCTCTCTTCATCATTATCACAAGAAACAACGACAAAGACTCTCCTCCATCAACTTGAAAGTTAGGATGAGAATTACATGTTATGAGCCTTAAGCAGTAAAGAAGAAATGAGACTGGAGCTTTCCTACACTCATTCTGAATATCTTTGGGTGCGGGACGTTTAACCTGTTGCTTATCGTATCCACCTTTACTCATAGACTTTAGTGTGATTCATATCAAGTAACTATCAAGTTTATTCCACTCTTTCTATCATCTCCTCTTGCCTCCTTAATCATCTTGTTTTCAGTCCTAGTGGTCTGAACTACGAAAACTCTGATTTCCTTATTGCACTATAAGGATACGTAGGCAGGAGAACTCAGTTTCTTCGCGAGCTACCTTATTTATCAATCATTCTTCATTTATCAATCAAATACCATCTTTTTGAGATCAACTATAATTCTCCTTGTACATCCTTTTAGTACGATATAGCGGTAGTACACCTCATCAATTGAGAGTTGTTTGGATCATACCCCTAAACATTTAATTCAACCTTTTTGGGTTTAAACACCACCTTACTCTTCGATTCAGAGTCTATCTCTTCTTGGGTCCAAGATATTCTTCTTCTTTAATCTCGAACTGTTTGTTCCCCAGCCAATGATATATTATTTCCTTGTACACATTAATACTTTCTCTTGGGCCCCGCCTGTACCCTTTTCAGACGATATAGCGGCAGTCCGTCTTGCGAATCAAGAGTTGTTTGGCTGGCACCCAAACACTTATTTCAGTCTTTGTTTTTGGCTTTACCCTATAGCGGCAGCATGCTAGCCCACGTACTGGTAAATTCATGTTTTCTCTTTGGTTCCAAGTTCCATCCATTTGTGGGATCCCTTGACACCATCATATTGGTACAAGTTATACTTTTCATCCCCTTATCTCTCTCTTTGTTCTCGTGGTTCCACGAACTACGATTGCTCTGATTTTCTCATCGCACGATGAGAATACGTAGGCACGAGATGTGAATCCTTGGCGAACATACTCTTAATTATTCCTTCTTCCGTCTTAGGGAGCCATTCAGATCTTTCATGATCCATTATCTACCTTCGATCATAAATCGTTCACCCAGTGACATATTATTCCTTTGACACCTAAATACAGTTTTCTTTGTATATCCATATACACCCTTTTAGGACGATATAACGAAAGTCCGCATTTCTACCTAGAGTTGTTTGACTAATACCCAGACATTTAATTCCTTCTTTTTTGGCTAAATATCATATAGTGGCAACCATGTTGTTCCACGTATCGTTTAACGATGTTTCCCTCTATGGTACACATTTTCAGATGGCGCAACATCCACTTATTGCTCCATCTAGCATGAATATGCATAGTCATGGTGGTATGTCAATGCTTGGAAATAGTCTTGATACTCGAAGAAGAGTTATACCAATCGGGTAATGGACTAGGTGTAAGTTCATCTGGTGGAAATTTTGTTGCCTTGCCTCTTGGCGCTAGTCCATCTCAATTTACTCCACCAAGTTCATATAGTCAGATTTTAGTTGGTTTTCCATGACATTTTGGACCTATATCTTCTGCAAGAGGAATCTCTCATAGATCCCCTTTAGACAAGTCAGTTGTAATTAGCCAGTTTAATATAAGGAAAAACTAGGGCATTTCGGAAGTCCACAAACCCAAGAAAACAAAATTTTCTTCACATTGGCATGGTCGATATCCTGATAGCTTAAGTCAAGCTAAGGGAACATCGCAGGCTCCTGGCAGTTCACCATCATATCTACCATCAAATATTAATCCTGGAAACCGGAAGCAGCATGGAAGTGTATTTGTTAATTATAACATTCCATCAAGGATTAAACCTGAGAACTACAAAAATCACCAGGCGATTCGTTGATTTTGTTGGTATGATCATCAGGGAGTACTTATGATGATATGCCAATATTGCCAACCTTACCTTCACGTGAAGGTAAACTGAGAACTACATCATCATTGACTTTATTAATAACGAATGTGGGATTGGATGGCTTTCCGCTCATCTTCTCCTCTTAACTTTACATTTTCCGGAGCTTCTTGTGTCAATATCTTGAGGAACTTGCTTTCCCATAAGTTTTGGTGCAGAACCATAATGATCTTATGTCCGAGGACTCGCATGGCTTCATTGGTAACTTCCAAGCAATCTCCGCCCATCTTTTAGCTGAGGAATTTTCAAGGTAAGTGTGCTTTACAACTTACATAACAACATCATCAGTCTTAGAAGACATCTCAGGAACTTTATGTTCAGTCTTCCTTTCTACTAATATGCCTATAGCAGAATGACTTTGTCTAGTTTGGTTAGGAAATAAGGCTTCTGAAGACTCCATGCTTCCCTGATAATCTCTTTTCCAATGTAATTTCATTTCTTTTATCATTGCCTTGTAGTTGTGCTTGAAACTGAATTTTGGATTGACTTTGTAGTTGACTTGTAATGATAACTTCTTTTTTAGGTAATGAAAAAGATGTCCCTCCACTTTTGAATTCAAATCTTGAATTTTAAATTCTCTTTAAATGCTTGTATTTAAAATGCCTTCAAAATATGGCCATGGTCAAACACCAATGAGAAAGTTAAAGTGAATTGGTCAACAAATGCATGAAGATCTTCAATTTTATTTTTCTTCAAAATCTCTATAAATGTAGTTATAATCCATCTTGAACGAGGAAGTCCAAATAAATAGGTCTACAAAAATTAACTTTTCATAGTTGACTTTATTGACTAAAGGTCAACCCTCATAAAATCTGAATATTTTTGTAATACCTCCACCACAGTCTTCCTTTGAGAAGTCCAAACAAACATCAATAGAATCAAGATAGCTTGCATCACAAGCAATAATGAGAGCCATATTTGATCAGATGAACTACAACTATTGAGAACCCCTTACAAATCCTTGGACTCGATGATGTCATGATATGCAAATGCAAATGAATGATATGAACGCTTCCTAAATGCATGCAGGTGAAAAAAGCTTTAAGCCATGTAAAAAATGAAGAAAAAAATAGGGTAAATTTTGGGGTATGATAGCATGGTACGTTTTGAAATCCCGAATATGTGATGGAGGTCGGGAGGTGCGGGATGAACGACGAAGGTCTATGGGGTTTTTTTATGAGAGATAGTTGTGATGAAGTGGTTGATGGAGATAAGGGCAGTGGTACATGAATGACATATGACTGATCGGAGTGAGGGTGTCCTCTAAAGTGGAATGATCCTCCAATAAATGTGTCATGGTAGGGGGTGCATATAAGGAATTAGTGATGATACATGAAGGGCACAATGGTAAACTTTTAATGGGTAGGTGTAGGATTGGATGTAGGTATTGTGTGGGATTGAGTTACATTGAGTGAGGGATCAAATGTTGTATTTGGTGAGTGGGAATGGGTTTGGTTGGGCTCGGGAAGTAGAATCGGATCATCAGAAAGGAGTAAGATAGGATTGTTGCCATCTTGTTTTTCTGGTGGAAGGTTGTGTAACGGGAATGTATGTTCATGGAATATGACATCGCGAGAGGTGAAAAAAACTTTTCCTTCAATGTCGTAAACATGGTATCCCTTTTGTCCAAGAGGATAACTGA
This sequence comes from Lathyrus oleraceus, assembly GCF_024323335.1. Lineage (NCBI taxonomy): Eukaryota > Viridiplantae > Streptophyta > Magnoliopsida > Fabales > Fabaceae > Lathyrus > Lathyrus oleraceus. Next base: position 10,914,942 of record NC_066584.1, read on the forward strand.
TGAAAATACAACGTCGTGCACGATAGTCAAATTAATTATTGGGGGTAAGGTTTAGGGCATAACATTTGCAACCAAAGAACCAAATTATGGAGTAATTGGGTGGATATTTGTGTAGAAGTTCATATGGAGATTTATGGGAAAGTAGAGGTGTAGGTAGCCGGTTAATGAGGTAACATGTTGTTTGGACACTCTCCCCTAAAAATTGCAAATGTGAGTTTGCTTGAAATCATAGAGCACAGGCTACATTTAAAAGGTGACGGTGTTTGCGTTCAACTACTCCATTTTGTTGGGGAGGGTGTACATACATGCGTGCTGAGGAAGGGGCACATTAATGTGAATTCACCCTATTATTGGAGCGTAAAATCTTAATGTCTTGGTTAAATTAAATTTTAGCCCAAGGAAAAAATGATTTAAATATATTTTGGGTATGAGATTTAAAACTCAATAGATGTATCCATGTGAAGTGAGTAAAATCATCGATAATGGTAAGAAAATAGCGAGCCCCTGAATGTGTGTAAATTTTATGTGGTCCCTAAATGTCACAATGGATTAAATCAAATGGTGTAACATTTTTTATTGAACTTAAAGAAAAATACAAGCGAGTTTTTTTATTAAGGGAGAAATCTCACAAATATGCTTAAAATTAAAAATAATTTCTGGGAAACATTGTGATAGACTCTAGAGAGGGGCAGCAGATGGATGTCCAAGACGTTGGTGCCAAAGGTCGAAAGTGTTATGTGGTGAACAAGGCAAGGATTCTGAGTTGGCGTGAGGTAGTAAAGACCATTGAAATGCTTGTCAAGGCAAATCGTCCTTCTCGTATCCAAATCATGCACAACACAAAAGTTTGGATAGAATGTTATTATACATTTCAATGTTTGTGTCAATTTACTCACAAGTATCAAATTCACACAAATTTTGGAACATGTAGAACTGCATCAAGAGGCAATTTTGATGACAATTGGATAAATTCAATGTTTTCAATGGAAACTTTTTCTCTGTTAGGTAGTCCAACAAAATCATGAGGTGTTTTATTTTTATTGTGAGTAGGCGAAAGATGTGACATGTGATCAGGTGCTCCCATATCCACAATCCAGTATAATGTTGTACGTGCATCATATCCAATACTATTACAGTTAGATGTAAATTTACCTGGTGCATTTGCAAGTGGTTTGTCATTACCATTTTTTTTTTGCGAAGCATAGCCATAATTTGTCGCTATTCCTCAATTGTAAAGGTTGGGTTGTCATTTTCTGGTTCTCTCTTCACCTCAACATTATGGATTCATGTTTTCTTGATTCTAGATTTCACATTCTTTCCATGTCATTTGTGTCCCACTGAAGCCCTTTCAAATAATAGCATTGGTCCACTACGTGTCCTTCTTGTTCATAGTGGGTGCATCGCAAGTCTCTGCGATTTGAGAAGGATTTTTCAGCCTGTTGCGCTGGTGCGCGAGCAATCTACATAACGTGGGATGTTAGTGGAATTTCCCTATGTGTTGCAACATCCATCTATCTCTCTTATTGAAGGATTAATCCATGAACATTTTTAGTGTCTAGAAGAGGAGTCATCATAAAAACTGGCCTACAAATCTATGAATAAGATTCGTTAAGCTCCATCAAAAACTGCATCACCTTCTCTTTTTCTTCTCTAATAACAACTTTCTTCAACATGTCGCAGGAGCATGTAATTGGTTCCTGATAGGATCCAAATTCATCCCAAATACAGTTGAATTTTGTGTAATAATTAGAGATCGAGAGGGATCATTTATGATAGAACCCAAACAAATGAGGAAGCACCACATCAGCAATTAATTCACTCAGCAACTAGTGGGGCCAAGCCGTTATTGGTTTATTCTAGAAGAAAGGGCAGATTGGGAAATAATGGCTAAGGTTGTTAGAAATGAGGTGACGTTGGGAGAGAGCATCACAACATTTCCTTTCCTAGTTATAAGAAGTGAGAGAGGGAATGGGGGGGCATCTTTGCATTCTGTCTGTTAGTGCAGTGAGGGTAGAGAGTACTGACTCTCTATTGATTACAGATCTAGGGATCTGTAATTCATTCTTCTGTACCTTGCTCCTTTACACAACCATATAATAAAGCTCTTTCTCTTAAATACTGTTATTATTATTACTATTCTATTGTGTACTGTGTTGGTACGTAACAAGTGGTCCGACCTGCCGGATTCGAAGCACCGGTACCAGTGGATGCCGGCGAAGAAAATCACAGCGGTAGCTTTAACGAGAATGGAGGCAAAGGTGACGGCATTAGAAGGAGAAATCTCGGAAGTACGTTCTACCTTGGAAAATTTCCAGGTAGAGGTGAAGGAGAATCACGCGAGTTTAATTGCGATGTTGGAGAAGGACCTGGGAAAGGCGGTAAGAGAGGAGAGCAGTGGGAGTGTGTTGAACAGAACGGTACCGGAGAACTTGGGGACACCGGAGAAGAAGATCGGAGAAGCTTCAAATGGGTTTCGCGCCGATCCCTTGACCGAGTTCCGTCATTCAGCGAAGAAGGTGGAGCTTCCGTCGTTCGACGGTGAAGATCCTGCCGGTTGGATTTCACGAGCAGAGATTTACTTTCGGGTACAGGGTACCACGCCGGAAGTGAAAGTGAGTTTAGCCCAGTTATGTATGGAAGGACACACCATACACTTTTTCAACTCACTAGTTGAAGAAGATGAAGGACTGACGTGGGAGACGTTGAAGGAAGCGTTACTCGAAAGGTACGGGGGACATGGCGATGGAGATGTGTACGAGCAGTTGACTGAGCTGAAGCAAGAAGGATCTGTGGAAGAGTACATAACAGAGTTCGAATATTTAATCGCTCAAATTCCGCGGTTACCGGAGAAGCAATTTCAAGGCTATTTTCTTCATGGGTTGCAATCGGAGATTAAAGGTAGAGTTAGGAGTCTGGCAACCATGGGAGACATGAGTAGAATGAAGTTGTTGCAAGTATCTCGTGTTGTAGAGAAGGAGGTAAAAGGGAAGAGTGGAGTTGGACTCAACCGTGGGCCAAAAAATGGGCCTTACCGAGTTGGGTCACAGGTTGGAAGCAAAGGAGGGTCAGATTGGGTTATGGTAAAAAATAGAGAAGGGGGTGCAAGTGGCAATATGAGGAATGGGTCAAACAATGACAGGCAGGCCCAAGGTGATAGGAGGCGTGTTGGGCCTCGTGATAGAGGGTTTACACACCTCTCTTACAATGAACTTATGGATAGAAAAAAAAAGGATTATGTTTCAAATGTAAAGGACCTTTTGGTCCTACCCATCAATGTCCAGACAAACACCTTAGAGTGTTAGTGGTGGATGATGAATGTGAGGAGGATGGAGAAGCCAAGGTGTTGGCTGTGGAGGTAGGTGAAGAGGAGGATGAGGAGAACGGAGAGATGAGCATATTGGATTTACATCATATAGCCCATGAAAATCATCAAACCATGAAGTTTCAAGGAACAATCATGGGGGTAGAAGTATTAATTTTGGTGGATAGTGGGGCATCCCACAACTTTATTTCACAAAGTTTAGTACACCACATGGATTGGCCCATTGAACAAACTCCACAAATGAAGGTTAAACTAGGGAATGAGGTCCAAATAGAAGCACAGGGGAGGTGCAAAGAGCTGGAAATGTACATTGGAAGTTACAAAATAAAGCCGAATCTGCAATTGTTTGAATTAGGGGGTATTGACGTGGTGTTGGGCGTTGAATGGTTAAAAACTTTGGGTGATACTATTATTAATTGGAAGCAACACACTATGAGTTTTTGGGAACAAGGGAAGTGGATAACACTTGGAAACAAAGAGGGGTGCAAAAAGCCATTGATTGCACTGCAAAGTATTTTAGAGAAACCCAGGTCCAAGAAAGATGGAGAGGTGTGGAGAATTGAGGGGGTTGAGCCTAAGGTGGTTTGTGAATTCGTTAGGTCCGAAAGCCCAAACCCAGAGTTGGAGTGGGTGTCGGGTGAGTACGCGAACATTTTCCAAACAACTTGCGAATTTGTGTTGTCGGAACACCAACACCGGGAGTTGGAGGAGGTGTTAGGTAAGTACGCTCACATTTTCCAAACGCCTTCGAGCCTACCACCCAGACGGAAGAAGGAGCACGCTATCAATCTCATCGGCGGACATGGAGCAGTAAATGTTCGTCCTTACCGCTACCCCCATCACCATAAAAATGAGATTGAAAGGCAAGTTAAAGAGATGCTGGCTGTCGGGATAATTCGTCACAGTACGAGTTCATTCTCTAGTCCCGTTATCTTGGTAAAAAAGAAGGACAACACATGGAGGATGTGCATTGATTACGGAGCACTTAATAAGGTAACCATTCCCGACAAATTCCCTATCCCTGTCATTGAAGAATTATTAGACGAGTTACATGGTGCGAAATTCTTTACCAAGCTGGATCTTAAGTCGGGCTACCACCAAGTAAGGGTGAAGGATTCTGATGTTGAGAAGACTGCATTCAGGACTCATGAAGGACACTATGAGTTCCTTGTAATGCCGTTCGGGCTTACCAATTCCCCTTCGACGTTCCAAAACCTCATGAACGACGTGTTTAGATCACTGCTCCGAAAGAGTGTATTGGTGTTTTTTGACGACATTTTTATCTATAGCCAAGACTGGGGAACTCATATGAAGCATCTTAAAGAGGTATTGGAGTTGTTATCTGCTCATAGTTTGGTGGTAAATAAGAAGAAGTGCAGTTTTGGCCAACAGTCAGTGGAGTATTTGGGGCATGTAATCACAGGGAATGGAGTAGCTGTTGACCCTAATAAAGTGGTTGGTGTGCTTCAGTGGCCTCAACCCAAGAATGTTAAAGGAGTTAGAGGGTTTTTGGGGCTGACAGGTTATTATCGGAAGTTCATCAGGGATTATGGAAAAATTGCCAAACCTTTAACAGAATTAACTAAGAAAGATGGTTTTAAATGGAACGAGAAGGCTCAAGCAGCGTTCGACACATTGAAGCAGAGGCTTACAACAGCACCAGTGTTAGCCTTACCAGATTTTTCAAAAGAATTTGTTATTGAATGTGATGCCTCAGGTACGGGCATAGGGGCTATTCTGATGCAAGACAAAAAACCGGTGGCTTACTTTAGCAAGGCTTTGGGAATCAGAAATTTATCTAAGTCCGCATATGAGAAGGAGCTAATGGCTGTAGTGTTGGCAATCCAACATTGGAGGCCATACTTGTTAGGAAGGAAGTTTGTAGTTTCGACGGATCAAAGAAGCCTCAAACAACTAATGCAGCAAAAAATAGTCACTGCAGAACAGCAAAATTGGGCTGCAAAGCTGATGGGTTATGATTTCGAGATTATTTATAAACAGGGCAAGCTCAACAAGGGTGCTGATGCACTGTCTAGGGTGCATGAAGGCCGTGAATTGAATACTATGAACTCTATGGTGACTTGGGCACAAGGAGAACAAATCAAAGCAGAGGTGCAAGAAGATGAGAAATTACAAAGGATCATTGCAGAGATTCAACAAGATCCTTCATCTTGGCTTGGGTACAGTTATAGACAAGGGGTTCTTTTTTATGAAGACAGGTTGGTAATTTCCAACAAATCTCAACTCATTCCTACTCTATTACAAGAGTTTCATTCTACACCACAAGGAGGGCACTCAGGATTCTACAAAACATATAGGAGAATGGCTGCAAATATATATTGGGTAGGTATGAAAAACACTATACAAGAATTTGTTAGACAATGTGATATATGTCAAAGACAAAAATACATGGCATCATCTCCAGGTGGGTTGCTGCAACCACTCCCTATTCCAGAACAGATATGGGAGGATATATCCTTAGACTTCATCACAGGCTTGCCTAAGTCCAAACAGTTTGAAGCTATATTGGTAGTAGTGGATAGATTATCTAAATATGCACACTTTATACCCCTGAAACATCCCTATACAGCCCGAAGTATAGCAGAAATTTTTTGCAAGGAAATAATCAAATTACATGGCCTTCCTTTATCAATAGTAAGTGACAGGGACCCTATCTTCATGAGTAACTTCTGGAAGGAAATATTCAAGTTGCAAGGAACCAAACTCAAGATGAGTACAGCCTATCATCCAAAATCTGATGGCCAAACAGAAGTGGTAAACAGATGTCTGGAAACTTATCTGAGATGTTTTGTAGCTGATCAACCAAGGACTTGGGTGACGTGGATTCATTGGGCTGAGTACTGGTATAACACTACTTACCATGCCTCAACAGGTAAGACACCATTTGAGGTGGTGTATGAAAGACTTCCACCTCGGCTGACAAGATGGGTGCAAGGAGAAACTAGAGTGGCCAGTGTGCAGCGGGACTTGATGGACAGAGATGAAGCTCTGAAACAATTAAAAATTCAGTTAGTGAAGGCACAAGAGAGAATGAAGAGTCAGGCAGACAAGAAGAGAAGTGACAGAAGTTTTATGTGTGGGGAATGGGTGTTTGTCAAGCTTAGAGCCCACCGGCAGCAATCTGTAGTTACCAGAATTAATGCTAAATTAGCTGCCAAGTATTATGGCCCTTACCCAATAATAGAAAGAATAGGAGCAGTGGCTTACAAACTCAAATTACCTGAAGGATCTAGAGTGCACCCTGTTTTCCATGTTTCCTTATTGAAGAAGGCAGTGGGAAATTACCAAGAAGACACAGAACTCCCAGACCTGTTGGAAGAACACGTAGAGGTTTATGAACCTGAAGCTGTACTTGCTACCCGGAAGGTGAAGCAGCATGGGGAAGAGGTGAAACAGTTACTAATTCATTGGAAGGGCAAGACTATGGAGGAAGCTACTTGGGAGGAGGAATTAATGATTAGAAGTCAGTTTCCGAAATTTGACCTTGAGGACAAGGTCCATTTTGATGGAGGAGGTATTGATAGAACCCAAACAAATGAGGAAGCACCACATCAGCAATTAGTTCACTCAGCAACTAGTGGGGCCAAGCCGTTATTGGTTTATTCTAGAAGAAAGGGCAGATTGGGAAATAGTGGCTAAGGTTGTTAGAAATGAGGTGACGTTGGGAGAGAGCATCACAACATTTCCTTTCCTAGTTATAAGGAGTGAGAGAGGGAATGAGGGGGCATCTTTGCATTCTGTCTGTTAGTGCAGTGAGGGTAGAGAGTACTGACTCTCTATTGATTACAGATCTAGGGATCTGTAATTCATTCTTCTGTACCTTGCTCCTTTACACAACCATATAATAAAGCTCTTTCTCTTAAATACTGTTATTATTATTACTATTCTATTGTGTACTGCGTTGGTACGTAACAATTTACGACATTCAGAAATTTCCTGTTGAATTTTGTAGATTTTGGAGTCGTCTCCTTGAGAGAATTTGTCATGTAGACCATTTCAAATTTTCGCTGCCGTATCTGAGAAGATTACGCTGCGAGTTATGTCTGGTTCAATAGAGTGAAGGATCCATGTTAAAACCAAATTGTTGCAACACTGCCACAAAGGGAATCTCGGATCAGCTGTCGATGGCGCTTTCACGATTTTGTCGATTAAGCTGAGTTTGTTCTTAGCATTGAGGCTGAGGCGCATTGAGCAACTCCATTCACCGTAGTTACGTCCATTCAAAGGTATTTTAACTAGCCTGATTACTGGTGTGTTAGAATGGTGCAGGATCAAAGGATCATGCAATGATGTTTGCATCCCCTTTGTAGCCTTTTTTTGTCTCTTCTGATTTCTCTAGTATTTCAACCATACCATTGTTGTTGTCACCTATTTGGTATTCTGATTTTTATTTTATTGCGGAAGGGTTTAGGTTGGGTAGGCACCTTAATCGTGCTCTGATACCATAAACAAATATATAGAAAGGTAATTTGTACAAACGGCTTGTTATATAGACATAGTTGAGGACAATGCTCAATCGTAATGAACTATCTGAGAGATACAATTATAATAATAATATTATAATTTTATATTTATAAATGAAAATTGTTGATCACATTAATTAGTGATTTTATTTCCTTTAACACTAAGACTTTGAATGATGAGATAAAGTTTGAGTACTTTTGTTGTTATTAGAATACATGGTCAAATAAAAGGAATCCTTACTGTTATCAGGTTCTTACTTTATAAAAATAACATAATATTGTATTGAAATAAAGCACACAATGTACAAAAGAGTAAATGAAAATAGTTTTTCCTTCAAACCCTTATGAAACATTTTTTCTTTTAAGAACTCTTACATGTCAAAGATCAAATGTGGTAACATTATTTCAAATAACACATGATTTTACTTCTAAGTGAAAAAACGCCACCGTCAAAGATCAAATGTGTTAACATGTCGCAGAATGTTCATTATCTTCCTTTTGTTAATCGATGAAGTTATAAAATACTATAAGTATTATTATTACATTGCATTCTAGTGCAGTTGTCTACTACACAAGAATTTCATCGAACGGTCATCAATTATACAATAAATAACCTAATAGATTATCAAATTTGAGTTCAACCGTATCATGATGTCTTAACAAAAGCTACTTCCCTTTTGCAAAATAGTATGTAGTCTAAAAAATTCTCTATCTCTCTGATGAATTGAAGCTGTTTAAGACATATCAGGAGGAGTTTTTTCAGTCCTTGTTGAATCCAAAATCAGCTGTGGCATGTTGTTGCAGAAAGCATCCTTCATAGAGCACAAATAAGAGTTGTTAGCTTCAATAATAAACTAATAAATGAAGATTATAAAGCATCCAAAATGAACCTTAATAGAGGGTTGAAAACTTGATGAGGGGTCGAAATTAGCTATACTTGCCGCGACAGTTTGATTCGAGATGCTGCCTTGTTCTGGAAAACTAAAACTAGGCGGCGCAAAACATTCATCATTTGCAGATGAGGCAATTGTGTTGACAGAATTGTGAAATCCAATATTACCCTCATCAAGATTGAATAAATCCGTTTGAGAAAACATCGTAGGTCGCGATCCTCCTGATAGAGACACCGGATGCAGGCTATAACCATTTCTTATCATTAACATCTGCAGAAATGATCACAAACACTAAAGTAACAATTAGTCCATGATGGAATAATGGACCAATAGACAGTTTGAATAAAATTCTCAAGAAACACTCGTAGAGAAAACAAATTCAAAAATTGGGATGCATTTTTGTAGCTGGAAACGTCATTCCAGTCAGACACTTAGTGTTTGTCTGATTGGTATGACGTTTCCAGCATTACTACCACATTCCAATGTTATTTTTACGTGAAAATCATAAGCTAGTTATTAGAACTTCACTCATTTTGATTTATCGGATTCAAGGCTAAATCAAACTTATGTTGAAGAAATCCTTAATCACATGCCAAGTCAAGGTTGATCAACATTATTAATATATATTCTCGTTGCTTATTGAACATGTTTTAGAGTTTCATAGTTCATCTTAAGTGAAAGAAAACTCACTTGCACTTGAAGTTGAAGCTGCTTTAAATATTCTATAGCTTCATCAAGCATTGAAGCTTTGTCTGTCTATTAAAAACAAACAAAAAAAAAACAATCATCAAGATGAAGAAGAAAACAAAAAAGCCACAAAAAAACAAAATAAATAATATTTTGTAAGATAAATTAAAATAATAGATAAAATTTAAAAGGGATAGATGCTTTAAAATAGACATATACCTTATTAGAATTCGGAATTAAATTCTGCAAAGCTTTCAATTTCTCATTAATCTTACTCCTCCTTCTCTACCCATTCAATAAATTCAAAATAAATAAAAAATAAAAAATTCATAGAAAAATAAAATCATTCAATAAAATTCAAAATAAATAAAAAATCATAGAAAAATAAAAAAATTGAAGGGTAAAAAAAATGGAACCTTTTCAGATAAATTATGAAACTCTGCAGCTCTGCTTCTCTTTGATGAAGAACGTGATGGTGGGGTAGCTTTTGATGATGGCAACTCTGAAGCATCATCATTCTTCAAACTCAAAAAGAAAACCCATCAACTAAATTTGAAGAAAGTAACATAAAGCAATCCCAAAATGATATTTTGAATTTGAAAAATAAAAAGTATCATAAGATAAGATCTTCTAAAAAACTATTTTAGAGTTTTCTTAAGCTATGAAACAAAAACTATATTATAAAAAAATACCAATATATATGAGTTATTCAATAATTTAAAAATTGATTTTTTTATAATATTGATGAGAATTTGTAAATATATAGGAGGACAACAAAAAATACCTGAGGTGATGAAGAAGAAGTGAAATGATTAGGAGGGTAAGGGATGGTTGTGGAAGAGTTGGGAAATGGATGAGAGAAATTGAAAGAGGAAGAAGAAGAAGGATCCATGAGATGGTTGAATAAATTGGAGAAATCTTGAGGATCAGGAGGAACCAAAGGTGATGGGTGAGTTTGGTGCAAATCATCAGAAGAATCAGCCATTAATATTATCAAAGAAGTTTGAAGAGAGAGAGAGAGAGAGATGTTTGTGTGCTGATATATATGATGAGCAGCTGGTTAGAAATGGAAAACAGGAGAAAGGGATGACGTTTGTGTTGTGGAAGCGGGATTAACGTTTTAAATTGGTATTCTTTTGTTTCTACTATGTTCTTAAATCTTTTCATTATTTTTTAAATTAGACTTAACTCTTTGTTATAGATAGTTTTTTTATTAAAGTTTTTATGTGAAATATTAAGGATTCGAATTTGCATGAATGTTTTTGTAAATTATTTTAGTTTAATATTTTTGAAATAAATTTGATTAAATATATATAATTTATTTTGATTTAATAATTTTAAAAAATAATTTTGATATTAATAAATTTATATACTCATAATTGCATATTTTAAAATAATAAGAAAATAATAATTTTTCAAATGATTTTTATAAAAAAAAAACAATCAAAATAACTTTTTTTATAATTGGTTAAATGTGTATTATCGAGAAAAGTTGTAGGATAAATATAAAATATTTATATATGAGAAGCCATTTAATATAATTTTTATTTGAATATTTTTCTTTAATAAATATTTTCTGTTACTTTTAACAAAAATATCTTATATTTTTTTATAAAGCGATAACAAATAGGCCTTTGATTTTTCTCTGATCTAACATTTTTTAAGATATCTACTATTTTTTATTTTTTATATTTTAATTTATTAATAATAATATCTGAAAGACAATTAGAATGAACTATCATAATTTAAAAAAAATAAAATAATATCAAGAGACTTTGCTTTTTATAAATAATGAAAATGACAATTTAATATTTTATTGTTATAAAAAGTACACATAATTATTTATTTTAAATTTCTGATATCTCACTATTACCAAGTAAGATTAATACACAATTTAAAAAATAAAAAATATTTTTATAAATAGAAAATGAGACTCAATTATTTTTGGAGTTTGGATTCCTTCCTACAAATTTTTTTCTAATCATATATTCGTTTTCGTTTTCTATTTTCCCATTCACTCGTACTATTGTTGTTTGAGAATGATTAGGTTATGAGATATGTTTTTTCAATCCTCCTTTTAGGTGGATCTCTATATTTAAAATGGGTAAGGAGCCTCTAACTTTAAGGAGGGAACTTCCCTCTATCTCTCTCTTATCACATACTCTCACTCATCGTGTTTCCTTATATCTCTCTTATTATATACTCTCACTTATCATGTGTCCCTCCCTTTTCTTGTTTTTATCACTTTCTTTCTTATGAAAATGTCTAAAGTCACCAAAGGTAGATGATGAAAAGTTAGAGAATCATGTTTCCTAAAAATCTTCCCCTCAAAATAAAGTTTCAAAAGCTTTTAATAATTTTTCAATTTTAAGATGACTATGTGAGAGAGAGAGAGAGGTAGGTGGGAAGATGAGAGGGTTACTTGAGATCTTAGGTGGAGAAGGTCGTTTTTTGTTCATGAAAAACCTCTAGTCTTTGCATTCTTCTCGATCCTTCAAGGTGTGGAGTTAAGTACAAAATGTGATAAGTGGATTTGGAGGCATATTATAGATGGTTCTTTCACTGTGGTATCTGGTTATCAAATCCAACCAGAGCTTACTACTTCATCTGACGTTCAAATTTTGAAGGAGAACTTGGTTCTCCCTCTAATCTAGGACAGTTGGCCCTTTATAAGGCAGTGGTTTTCTCTTGACAACTTTTGCAAGATAGGTTCTCTTCTAGAGAGAATTTGTTTGAGTGAAAGGTTGTTGTTGATCTTGATGGGGTCTCATGTATCTTATGTAGAGGTTTCTTAGAATCAATCCTTCATTTGATTTTCATTTATGATTTAGTTTTTATTATTTGGTATAAGATATTTAAGTGTCTAGGGTGAAAGGTGGTTCTACCTAGGAACCTTAGAATTCTTTTTGAGTTTTTCATCTCGTAAAGAGATAAGGCTAAGTTGAGGGGTGGTTAGCTATGATTTGTCATGTTATTGTGTGACATTTTCGGTTAGGGCGTAACAATAAACTTTTTTTAGTTGTGCAACAAACATGAAAAAGGTGGAGGAAAATAGTTTTTTTGGCTTGGAACTGGTTTCTTGGCAGGTCGGTGGAAAACTCATCTTATTTCTTTAATTGACTTCAGAATCCTATCATGTGTCTCAATCAATAGCATGTTAAGAGTTTACACCTTCTTTAGAGGTAGTTAGGAGGCTTAGAAGAGGCATCGTAGAAAATTTTCTATAGGATGTGACATGATATATCATTCTTAGCTGCCCATTTATTAAATCAAACGCCCTTCATCTAGTTTGATGCCCATTTCTTATTTCACTCATCTTCTATGAAAGTGTAGGGGTGATGTGTCTTTATCCATAACTGAATGATAGAGGAAGTCAAAAAGGGAAACCATTTTCTCCTGAATAATATGGGAGTTAACTACCCACGTCCTCCACTCTTGAAAGTGGTATTACTCTTTTTGGAGCCTAAAATTCGGGTCCAAACCCTGAGGATGAGAAGGATATCAATTTTCACCAAAAAACACCAACATACATAGCTTTTCACCACCTCGCGTGAGCTTTCTCTAACACCATAATCATCACAAAAATCCCTGACAATCCTTAACCACAAGGAGTTGTCACGTATTGTACTTTTAGAAAGTACAATTAGGGCCCACCATATGTGCCACCATCACATCATTCCACTAGATTGATATCCTTGTGTCTAATTTCTATGTCCATAATGGTGAACAAAAAGGTAGAAACTCCGACCAATAGTGAGTCTAACGGAGATGAGGATGCCATGAAAAAAATGTGTCCTACCACCGACAGCTTACGATGCCAGAATTAAACTTTGTAAGATAACATCCTTCATATCCAACAACGTCAGTAGGAGGCTGGCCCTCCATAAGAGACTAAAATCCCAGATCCTTAACCTCTCTTAAATGAGATATAGGGGGCGTCAGTGCCACATAACTTCAAACCGTACTTGCTGGCTAAATTTGATTGGTGCAACAACCCATATGAGCATGTTGTTTCCATTAACATGCAAATGGAAATCATTAGAGCTTTTGGTTTCTTAAAGTGTAAGCTTATATATGGAACCTTCAAAGACGCATCATTAAGATGGTACATGGGCGTGCCACGACTATCAGTCACTAGCTACCAGAACCTGGTGAAGAGATTATTCCATCAATTTTAAGCAAGTAGACATCAAAAGATGGTTTCCATCGACCTTTTTAACATTCATTAAGGCCCTTCCGAATCTTTGGGAGAATATCTCGCCCGCTTCAATGAGGCAACAATCAATGTCGTCTACCCCAACCAGAACATGATTGTGGGAGCATTTCAAAATGGGCTAAGAGCGGGACATTTTAATGAATCTCTCACCCAGAGGCCCGCAGCTTCCTTGGCTGAGGGGGTGACACATGCATAATGCTATATAAAGGGTGACGAAAGCAACACCAAAAAGTAGGCCAAAGATGTCAAAGAGCATACAACTAGTAACCATGGTAGCTTGCAATAGTCATGGAAGGGCCATTACATCTCACCCATCAGAGATAAGGATATTTTCAAATGAAACGAAAAACCTAGAGAGAGTTCCATGCCCTTAAAAACTCATCCTGAGTAGATATGGCACGAAGTCCTCCATGCACACGACATTCCATTGCCACCAACACAGAAATCATAGATATTTAGGCATGAACCCGGCAGGTGGTGCACGTTTCACAAATTCAATGGCATCACACTAAAGACAACTACCAACTCAAGAAAGCGAAATAGGGCCTTAACAAAAGGGTCATTCGAAGAAATATGAGAAAGGTGATGCATCCCAGACGCCTGGCGGATCTAACTCTTAGGGGCATGATCCCTCTGGGTCAAGGAGTTAGGCAAGGGTCGAGGACAGAGTCGTGTACCACACCCATAATACCATAGCAGGAGTATTCACCAGGGGAAAAGAGACCAATTCCGTCCGTAGAAGATACGCTCTCCAGGTTCTAACCTTTGAGGGCTCGCACAAGAATCCTGATTCTGGCGGCAAGGAAGCTCTAAACGCTTAGATTATCTTTTTTGAAAGGGATGTTGCAGGCATCCACCTGCAAGACAACAACCTCATGGTTATAACTATGTGATGTGATGAATGAGAGATTAAAAGAGTGTTGATTTATCAAGTAAGCTCTGTAGACAACCTCTATTAGAATTCTTTTGAAAGACTCTTCCTGGACCTAGACAACCTCAAAGCCTTCCAAGGCTCATTGGTGGAATTCTTAGGCGAGAAAGTATAGGTAAAAGGCTACATTACCCTAAAGACCACATTTGGAGTTTGGGATAATTCTATGTTTATCAAGGTAAGATATATGGTTATAGACACACATTCCTCATATAACATAGTTATAGGGTGACCTACTTTCAACTAGCTCGGGGCCTCCCTTTCTACTTTGTATTTGTGCTTGAAATACCCACTCCCAGGCATGCATGTTGGGTTTATCCATGAGGATCAAGAGATCAATAAGAAATGTTACGTAGATAGCTTGATGGTGAATGTAGTAGACATGAAATTAAGGGTCAAGCAACAAGGAGCAACTCCTAAGGATGAAGATATGTTCGCCCCATGCCAGGAAAGAACAATGGTTTCAGAGGAAGACACTTGTTAGAAACCTTTAATTATTTCGGGTGTTAAGCTATGTTTAGTTTAGTTTAACTTATTTGTTTGGTTTGTTTAATGCAAGATGATATCCATGTCATTTGTATGGTTAAATTTTTTCTCATTCTTTATTCTCTAGGGAGCACTCTTTTCCCATGTGTTAACAATAAGGCTAATGGGTTTTTAATGAGGCACCTCATGTTACCACATAAAATGGGAAATATTGATACTTTGTTTACATGAACTAAAGAGTAAAAGGAACCTTATCAAAATTGCCATTGTAGGCGATAAAATATGATGGATCTTCATAGAGGAGTCCTTGTCACCCATAGAGGCGATCACATATGGTTGATCCTCGTGAAGGAATCCTTTTCGGTCATAGAGGAGGACATTTCTGATGGATATTCATGCATGAATCCTTGATATCTAGGAGCCAACGTTATCCTCCTCACACATGAATCCTCATCTTACTAGATTGCAACGAGGCCTCGACCTGTTCAAAATAACTTGCACAAAGTAAATAAGCATGGGTGAACAAAGCTTGGAATTTTATTATAACCTAAGGGATAAAATATAAAAATAAGCCCTTAAGAGTGTAGTTCATCATTACATAAAATGTCCCTTAGGGCATAGTCAAATAAGTCACTAAGGGCATGATTACAAATAAGTCGCATAGGTCCAAAAAGAACAACCAAAAACCTTCAATTCACTAGCCCTCCTCTAGACCTCGTCATTCCACAGAAATATCCTCATGGTGGGTCACCTCCTCTTTGGGAGCTTCTTCCAACGCTGCCTTATCGCCCTCAAGCTCAATATGAGCGCCTTCACCAAGAGAGGCGTTAGGCTTCTCATAGGGAGAACTTTCTTCTTCCTTTACTAGTTGGCCTCTATGAACTACCTTGAAGAGGCCCATTTGGATCAAGTCTTGATCGGGATATAAGACGGTGACATGCTTTTTCACATGCTCAAAATAAGAGTGAAAGGTTTCCACTAGGTCATCCTTAAGTGAGGACAATTCCTCCTCCATTTTCTCTTTTGAGTGAAGGGGTTCCTTTATTTTTGCTTCGAAGTGGTGAGATCCTCGACCTTGGACTCAACCTCCTCAAGTTTGGCTGCCAAGCCATCCATCTATTTCTTTAAAGTCTTCATTATTGCTTGACCTTATTCCCTTGTGAGGTGGCAAGTTTTGATTTCATATTATTCACAATCTAGGCGTGTTTCTCTCAATCAACATGCTTCATCAACAAGTCCCTCATCAATTGGTTCTCTTTTAGCTCATACAACTTCTGAGGTGCCTTGTTGCATAAGGTCTTATAGTCGCTTGGGAAGTCTTCCTAGAAAGGAAGGCATGTGTCAGTGAATTTTATGGCGTCAACTGTGAGGTTGTTACACATAAAAATATTGAGGTGGAGGATTGTTCCATGCGAGCGACAAATATTCCCCGACCATGTTGTCTTCAAGGATCAGAATCACCTTATCTTTTAAAGTATGGGAGAAGCCCGCATCTTGTTTCTTGATTTTAGTGGCACATGGCATATGAGGTACTTCATCCTTAGCTTTCCTCTTGGTCCCTTTCATGATCAAAACATCCAGGCGACTCTGAGGGTTATCTTTTCATTGGCGTTTAACCTTTCTCTTAGACAGGCGCTCATTCCTTTCGCCAAAGGGAGTTTTGACATTTTCTCAGCAAAAAGAGGAAGATAAATATATGCAAATTGACAAGAAAAATAAAAAATAAATCCCAAATAAGGGCCATTACGGTATCAAAATACTCATTTATTCCGTCATCTCACTATCGTCCCTATGATCCAAGACAATCATGGGTAGGGGACACATGACCTCGAATTCATCCAAAATATGAACTACCTCTATCTTATTAGGTGTTAGGTAGTCAAAATCATACCCATATATAGCTATTGGATTGTCTATTCATACTAGAGGAAAGTGAGGAGTTCCATGCGTCCTAGTCGTGACCATAGAGATGCAATCCTTCCCTTTCACGTTCGTGAACTTATTTCAATTCTTGTAATAATTGTAATATGTTTTTAATAGGGATCTCCCATACAAGGCGCCCTGGGTCACCCAACCGCCTTTAATGATCGTCTTGGTGCCACAGAAGGAAAATAACATCCTTATGGTAAGGATAGACCTCTAGTTGTCGACATATGATTTCGTATGCCTGGATTGGGATCTAGCCATTGGGCGAGGTATAAGGCAGGGAGAAATTAATCACCTTTATGACTTCCACATCAAACTAGGAGAAAGGAAGTAGAATACATAGATCATGAACAACATGGAGGTGAAAGTAGAAATAGGGGCTAGGGGAAATCCTTTCCTCGTTGATGTAAAAGGACTCAAAATCCTCGATGTCATTACGCTCAGGATCATAAGAAACCATTAGATTCTTGTTTCCATAGAAAACAGAATGAGAAAGGAGTCATTATTGCTACCACTACTACCATTGCTATTAGAGCTTGTGATACTCTCGCAACTATTGAACATGCCTAGCTTCATTAACTTGAAACAAATATTCCCATAAGGATGTTTGGCATTTCTATAGCAATGATTCAACATGACCATATGCTCATTACAAGTAGAAGGCTCTACTAGATTGTCATTCTCGTCTAAATTCCTAATTATCTCCATAAACGGGAAAAGATGAACAAAAAGTAACACACATATACCTTCAAATGGGGAGAATAAGAACTCAATCTTGAGAAGATTTGAGGGATCATGATGCAGTCTAAGGAAACTTTCAAGGGCTTCAGAGACAAAAATACGCGAAAAAGTAGAAGGGTTAAGGTTGAACCCCTTTTATAATGGTTTAAAGACTATGGGTGATCAGAGGTCTCTCCTTAGGTTTCCCATCAATCACAAAAAGTTCTTCACATTTATGATACATGTGACAGATTAAGGCCAATTTAGTGTCCCAAGACTAAATCATCATTTATCACATTTAATGTTGCGTAAAAGGTCCACTTCCACTAATATTTGGGGGTTTATTTTAGTTGACGTTTGGGATTTCCCTTAGCTGACGTTTGAGGATTCACCCTATTGACATCTGGAAGTATACCCTAGGCCACACTTGAGGGTCTCACCTCAGATAATCCTGAAGGACTCTCCCTAAGTACGTTTTTGACAGACTTGCCTTAGATATGCCTGAGGGACTCGCCCTAGGTGCACTTGAGGAACACATTCAAATAAGGAAGGGACATTAGGCTAAATCGCTTCACCTTTCCAAGCCCTCGTGCTTGAGGAACTGTGTAATGATATATTTGTAAAAGATCCATAGGAGGTGGCATGGGAAATTCTCTAAAGGAGGGGACGTGATATATCGTCCATAGATGTTTATTAATTGGATCGAGCGCCCTTCATCTAGTTTTGGCGCTCATTTCTTATATCAATTTCCTTCTATGAAAGTGTGGGGATGATGTGTCCCTATCCATAATGGCACGGGAGAGGAAGTCAGAAAGGGAACCCACTTTCTCTTAAATAATAGGAGAGTTAACTACCCACGTCCCACGATCTTGAAAGTGGGCATTACCCTATTGGAGCATAAACTACAGGCTCATGGAATTCCTATAATAACCTCAACTGACACTCAATTTTCATATGAAAAACACCAACATATAGAGCCTCTCACCGACTTGCGTGAGCTTGCTCTAACACCCTAACCATCACAAAAACCTCTGTCAGCCCTTAACCATATGGAATTGTCATGTATTGTACTTTTAGTAATATATATATATATATATATATATATATATATATATATATATATATATATATATATATATATATAAAATTTTACATTTAAGAAAACTAACACTTCCCTTTAATTGATTAATTTGTAAGGGTCATCTTTAAATTAATTTATTAATAAAAATATTTATCTCATGGTCTGTCAAAGAAAAAGGAGAATAAAACATCAATATTCTTTATCTCTTCTTTTTAATCATTTGGGTTTCCAATGATGTAAACAATAGATAAAGTCGATAAAGTAGATGAAATAAGAATAAACAAAAAGGGATAAGAACCAAAACCCCTAAGGTTAACCAAAGCGGAAATAGGGTAATCTTAGCCTATTCCTAATAAGATCCTCATTAATGATAGAAAGGATATCATCCTGATAGACTAAAAAAAACATTTAAGCGTCAAGGTTATCAATCTTCACTACTATGAAAAACTCATTTCACAACGGTTAGAAAAGAGATACCATCACGGTTGACCAATCGTTGTGATGTAGGGTGTGGTTGTAAGTATGTTATTTTCTACCACGGGTGTGTGACCATTGTGATAAACTTGGTATCACGCTATCTATCACTAAAGTTATAGTAAACAACCATTATGCAATATATAAAGGTCATGAGTTTGGTTCACAACGATTGTATGATATATAATATTTGGCACGCTACCTATCATCATGATCTTCTTAATCAAATGTGGTAAAATACTTTTGTTTCTTAATCAACCTCTATTGTCCTTATCTTGGAAGTGGGTTTTCTTATGATCCTAATTAGAATGCCTTCTAGTTAAAGGTTCAATTTTTTTATCAGGATCACTCTAAGCCCTCTTGCAATGAGAAGTATTGTGCCTAATACCTATTCATTGGTTGTAGTATTCAGGTAAACTTTCATAATCCACTTCTACATAGAAAGGGAATCCTATTCTTTATAACAAAATTTTCTATCTTAACTATTTAGATAAATCTATGTTAATCAACACACGAACAAAGTGACATAAAACACAATCAAACATAGGTTTATTGGTATAATTATTAGTGAAAATGGTGGTTTCAATGCTACTAGATATTGAAAATAAAATTTTAGGGCAGCAATATTCTTGTGATAAAACGTGTATACAAATCCATGCTCGAGGAGATGAATGAGGTTACAATATCGGATTGTGGTATTTTCTCCAAGCAAACAACTTGAGGTATCTATAGTTGATGTTCCACAAGGCCACAAATATCACACTTTGGACATATTCTAGAGTGGATATTGACAATTCATAAAAGCTCTTACCAAGAGATATTACTGTTGAAAAGTATATTTCCGGCAAATATTTTTATATCGTATTCACAGAGATTGGGTGATATTACCGCCGTTCTATAATCTCAATTGTTGTAAGTTTGAAAAGTAACCAAGTTGTTTTTGAGTGAATTGTTATATCTTAATTAAAATGACACTAAGACAATGAAATTAGTTTTAAATCAAATATAAAAGGCTTGCCAAGATTGGAGTTCACTATCTCAATTTCTTATGTTTCCCTAGTGACAACTATATGGAATCAAAATTATTGATAATATTCAAGTATCCTCTCAATAACATTTATTTCTAAATGAGATTGTGATAATCACTATATTAATCTTTAGACGATTTCTCCATCTAACTATTAATATAACAATTTTTAATGTTTGATACAAAAGAAAAGTAGTGTATAAATCTATTTCTACAATTTATTCACTACTTGAAAGCATACTTTAAGTCAAGATTTGAACAACCTTTCTCAACAATAACTCAAATTTGAATATTTAAAATAGGGTGAAAGTATCAATCCATACATCAATAATCAATTGTCACATACAGGAGTTAATAGGAATACATAATCAATAAGGGATAGCTACTACCTCCAATCTTGCCAAAGTGGGGTTTAGTTCCTCATCACCATGTTTGACAACAATAAAAATGGAATGAATTCAAAAATGGCCTCTAGATTGCTTTTACAAAACTTGTGATAATACCTCTTTTTCTCCCCATCTGTGGTTAAAAGTTCATGTTTCTCTAATGATCTCCTTTTGGTCTAATACAGAAAAGTGGTCTCAAAAGGTTCTAAAAATGTCACACTTAAGTTGGGCTCCAAACATAACAAGTGACCCAAACTAATTAAAAGGCTTGCTGACTTCGCAAGGTTCGCGGCGCCAACATGGGTCGCGGTGCGAACTGAAGGAAATGCAGCTTCTTTGCCTTGCAAGCTTCCTCAACACTTTTTCTTCCAAACTTTATTCTTCAAGTGTGCTTCCAATGCCCATAAAGCTCATTCCAAATTTTGCTCATGCAATCCAATGCTCTCTTGTCCATAATTTCTACAAAACTAACAAATAAGTGAAATATCTACTCAAAACATAATTAAAATAAACTTAATTGCATATTTACTAAATTGTGAGAATAAAAGTGTGTAAATTCGATTAAAAAATGGTAAAAGGGACCAATAATAGTATATGAAAAGTAGTGATAATTGGTCCCTAACAATTACCTTTCGTCTTCCAATGATTTTTATAATATCAATAGACTGATGCACAAGGCATTGAATTTCAATGGTGTTGACAGTGATCGGAACTAAAAATATGATAATAGTTGTTGAATGTAATTCAACAGTCAAGTTAGTTTAGATTTGAATTTAATTTGCATTTAAATTTGAATTAGAGTTTCATTTGAGTCTTGGTATAAAAACTCAAATGAAGTTACATTTGTAACCATTCTTCTGAGAAAAAGTTAGTTAGAAAATTATTTCTCTCTCTATTCTCATTCTTCATCTTCACTTTCTTCAATTCTTGTACATCAATGGAGGTTCATTGTTGAACTCCAACATTGGGTATCTAGAGCTCTAGTTCGATTCACAGGGAAACACGAGTATAGTGAGGTGTGTGATTGATTTCGGTTCTGAAAATCGCATTGAATTAAAGTTCGAAATTGGAGAGAATCACAAATTTTGATTCGCAGGGCTTGGGAAACACGAGTGTTGGTGAGAACTGGGTGATTTACACAAGAACAACGATGAATGGAGGAAATGGTAGCTTGAACACAAAGTTTCTACTATTCAAGGGAAAGAACTAGAATCAGTGGTTGATTCAGATGTGTGTGTTGTTTGGAGTTCAAGATATTCTTGATCTCTTTAATCACAATTACATGTTGGTTGTAGAAAATGAAACAGAAGCGCAAATAATTGCACAACGAGAAACAAGGAAGAAAGATCAAAAGGCGTTGTTATATATCCATCAGTGTGTGGATACAAAGGTGTTTGATAAAAATTATTGATTCGACAACGGCGAATGCGGCGTGGGATACACTGGTACGGTGCTATGATGGTGATGCATCAGTGAAAAAATTCAAGCTTCAGTCCCTAGGTAAGAAATATGAGAATCCCAGCATAAAGAACAATGAGAAGGTGCCTGATTACATCTCCATAGTGATTGTGATCACTAATGAGATGAAGTCTTGTGAAGAAATTCTCTCTGAATAAGTACTCATTGAAAAGGTATTGAGATCACTTACTCCTCAATTTTATTACATAATTGTAGCCATGGAACACGCTAAAGATACTAGTACCATGAGAATTGAAGAGCTTTAGAGTAGTTTAAAGGCACAAGAGTTGCGTCTGACTGAAAGAAACTTTGAACAAGAGTTAGAACAGGCTCTGAAAGCTTCTTATGGCAAGAAGAACCATAAGCAATAATGGTTAGAGAATAAGAAGAAGTATGGTGGTGGTGTTCAGAAGTCAGAACTCTCTAATTCTGATAAGAAACCTCAGAATGTTCATAAGGGAAAGGATAAGTTTTATAAGAGAAAGGTTCAGTGCTACAGTCTCAGTCTCAACAAGTTTGGCCATTTTGGTGTTGATTGCTGGTCAAACAAGGTTAGCAAGGGTGAAGAAGCCAACATATCCAAAACAAGTTCTGATGATGAACCTGTGTTATTGATGGCATATGAAAATGTAGGTGGATCAATGGTAGACGAGTGGTATATCTATATAGGTTGCTTAAATCACCTAACTGGAAACAAGCAATGGTTGGTTGATTTTGACTATGGTAAGAGGACCAAGGTCAAATGTGCTAATGATGAGTATTTGAATGCTAAAGGAATGTGAAATGTCAGAGTTAAGTTGAACAATGGAAAAACTGTATTGGTCAAGTATGTATGGTATGTTCCTAGAATGAATATCAATCTAATGAGTGTAGGTCAGTTGATTGAAAAAGGATTTTTAGTAACCATGAAAGACAATCTCTTGAAGTTGTATGATTGTAATCAGAAGCTGATTGTAACCAGAAGTTGATTATACATTATGAACTGGGAAGAAACAGAACATTCAAAGTGAATGTTGCAACATCAAAAACTCAATGTTTTAGTGCAAGAAGTGTTTAAGGGGAAAGTGAGTTCTGGCATAAGAGATTGGGGCATCTAAACTACAAAAACTTAGGGCATATGAGTTCAAAGAATAAGTTACACAAAATTCCTAGGATTGTGGGACTAGAGAAATCATGTGTTGTATGCATGAAAGGAAAGTAACCAAGATTTCCATTCTCATCAAAAATTCCTCCAAGAGCAACTCATGCTTTGGGTGTGGTGCATTATAATGTATGTGGTACATTTGAGGTATTTTCACTTGGAGAGAACAAGTACTTGGTGTCATTTGTGGATGATTTCACAATAATGACATGGGTAGCGCTCATTAAGTTCAAACATGAGGTGTTTGCTGAAATCCAGAAGTTCAAAGTGAAGGTTGAAAATCAAAGTGGACAAAAGTTGAAGATCCTCGAAACTGATGGTGGATGTGAGTTCAAATCAATAGAGTTCAAGAAGTTATGTGAGGAACACGATATGAAGCATGAGGTGACTTGTCCATACACTCCACAACATAATGGTCTTGCTGAAAGGATAAATAGAACTATGCTTGACATGACAAGGAACATGCTGAAGGAAAAGAATCTTCCTAAGCAATTGTGGGGTGAATCAATTGCTACTTCAGTATATGTGCTCAATAAATATCCAACAAATAAGTTAAAGGAAGTAGTTCCTATTGAGAAATGGACTGGAAGATATACCAGATGCTACTAGAGATAAATTTGATGATAGAAACAAGTTCATGTTATTTATATGTTACCATAGTACATCTGCTTATAAGCTCTATTGTCCAGTCACTAACAAAGTTGAAGTCACTAGAGATGTCATAACAAAGGAATCAGAAACATAGGATTGTAGCAATTCTCAATCCAACTCTAGTGCAACGTCAACACTAGAGTCTGATTTGCCTCTAAAGGAGATTCTTCCTCTAAAGGTGACTCTGACTCTGAAGATGAGTATAAATCTGAAGATGACTCTGACTTTGAAGATGAGTCTGACTCTGAAGATGACTTTGAATCTGATGGTGGATCTGACTCTAAAGATGATCCAGCCTATGAAGGTAGAGCTTCTGAAGGTGGTCTAGCCTCTAGAGGTAGAACTTATGAGGTGGAGCTTCTAAAGGTGGTAATACTTCTAAAGGTTTTCAGAGGCCACAGAGAGTTAGACAGACACCAAGGAGATTTGCATACTTTGAGTTGCTGCAATATACTAAGATTGATTCTGAAGGGGGTGTCATACAGAGTGCCATGATGGTGGATTCTGAACCTGACAACATCAGTGAGGCTCTCAAGAAGAAGGTGTGAGTGAACGCCATGAAGAAAGAGCTTGAAGCCATTGAAAGAAACAAGACATGGGAATTAACTGTTCTACCTCAGAATAAGAAAGCCATTAGTGTGAGATAGATTTTCAAGATAAATTTGAAGCCATAAGGTGGAAGGTGAGAAAAATACACAAGAATTGGGGGGGGGGGGGGATTGAATTGTGTGTGCCCGAAAATCGGTTTCACTTCTGAACCGACAAGTTTAGTTTCTGAACAAAGTTCAGACTCTAATGTCAGAAGTAAAGACTTCAGCAAAAATAAAATGTTTGGAAGTAAATGCAATCAACACACTAAGATTATCTTGGTTCCTCTTCTCAATTGAGAGTAGTCCAATCCCCTTGCCTCAACAAGAGCTTTTCACTATAACCAAAAAAGTTAAAAAATGCTCAAGCACACTTACAAGAGACTTTAATGCTCAATCAACCTAGAAAGAGACTTGTGCTCAAGTCTTCGGATAAGAGACTTGTGCTCAAGTCTTCGGATAAGAGACTTCCTTGCTCAAGTCCTTAGACAAGAGACTTCCTTGCTCAATCAACCTAGAAAGATACTTCCTTGCTCAAGCATGCAGGCAAGAGACTTCCTCTACTTTAAATAAAAGTTTAATAGAAAAGATAACTATTATACTTTGATATACAATCATAAGTATAACAATTGTGCAACAATCACAAATTTTTTACAACCTCTTAAAAATTCTAAGATAAACTTAAGATAAGAAATCTTAAGATCTTTAGGCAATAAAAGGTACAAGAAATAACAACTCATGGTTATGCTTAAGATCTTTCAAATGCGTTATGATGTTGTAACCTTCCTTTGAGTCTTTAGCTTCCTTTTATAGAGACTAAGAAAGAGTCGTTGGACGGTTTGAACATAACGAGAAAACTTAGTGAAAAAGCATGCCAAGAGAGACATTAGTGACTAGCATCTAGTCTGAAGCTTTTTCCACTGAATAATATCATTACTCATAGCATCTCTAGAAGTACTAGATATCTACCAAAAGGTAGAATAGACTGAATATGTGACATCTTTATTCCTTGAGCTTTGCAAAACAAAACCCTAGTTGACTTTGTCTAGAAAATTAGGGATTTGATAAGACAAGTCTACTTTTGGTACAATGTACAGAATAAATGCCCTTCAACCTTGTAGAGTCTGAATTGTCATCAAAAGCAGAGTCTTGAGACCAGAGTCTGAACCTTCAAAGTCTTATCTTAAGATGCTGATGAACCACTTCAAATTCTGATCAATCAGAATTAGGCAAACATTTCTTCTTCACATATGCTAACAATCAGGATTAGTTCTATACTTATGATCCTTCACACTTAAACAAAATGTTAACATTCCCATTTTTTCTTTAAATACTTTCTTATCATCAAAACCTTAAGAGATATGAACAATCTTGTTCTAACAGAAGGTTCAGTTGTTAAGCATAAAGCAAGGTTATTAGCTACAGGATTCCTACAAAAGTCTGGTTTACACTACTTTGAAGTGTTTGCATCTGTAGCTAGACATGAAACCATAAGGTTGGTTATTACGATAACTACAAATAGAAATTGTCCTCTGATACATTTAGATGTAAAGTCAACTTTTCTAAACGGTACATTGCAAGAAGAAGCTTATGTGTTACAACCTCCTAAATTTGTGAAAGAGAACAAAAAAGGGACGGTGTACAAGCTATATAAATCCTTGTACGGGCTAAAAAAAAGCTCAAAGAGCTTGGATTCTGAAGATTGATTCATTTTTCAAGCATCTGGGGTTCAAGAAATGTGAAATGGAATATGGTGTATATGTGCAACATACTTCTTATGACAATGTGATTCTAGAGTGTCTTTATGTAGATGACATACTTATGAGATAAACAAGTTCAAGAAGGTGTTGAAGAATGCATTTGATATGTATGACCTTGGAAATATGGTATATTTTCTAGGGAAGGAAATTTTGCATTATGAGACGGCAATTATTGTGCACTAACTGAAGTATGAACTTGAGCTGGTGAAGAGATTTGAGCTGATGAATTGTAAGTCATCAGTCACACTTGTTGAGACAAATTATAAGCTGGACTTTGATGATGATGGTGAGAATGTAGATGTTACAATCTTCAAACAGTTGGTTGGTTGTCTGAGATATTTGTGCAATATCAGGCCTGACATATGTTATGCATTTGAAATGGTGAGTAGCTTTATGAGTAAACCAAAATGGTCACATTACTAAGCTGCAGTCATGATTCTGAGGTATCTAAAAGGAACTCTGAGGTATGGAATTTTGCTTCCATTTGGAGTATCAGATGATGGTGAGCTAGTATGCTACTTAGAGTCTGACTAGTATAATGATAGAGTAGACAGAAGAAGCACTACAAGATACATGTTTATGTATCTGTGAGACTCATTTCTTGGTGTTCCGAGAAGCAATCATTGGTTTCATTGTAAACTTGTGAAGCTGAATATATAGTTGATGTTTTGTCAGCTTGTGAGGCTGTTTGGCTGATGAATTTGCTGCAGGAACTGAAGTTCAAGGTGAACAAACCAGTCAGATTTATGATTGACAACAAATATTCCATGAGTCTTGCTAAGAATTCAGTGATGCATTGAAGGAGCAAGCACATTGATACCAAGTACCATTTTCTGTACAATCAAGTTCATAATGGAGTACTTGAGGTTGTTCATGTCAGCACTCATAAGCAACTTGCAAATGTGTTGACCAAGACAATCAAAACTGAACACTTCATCAATTTGAGGGATGAAATTGGTGTTGTTGATTTTTAACTTGAATGCGAATTAATGGATGGTGTTGAATGTAATTCAACATTTAATTTAGTTTAGATTTGAATTTCATTTGCATTTAAATTTACATTTACATTTGCATTTGAATTTGAATTAGAGTTTCATTTGAGTCTTGGTTTTAAAAACTCAAATGAAGTTGCATTTGTAACAGTTCTTCCATTTGAGAAAAGTTAGTTAAAACTCTCTCTCTCTCTCTCTCACACACACACACACACGCAAGCACACACGCACAACGCGCGCACACATGCATGCACGCACACGCACACATAGAGAGTAGTAGAGACAGTGAATGATCGGAAACCCAAATATTTCTTCAACATTCATGTTCACGCCTTAACTTCTACCATATAAACAATTTGTACATTCTCTATTCACATTTTTTGGTAAATTTTTTGTAAGTTCTTGTTGTCAAGTGGTGTTTTTTTTTTTTTTAAGATATATAACTAGTTGATTCCTTAAAGCGGGAAGATGTTATGACATCTCTAAAATATTACTAATAGATATGAAGATCTACTTGTAAAATTTGAATAATAATAATATTTTTATTTGAAATTCTCGTTTTATAGAGTTAAGAAATTTCAATTTTTTTTTTATTTAAGATGTCATTTCAAAATAATAAAATTTAACTTAAACAAAATATTTCATAAATCTCTATCATTTTAATATTTCTTATTATTTTTTATTCAAATAATAAATTTTGTCCAATTCATTTTAAATTTTCTTAAAAAAATACATTCTAATGACTCATTCATAAATATATAGATAATTTCATTTATAAAATAATTAATCTTCAAACTTGTATCACAAAGACTTCTAACTCACATTTCTATAAGAATAACTATTCCTTTTGATAAATAGTTTTCTATATGGCTTTTAAAAAATCACTTTTGAACCGAAATTTATGGTGTTTTCTATTTGGCTCAAGAAAAATCCCTTTTTGAACCGAAATTCAAACTTTATTAAATACACATGGATGCTTTCCTTGGTGATGATTGGATCTGAATTTGCCCCACTGTAGGACTTTATCACTTTTTCTTTCAGCTATGTATAGATCCAAGCACCATTTGTGCTTTTTGTCAAGAAAAAGCACCATTTCTTTTAATTGTGTTTTTTTCTGACCATTTTTCTCATTCTTTTTCTAAAATAAAATATATCTCAGCCACCTATCTCTCACAATATATAAACTCTAGTAAATTTGCAAACAATTTTTTACATAAGTTTTCATCAAATTTTATTTTCCTTTTCTTTTAGTTTGATATTTTCATGTCATTTTTTTCCTTTTAAAACCAATATATATAAAAAAAATATGACTATATATTAATTTAAAATAAATTTAATTATAAATATTTTAACTTTTGATCTCTGTTTTTTTTGTGTGTTAAGTTTTTATTATCATATTTTTTTTATTTTATAGATTTTTTATTATAATAGTTTTAATGTTTATTAATATTAATGAAAAAATTACACATTTAAAAATTTGGAGCCTCTGTTGTAGAGCTTACTACTTTTGCATATTTAAGTTATATATATAACTTAAATAGACATAACAGAGCTTACTACTTTTGCATATTTAAGTTATATATATAACTTAAATAGACATTAATTTGTACAAGTCTATAAGTTGAGTTTGCGGTTTCATTTCATATAAATAATACTAGTTTGTTTGAGCTTTCAATTTTGACAACATTGCATCATACATGAAGACAGGTCTCAATTATTGAGCGAAGAGATAAATTAAAATATATGAAAATATGATTGCTATTTATTTTGAAGAAAAAAGTTATTGGTAGTCTGCTATGAGATGCAATTTGCTTCTAAAGGAAGATGATTATTTATTGCAGTGTCAGACATGGTTTTGTTTTATTGTAATTTGTTTCTTGACGTGTTCATCAATATTCGTTCATATAGATGAGTATTACAAAGGAAAGAAAAAAATGGTTAAGCCAATGTAGGTGTTGAAAAGTTGAATTATATGTATTGTCACGATTTCCTTCTTGTGTCAAACAAGGTTGCATTTGATATGTCAATTTTTTAAAGTAATTTTTGTATTTCTATGAATTAAGATTTAGAAATTGTGATCATTCTTAATATTTTGATTGATGATAACTATCGAGATTTTAGAGTCATTTTTATTATCAGATTTAAAATTGTATATTATTAAACTGACTCAATCTCATGTAATACCGCCTACATGTCTCTATAGTAAAGCATCACACAAACCAATTTTCCGTTTATATCCTCTCATGCAATTTTAAGTGGAGTCCATGAACAAGCTTCTACATCCTAGGGGAAACGTAGACTTCTTGTAGGCACCATCAGAATTAAGCTTTATACAATTGCTCTCTAGGTGATAGCATTGAACATGTTTGATCTCTGACTATCTTTGACTATGATAATCTAACATTGTTATGCACATGATTATCATTCTCGGTCTTCTTCACCATATACATGATTGTTTATGTCGAGTTGTCAGGTCGTCGAAAGTCTTCTCCAAAAATTGTTTTGTTTCTCCACTTTCCTAAATATCAATATGAGATCATAAATATTGACCTCCAATGATCTTTGTGTGAATCTACATCATTTCCTTTAAGATTGTAATAGATCTGATTCTTGCATAACAAAGAGTAAAACTAAGTCATTTTATTAGAAGGAACAATTATAATCCATACTTGTGTGGCATAAAAGCAATTCCGAAGCACATAAATTAAGCCATCTTCGATATTCGTACACCAGTTGCAATCAGCATAGATAGTTGAGTTCCACTTGTGATGACAAGAGTTTGTCAAAAGTCTCTCATGAGGCATAAGACAAGTGAACATTTGGATCTGATGTGGGTCTTTCCACTTTCAAATGATATTCCAATCAATATTTGTTTCTACAATATTCAGATAAGAAGAAAGATAACTCTAGACATTACCCACAAAAAACTCCTTATATTTATTATCCCTTACCATAACCTATGAACATCATCTTCAAGAGGAGGAGGAGGAGGAAAACCATAATACAATTGACCAGATCAACAATGAACTAGTTTTGAAACAATTTCATATTCCATTTTCCTTCAACATTAACCATGTCTTTAACCATGAGGATGATATCAAAAATTGTATCAGCTTGGGCCAAGTTGAAGAAAAGGGGTTGCTTTGTTGGAGTTCAACGATCAAGCCAAAAATTAACCCTTCTTTCATCCCTAAGTTTCCACGTAATACTTTTCTATAACTTGTCTCACACCTTTGCAAATGATTTTCATAACGAAGAATCATTTGGTTTGCTAATCATATTTTGTTTAATGCCTAATCCACAATGATCCTTAGGCATACAACAAACCTCCATGTAGGTGTTTAATTGGCTGCATTATATGGTAAAACACTAATGTCTTGACTGATGTCATGACATGCATATGTGACTACTTTGTAGTTACTGCAGGACTAGCTAACACAGGATTTATTGAATGTCAAACTGGACGTTGTGACATTCATACCTGTCAACAGATACTAAGGAATAGAACATCAGGAGTTCTGTTAGAACTTAGTATTCACTTGCAGTCTGGTTATCAAGGAAGAACCAGACCTGGCATAAGGCCTACTGACTGAATGTCAAACTGGATGTTGTGACATTCATCATTGACAGCAGCTACTGAAGATTGGGCAGAGTGGTGTTCTGCTATACTTCAGCATTTTACTTAGTTTGTTCTTCAAGAGAATAACAGAACTAACTTAAGGCCAACTGTGTAAATGTTAAGTTGGACACTTTGACATTTACTAATGTAAGCTGGTACTGTAGTATGGTCATTTTGATCATGTACAGGTCAGCAGATTTGTACAGTCTGTTTTCTGGAAAAACAGACTCAGCATATGGACCTTGATGTCAAGCTGAATGTCGTGACATTCATTCCTGACAGCATATGCTAACTTGTAGGTTGTTCAGTTTTCTGTTACAGCTTTCTCAGGCTATTCTTTAGGAAGTCAACAGCTTAGAGAAAATCCAGGAAATCAACAACCAAGCTACATTCAATGAACCTAACAAATAGCCTATTTGTTAGCAACCTAAATATTGAATTTGTGGGAACTTATGTGACCTAAAATTCAGGAAAATACAGGTGCAAAAGCCCAGGTGCTGCAATATAAAAAGGAAGGCATTCCTCCATTCAGTTCCAGGGATTTTGAGGCGTGAAGATTTAGTGTGTCCATCTTACTTCACTGCTGTATTTTTGTGAGTCTAGAATTAGACGTATCTTGTAAGCCAAGTCATTATCAAGTAGATGATTGCTTTGGCATAGGGTGTTCATTGAGTTGTAAGTGTTGTGTCACTCGAAGCTTTTAAGCGTGAGTGCTGTGTATCTTGGTTTAAGCTGTGAAGCATAACCAAGAGTTGTTTTTGAAGTGTGACTTCAAAGTGTTTTTAATATCACTGAGGTGATTGAGGGGGAGTGAGTAGGAACTCTGATCTTAGGTTAAGATTGAAATTGCATTGGGTAGGGATTAAGTGATAAGTTGTAAACGGGTGAGTTTAGCTTTGAATTGATACTACTAATAGTGGATTTCCTCCCTGGCTTGGTAGCCCCCAGATGTAGGTCATGTTGGACTGAACTGGGTGAACAATTACTTGTGTTATTTACTGCACTTACTGTTAAGTTCTGCATAATCCCTGTCTGTGCAGAATTGGATGTCATAACAACCAGTGTGACATCCAAAGTCTGATAACTAGAATTTCAATTGGCATCAGAGCAGGCACCCTGCCTGTGAAGTTCTGGGTGAGATCTAGGGAAGTTACTTTCTAGTACCATGGACAAGGATTTAGGACACTCAAATAGACCACCCATGTTGGATGGCTCTAATTATGATGACTGGAAGCCTCGTATGATAGCCTTCTTAAGGTCTCTAGACAGCAAAGTCTGGAGAGCTGTCAACAAAGGATGGGAACATCCAATGAGGACAAGTGAAGATGGAGTCAGTGTGCAGATTCCTGAAGAAGAGTGGGACAAGGAGCAAGAGGCACTAGCTCTTGGAAATTCCAAGGCCTTGAATGCTTTGTTCAATGGAATCAGCAAGAACATCTTCAGACTAGTTCACCACTGTGAGCTAGCTAAGGAAGTTTGGGATACCCTCAAGGTAACTCATGAAGGTACTTCCAAGGTGAAGATGTCCAAACTTCAGATGCTGACAACCAAGTTTGAAAATCTGAAGATGAAGGAGGAAGAGACTATTCATGACTTTCACATGAATATTCTTGAAATTGCAAACACCTCTGGTGGACTAGGTGAGAAAATGACTGAAGAGAAACTTGTAAGAAAGATTCTCAGGTCCTTACCTAAGAGGTTTGCTATGAAGGTCACTGCCATAGAGGAGGCTCAGGACATCAGCAATATGAAGGTAGATGAGCTCATTGGTTCTCTCCAAACCTTTGAAATGGGCTTAGGTGAGTATGCTGAGAAGAAGAAAAGCATAGCCTTTATAACAAATGCTGAAGAGGAGTCAGAAGAAGGATATACAGGAGGTGATGAAAGTATATCAGAAGCCCTAGCCATGCTTGGGAGGCAATTCAACAAGTTCATGAAGAAGATTGATCAAAGAGGCAGACCTAATGTCAAGAACATCCCGTCTGACATTAAGAAAAGATCAACTTCTGAGGAGAAGTTCAACCATGGGAAGGGAATCCAGTGTCATGGCTGTGAAGGGTATGGACACGTCAGAGCTGAATGCCCTACTTACCTCAAATTGCAAAGTAAGGGGCTAGCTATCACATGGTCTGAAGGAGATTCTGAAAGTGAGTCTGAAGGAGAATCTGCCAAACATGTCACTGCACTAACCAGTGTGTGTGTCTCTGAAGATGACACAAGTGCAGATGAGCTGACAATTGATGAACTTGCTGCAGCATATAAGAAGCTGTGTACCACCAATGCAGAAGTGCGTGCACAAGGAGAAAAATAGAAGAAACTCATCAAGGAACTGGAAGATGAGAGACAGAAACAACTGTCTGCCATAGAGGGGCTAAAAGATGAGATAGCCCTGCTGACCTCCAAGCTGAACCAGATAACCAAATCCATCAGAATGATGAATAAGGGAACTGACACCTTGGAAGAAATTCTAAAGGTGGGTCAGCAGTCTGGAACCAAATCTGGGCTAGGATTTGGAAAAAGAGCTGAACACAAACGCCCAAAGGCTAGAGTTCAGAAGTTCAAGCCGATGTCAAAGCCAATGTCTCAACATCGAGGAGCTAGGATGAATGATCATCAGAAGAGAATATACCTGAATTGGAGGTGTCACCACTGTGGCAGGCTTGGACATATAAAAGCCTTCTGCTACTGGATTCATGGCTTTCCTAACAGAGCCTCACATGTCAGACCTAAGCATAACACACGTAAGCGATGTGTTCCCATTAAGAAGCAACAATGGTATGCTAGGATAGCTCACACTGCCCTAAGGGCCTCTTCCAGAGAAGACTGGTACTTTGACAGTGGATGTTCAAGACATATGACTGGTATGGAAAATCTACTGGTAGACATTCAACCTCACACCACCAGCTATGTGACTTTTGGTGATGGGGCCAAAGGAAAAATAAGAGGTGTGGGCACACTGGACTGTTCTGGAGTGCCAAAACTGAACAATGTGCTGTTAGTAAGAGGACTAACTGCAAACCTCATCAGCATAAGTCAGCTGTGTGATCAAGGGTTTCATGTTCAGTTCACTAAGGAGCTGTGCATCGTGACAAGTGGTGACAATCAGGAAGTTATGAGAGGAACCAGGTCCAAAGACAACTGCTACCTGTGGGAACCTGATCTCTCTAACTTTTCCACAACATGTTCCTCAGCCAAGGAAGAACAGGAGGTAAAGCTGTGGCATAGAAGACTTGGACATCTCCACTTACGGGGAATGAAGAAGATCATATCCAAGGAAGCAGTCAGAGGAATGCCAAAGCTTCTGATTGATGAAGGAAGAGTCTGTGGAGAATGCCAAGTGGGCAAGCAAACCAAGATGTCACACCCAAAGCTGGGACATTCCACAACCTCCAGAGTTCTGGAGCTGCTGCACATGGACCTAATGGGACCTATGCAGGTTGAAAGTCTTGGTGGGAAGAAGTATGCCTACGTGGTGGTTGATGACCATTCCAGATACACGTGGATAAGCTTCATCAGAGAGAAGTCAGATGCATTTGATGTCTTCAAAGATATGTGCATAAGACTTCAAAGGGAAAAGGACAGTTGTGTGGTCCGGATTAGAAGTGATCATGGTACTGAATTCAAGAACTCCAAGTTTGATGAGTTCTGCTCGTCTGAAGGAATAAGCCATGAGTTCTCCTCACCTATAACTCCTCAGCAGAATGGAATAGTTGAAAGAAAAAATAGAACTATTCAAGAATCTGCCAGAGCAATGATTCATGCAAAGAAGCTCCCTATGCACTTTTGGGCTGAAGCAATGAATACCGCGTGCTATGTTCACAACAGAGTCACCTTGAGAAAAGGAACCTCCTCCACTCTGTATGAAATATGGAAGGGTAGAAAACCCATTGTGAAGCACTTTCATATTTTTGGAAGTAAATGCTACATCCTCACAGATCGTGAACAGAGAAGGAAGCTAGATCCCAAAAGTGATGAAGGCGTATTTCTAGGATACTCCACTAACAGCAGAGCCTATAGAGTGTTCAACTACAGGACCAATGTCCTGATGGAGTCCATAAATGTCATTGTGGATGATAAAGAGGAAGGAACCGATGTCATGGAGGATGTTGAAACATTCCTCGACAGTCAAATTGACAGTCCAGTCAAGCCTGAAGGAGTACAGGAACCTCCTCCTGATTGTGAAGTAGAGGCAACCACCAAAGTGCCATCTATCAGAATTCAGAAAGACCACCCTAAGGATCTTATCATAGGGGATCCCACCAGTGGTGTAACCACCAGGTCAAGAGGAATAAACTCAAATTCCTGCTTTGTTTCCAAGGTTGAACCAAAGAATGTGAAAGAAGCCCTGACTGATGAATACTGGATCATTGCCATGCAAGAGGAACTCGAGCAGTTCACAAGGCATGAAGTATGGGAGCTGGTTCCAAGACCTGAAGGGTCCAACATCATTGGTACCAAGTGGATCTACAAAAACAAATCTGATGAGAAAGGAGTAATTACTAGAAATAAAGCAAGACTAGTAGCTCAAGGATACACTCAAGTTGAAGGAGTAGACTTTGATGAGACATTTGCTCCTGTGGCTAGACTTGAGTCCATCAGATTGCTGTTGGGGGTAGCATGCATCCTAAAGTTCAAGCTATTCCAAATGGATGTGAAGAGTGCATTCTTGAATGGCTACCTGAATGAAGAAGTCTATGTGGAACAACCCAAAGGGTTCTGTGATCCTAACCAACCTGAGCATGTATACAAGTTGAAGAAAGCTTTGTATGGGTTGAAGCAAGCACCCAGAGCTTGGTATGAAAGGTTAACCGAATTTCTGACCTCAAATGGATACAGAAAGGGGGGCATAGATAAAACCTTGTTTGTGAAGGATGATGAAGGCAAAATCATGATAGCTCAAATCTATGTTGATGATATAGTCTTTGGTGGAATGTCAGAACAAATGGTTAACAAATTTGTTCACCAGATGCAGTCTGAGTTTGAAATGAGTCTAGTGGGAGAACTGACCTATTTCCTTGGAATGCAAGTAAACCAAATGGAGGACTCTATGTTTCTCTCCCAAAGCAAGTATGCCAAGAACATAGTTAAGAAGTTTGGTATGGACCATGCCAGGCACAAGAGGACTCCAGCTCCTACTCATCTGAAGTTAACCAAAGATGATGGAGGGCCTAGTGTGGATCAATGCCTGTACAAGAGCATGATAGGTAGTCTGCTGTATCTAACTGCTAGTAGACCTGATATCTCTTATGCAGTTGGAGTGTGTGCCAGATACCAAGCAGAGCCCAAGGTGAGTCACTTGAATCAAGTCAAAAGGATTCTCAAGTACATCAATGGGACATGTGACTATGGGATGCTGTACTCACATGGGTCTGAGCCTGTCCTAACTGGGTACTGTGATGCTGATTGGGCTGGAAGTGCTGATGACAGAAAAAGCACATCAGGTGGATGTTTCTTCTTAGGAGAAAACCTCATATCATGGTTCAGCAAGAAGCAGAACTGTGTCTCTCTGTCCACTACAGAGGCTGAATACATAGCTGCTGGAAGCAGCTGCTCCCAATTGGTGTGGATGAAACAAATGCTCACTGAGTACAATGTTACTCAAAATGTCATGACATTGTTCTGTGATAATCTCAGTGCCATCAACATCTCCAAGAATCCCATCCAACACAGCAGGACCAAACATATTGACATTAGGCACCACTTCATCAGAGATCTGGTGGAAGACAAGGTGATCACTTTGGAACATGTAGCCACGGATCTTCAACTGACTGACATATTTACAAAGGCTCTGGATGCTACTCAGTTTGAAAACTTAAGGAGCAAACTGGGAATATGTCTCTCTGAGACCTTATAGCAACCACTGATGTTTGGGATAAATTGTTTGATACCTCTGCCTATTGAACAATTTGTACTAGGCTATGATTGGTCAACAGATCATAGCTATGCTGCTTGCAACAAGGGTGGATACAAGAAGGTAAGGAGACACCCTACAGAGAGAAGGTCACTGTACCTGCAGGAGTTCAAGGATGCTTTTCATGCAGGAGTGGTTCTGGATGTCAGAAACAAAATCATGGCATCTGATATGGTGGTACCTACTGTTAAGCAAAAGTGGGTGATCACTTGATCGAAGCTGTGAAGCAAGATCAAGTGGATGTTAACTTGGTTGAAACTGTGAAGTAAAACCAAGTCTGGGACTCTGTCATTGTGCTCTGACAATGTTGTTGGCTTTGGCAACATTTGTGACAAAAAGGGGGAGTAATAACCATCCATCCCTGACAAACAGAGTAAGTCTCTACAACAGATTCTCATGAAAGATCTGAAGATTCCCCCCCCTGCAGCAGATATTGAAGTTTAGGTGCAACTTCTAATATGTGTGTGCTGCTAAGTGAAGTTTTTATTTAACTTCCATGTGTGTGAGTGTGTTGCCACTCTGAGTGTTTTTAGCTAGTATTATTTCCTGCTAGTGAGTGTTTCCGCTGCTATGAACTCTGTTATGGGGATCAAAGTGTTTTAGCCAAAAATTTGCCAAAGGGGGAGTTTGTAGGTGTTTAATTGGCTGCATTATATGGTAAAACACTAATGTCTTGACTGATGTCATGACATGCATATGTGACTACTTTGTAGTTACTGCAGGACTAGCTAACACAGGATTTATTGAATGTCAAACTGGACGTTGTGACATTCATACCTGTCAACAGATACTAAGGAATAGAACATCAGGAGTTCTGTTAGAACTTAGTATTCACTTGCAGTCTGGTTATCAAGGAAGAACCAAACCTGGCATAAGGCCTACTGACTGAATGTCAAACTGGATGTTGTGACATTCATCATTGACAGCAGCTACTGAAGATTGGGCAGAGTGGTGTTCTGCTATACTTCAGCATTTTACTTAGTTTGTTCTTCAAGAGAATAACAGAACTAACTTAAGGCCAACTGTGTAAATGTTAAGTTGGACACTTTGACATTTACTAATGTAAGCTGGTACTGTAGTATGGTCATTTTGATCATGTACAGGTCAGCAGATTTGTACAGTCTGTTTTCTGGAAAAACAGACTCAGCATATGGACCTTGATGTCAAGCTGAATGTCGTGACATTCATTCTTGACAGCATATGCTAACTTGTAGGTTGTTCAGTTTTCTGTTACAGCTTTCTCAGGCTATTCTTTAGGAAGTCAACAGCTTAGAGAAAATCCAGGAAATCAACAACCAAGCTACATTCAATGAACCTAACAAATAGCCTATTTGTTAGCAACCTAAATATTGAATTTGTGGGAACTTATGTGACCTAAAATTCAGGAAAATACAGGAAAATACAGGTGCAAAAGCCCAAGTGCTGCAATATAAAAAGGAAGGCATTCCTCCATTCAGTTCCAGGGATTTTGAGGCGTGAAGATTTAGTGTGTCCATCTTACTTCACTGCTGTATTTTTGTGAGTCTAGAATTAGACGTATCTTGTAAGCCAAGTCATTATCAAGTAGATGATTGCTTTGGCATAGGGTGTTCATTGAGTTGTAAGTGTTGTGTCACTCGAAGCTTTTAAGCGTGAGTGCTGTGTATCTTGGTTTAAGCTGTGAAGCATAACCAAGAGTTGTTTTTGAAGTGTGACTTCAAAGTGTTTTTAATATCACTGAGGTGATTGAGGGGGAGTGAGTAGGAACTCTGATCTTAGGTTAAGATTGAAATTGCATTGGGTAGGGATTAAGTGATAAGTTGTAAACGGGTGAGTTTAGCTTTGAATTGATACTACTAATAGTGGATTTCCTCCCTGGCTTGGTAGCCCCCAGATGTAGGTCATGTTGGACTGAACTGGGTGAACAATTACTTGTGTTATTTACTGCACTTACTGTTAAGTTCTGCATAATCCCTGTCTGTGCAGAATTGGATGTCATAACAACCAGTGTGACATCCAAAGTCTGATAACTAGAATTTCACTCCAAAGTGATCATATAAGTCTAGTGGGTCGTCTTTGTGTCTCTCAAAATAAATCGTCTTCGTAAATTTTCCAAATCATGACAGATAATGGTGGATATTTTAGCATATTTCATATGAAAGTAATGGATATAACTTAGAACTAATTGACAAAGTGTAATTCTTCTGGTCAAGATGAAGAACTTATACTTCCAGCCACTCTACCATAATTGCACGTGTTCAGTAATATGATGGAATTTGTTTATAGAACTTTTACCATGGATAATGTTTGCCTCAATATACTTGCTTCGACTCTAGGCTTCTCTGAAACTTGTATGTTTCATAATCTCATGCCAAAGCTAAGAGTCAGAACTTGATGAGAAGTAAATTTGAGTAATCTCTAAATTAATCTTTTGGCCGGAGGCTTGACAAAATTGATCCAAACAATGATTGATTCAATAAGCATGCTAGATAATTCAATAAGCATGCTAGATAATAGCCTCTAGAAAAAGAAGAAGGTCATATGCAAAGAGGAGGTGAAAAATATTAGGTCATTCACGCTACATGCATAGGCTTCTAATATCATGCATCAACCCAAAGAACAATAATATGCGATAAACAATCTATACAAATAACAAAAAGATAAGGAGAAAGAGGATCATCTTGATGAATATCTTTAGAGGAAGCAAAGCTATCAAGTTTATCCCTCCAATTTTCTTTTTGAAAAACGAAGAAGAAATACAATAATAAATTAAATTAATTAATTCTTTAGGAAAATTACAGTCCTAAAGACATTGAGTGACCAACTTCCAATTCAATCTCTCATAGGCTTTATATCGATAAAATTTTGTCAACTTTAACACATTATGAATTTTCATTTTCTTCATCACATGTACTATCTCCTTAGTTATAATAATAATATTATGATGAATATTTCTCCATGGGATAAAACTAGATTAATATGAAAAAAATATATTATTCACCTGAAGCTTCACACGATTCACCACAATTTTAGTAATAATCTTATAGGTCATGTTACAAAGGGTAATATGAAGAAATTGCGAGAAACTATGATTGGTTGATCTTTAGAACAAGCACAGTAAGAGTATTTTTTTTTGTTGAACCAATCAAAAAGGGATCACTCTAAATCCTACTAACAAAGTTATGTAAATACATCGCAATAATATCCCAACAATATTTTTAATAATAGTCGCAAAACCATCTTCACCGCGGGCATTGTGGTGACTCATCAAAAAGATAGTTATTGATCTCTAGTCTGGACAATATAGCGTACAAGCTCACATGATGATCCTAAAGAAAAGTAGGATAAAATAAAAAGGAAACTATTGGATCCCTTATCTCTTGGTCATCATGAAAAAGCTCCACAAAAATATATTGTATTGCCATTTCTTTCAGCTTCTCCGAGTCACATTCCCAATTTCTATTCTTATCTCTATTGGCCATGATTTTATTCCTCCATAGAAAATCTACTTACCTCCCAACTTTTGAAACCAAAGACATTATTCCTAATCAAGAATTTGAGCTACTTGATCTTGAAGATCACACTCTAAAGCCTCAAAATAACTACTATAGCCATATTTTCTCTTTCTTACATTTGAAGATATAAAATTTCCTTGTTCCACTCCTTAATAATAGTACTTATAAGATCTAACAACGATACTAACTCCCCTCCATAATTCCACTTTTAATGCATCTAAGACCCAAAATTATCATACATAAGTCAGTTCATTTTTTTAGAACTAGCATAAAGCGTTGTTAAGAGTCAGTTATGATCATTAGTATCATTAACCTTAACATGGAAAAAATGTTGATTTTCCAAAATCCGAGTTATATGTAAATCATCCTTGTTCCATTAACCTTTCTTGTTATTGCTTTTTCTACAATAGAGAAAATGATTTTGATTCCATCTTTCTTATGATTTTGAATTTTATCCGTGTGTATTCCTAAGTTATTTTAGCATATACTAAATAGCTTTTTTTTAATTAAAATTTTAACAATCTATATTTTCAACCAAATACTTCTCTTTTAAATCTTTTTAGCTCTTTTACAAATACCTTAAGGCACAAGTCATCAAAACTCAACTTCTTTTTTAAATGATTAAGCCTACAAATCCTATTCCAAAAGACAAAATGGAAATAACTAATAAAAATAACAAAAAAGTCAAAGACGTCATAGTAATCATCACAATGTTATCCTACCAAAAATGACAAGCAAAAGAAATTTATTATAGAGCCAAAATGTGACATTCCCGAGGCTACGTTTGGTATCGTGCTGCTCTTAAATTTCCGTAGAAAATAAAACACCTACCTCTGTTTTTCTTTGATAGAGTTCCTTCTTTTAGGGTCAATTTGCTAGAGCTCATAACTACCAACTTTGGTTAGGTAAGCTAGCTCTTAGGATATGGGTTAAGATCCACAACAAATATGCCATGACCTTAATTTGGGTTGCCAATTAATTTTCTACTAAGAATTTATTTATCACCTTTTCAAATATCATTTATTTTAATTTTAAATCCTTTAATTTTAAGAGTAATTTTCTTTTACTATTTTGACTAAAAAAATTTACTTACTTTGACTGCATCGAATTTTTAGAACATTTGGTTAAATTTAAAAATAAATAAAAAATCATTTCAATATTTTTGAAGTAAAAGATTCAATACCAAAAACTTCATTTTACAAAAAGAATTCATAAAATTCAAACTAAACTTTTAAAAGTTAAAATTATAGTATTCCTTAATTTATTTTTAAAAATAAGATCAATTGACACCGCATATTAACCTTAACATACTTGCACTTCTCAATAATTGTGAATATGAGACAAACTAAATCAATCAAACCATAAGGTTGATAATTATTTTGGTATGAAACAGAAGATTAATGACGTGTTAGATGTGAAACTCTATGATACAATGTTACAAGTTTTCGAT
Organism: Lathyrus oleraceus; assembly: GCF_024323335.1. Taxonomy (NCBI): domain Eukaryota; kingdom Viridiplantae; phylum Streptophyta; class Magnoliopsida; order Fabales; family Fabaceae; genus Lathyrus; species Lathyrus oleraceus. The sequence continues at coordinate 10,956,638 of NC_066584.1, forward strand.
ACATATGGATTTTTGTAATACTAGCATTCCAACATCCAAGTTAGTGAGGTTGGATAAGTATAACTTTGCAACAATGTAGGAAATTGTACGTGTTATGGCACAAAACCGAGCCTATATACGATTGATGGTTAAAATCGTCCTCGGTGAGAGTGGCGTAGGTTGAGGGGGGTTGTTGGATTGAATCCAACGACTTAATTCCAATGTGTGTCCTATCGGAGAAAGTCCACTTGTTCATTAATTTGATACGAAAGTATATTGGGTTAGGCCTCCTCATATTGGGCCGGTCTTATTTGACCTTTGTCCAACCCGAAATAGTTGCCCCCATATTCCTTGCTTCCAGGTATAAGCTATGATTGTGACAGAATCATTAAGACCATCCTCAAGACCGTTCTTCTTTACTGCCTCGAAGTATCCATGCAGGTTCTCCCATTAGAGAGAAGGCTAATATATGTGTTTAGTAGGAGCATGTAACCTCGTGGATGTAACACCCCGATATAATAAGATAATTATTTAAATTGAGTTAATAATATAATTATTAATTTAATTGAATAATTGGGATATTATTATTGGAATTATTATTTGGATTATTATTACTATTATTATTGGGATAATAATTACTGGAAAATATATAAGTTGGAATTTAGAAAAATCTCATTTTTGGTAAAAAGGTTATTTTCACGTGAAAAGGGAAAAGAGGCAGAAAAGGGAAAGGGGCAAAAAGCCAGAGAACGAAGGTTGAAGGAAGGAAAAGCTAGGAGCTCCGAGATTTGCCGGATTAACTCAGGTAAGGGGGGGTTTATCATCGATTAATGGGTATTATGGGATAATATGTGATGGGTAGTGAGAAACCATTGATTTGCCTTTGATTGAATGATGTATGATGAATTGTGAACTTTTGGGGATGAACGAAATTGGGATTAAAATTGAAGAAATTCGTAGGAATTAGAGGTAGAAAGGTTAGCAATTTGTGAAATCGAAAGTGTATGATTCGTGTTAGATGAGATGAATGAATTGTGTGTAAAATTTGGACTGTGGAAGGTTGAATTGGATAGATCTCGTAGCAGGAAAAGCCATTGCAGATCTGGAAATTCTGGTTTCTGGTCATACGCGTATGGCACTAGGCAATACGCGTATGATATGGCTGGTACGCGTATGGATGAGGCCTTACGCGTATGGGTGAGAAAGATGATGTTTTGAACGTGAAATTGTCTCTGTTGGTACGCGTGGGAGAATGTGGTACGCGTAGCATACGCGTATGGGCGTGGGCAATACGCGTATGGACTTGGTCAGGAGTGGGCAATACGCGTATGGACTTGGTCAGGAATGGGCAATACGCGTATGGGCATGGGCAATACGCGTATGGGCAGACTTGTGGTTTTTCTGAACTGTTGTTGTGCAGTTTTGGTTGTTTAGGCTGAGTGATGTAACTTAGCTGATGTATGACGTAGTAGGGATCATTTCCCGTTGTTTTGAGTAGTATAGGTATTAGTAGAGTGTGCTAATACTGTGTTGATTATGCGGCATGATATGATATGCTTTTGTGATAAAATGTGTTGATAATGTGTGATGGTATGCATGATGCTGTGAATGTATCAGTTATGTGTGCAGTTGTGAATAGACTGTTTTATGGCTTAGAGTGTGAGCATATGTCTATTCTTGAATGGTTGTTGTTGTTGCATTGCTAGGTGATTAGCATGCATATTGTGGCCTTTACGGTGGTAGCTAATTCCCATGGTGAGGAATTAGTGAGTGAATCATTTTGATTGTTGTTGATGTTTGCATGCTAGGTGATTAGCGTGCATAGCATAGCCCTTGGGGTGGTAGCTAATTCCCATGGTGAGGAATTAGTGAGTGAGTCACTATGTCTCAAATGAGTGGGACTAGTGAGCTTGGTAGCCGTGCCTGGATTTGGACGGTGAGGTTGAACTATATGTTCACAAATAGTCGGTACCGCATGCATGGAGTCTCATTGCATAATATATGTATGGC